>NC_071999.2:24167153-24504653 GCF_028885655.2 Pongo abelii
CACCTTCACACCTGTAATCCCAGGACTTTGGGAGGCTGAGGCAGGCGGATCACCTGAGGTCAGGAGTTTGAGACCAGCCTGGCCAACATGGCAAAACCCAGTCTCTACTAAAAATACAAAAATTTGCTTGGTGTGGTGGCAGACGCCTGTAATCCCAGCTACTCAGGAGGCTGAGGCAGTAGAATTGCTTGAACCTGGGAGCGGGGTGGAGGTTGCAGTCAGCTGAGGTCACACCACTGCACTCCAGCCTGGGGGATAGAGCTAGATTCTGCCTCCCCCACAAAAAAAAAAAAAAATTAATTGACCATAAATATGAGGGTTTTTTAGTGGACGCTTTATCATATTCCATTGATCTTTGTGTTCACCTCTATCCCTATACCACAATATACACTGTACTGACTATTGTAGCTTTATAAGTTGTAAAATTGGAAAGTGTGAGTCCTCTAAATTTGCTTTTTTTCTTCAAGATTATTTTGACAATTCTTGGTCCTTTGCTGAATTTCTATAATTTTATCTTGCCTTAGCATTCATTTTGAATATAAATTAGACTCCCATACCAGAAGCAGACCATAGTCACCTCTGACACAGTTTTCCTTCTCCACCTCCTCTCACTTCCTCAATGTGACCAATCTAAATATCTGTCTTACACAGGAGGAAACAGTTAGGTACTATTTACTTACTCACTGCACTGGCCCCCACCCCTGTATGAACTGCATAGATATGCTGCAGTGATCACCTCTCAGTCACAGTATGACTCCACATAACTTGTGCCTGCTTGCTGTAAACCCACCAATTAGAAATCCTTGTGGGAAATCTGCCTATGTAACACCTTGCACTGCAATTAAGGCATTGGCCCAGAGGTACCTGCCTCTCTCTTTCTTGCTCCTCATCCTCTGGTTGAGTGTGTATCCCAGATAGCTCTCCCCTTCCCATTGGCCCTGTGAGGCATGCTGCTCTCTTCTCTCTAGGATCGGTAGGTAGTAATCTGCTTCTGTTATTTCATGTGTTTTGTTGCTTTGCCTCCTCTTTGTTTCACCTGACAGGCATTCTGAAACATAGATTTTTTCTCTGGTAAGGGCTTTCCTAAAGAGTAGGAATAAACTGAACACAGGTCGGACAAGAGACACAGTGTGCCTGCCAATGTGGGCAAGTTTCCTGTGAGAGGGACACCTGGTCATGGGTCAGCCACTTAGACACAGGCCATCTGCCAGGATGAAGAGGCATCACATAAAAGGCACACTGTAAGTATCCATAACCAGATCCCCTGGAGCCCCATCAGGGCAGGGCTAGAATGTAGTGCTGGTCTCCTGAGAGAGACTTCAAAACCAAATTAGAAAGAAAAAACAACATGACACTTGCTTTTCCATACAAGTTCTAGATTCAACTTATCAAATTAAAAAAAAAACAACAAAAAAAAAAACAAAAAAAAATTTTGTTAGGGAATGCATTGAATTTGAAGATCAATTTAGGGAGTTCTGACTCTGTGTCCCTGCCCAAATCTCGTGTTGAATTGTGATCCCAGGTTTTGGAGGTGGGGCCTGGTGGGAGGTGATTGGATCATGGGGCTGGTTTATAACGGTTTAGCATTATCCCCCTAGTGCTCTCTTGTGGTAGAATTCTCATGATATCTACTTGTTTAAAAGTATGTGGCACCTCTCACCCCCACCCACCGCACTCTTTCTCCTGCTCTGGCCATGTAGGATGTGCTGGCTTCCTCTTAGGCTTCTATCATGATTGTAAATTTTCTGAAGCCTCCCTAGCCATGCTTCCTGTATGGCCTGTGGAACTGTGAGCCAATTAAACTTCTTTTCTTTATAAATTACCCAGTCTCAGGTAGTTATTAATAGCAATGTAAGAATGGAGTAATACAGAAATTTTGTACTGGGAGTGGGGCATTGTGATAAAGATACCTGAAAATGTGGAAGTGACTTTGGAACTGGGTAATGGGAAGAGGTTGGAACAGTTTTGGGGGTTCAAAAGAAGACAGGAATATGAGGGAGGGTTTAGAAGAAGACAGGAAGATGAGGGAAAGTTTGGAACTCCTTAGAGACTTGTTGAGTGGATTTTGACCAAAATCCTGGTAGTGATATGGACAGTGAAATCCAGGCTGATGAGGTCTCAGATGGAGATGAAGAATTTATTGGGAACTGGACTGAAGGTCACTCTTACTATGGCTTAGCAAAGAGACTGGAGGCATTCTGTAGAGATCAGAGGAACTCTAAACTTGAGAGAGAGGATTTCAGTTATCTGGCAGAAGAAATGTCTAAGCAGCAAAGCATTGAAGATGTGGTCTGGCTGCTTCTAAAAGCCTACACTCATTTGCATAAAGAAATGACCTGAAACTGAAACTTATATTTAAAAGAGAATCAGAACATAAAAGTTTGGAAAATTTGTAGCCTGGCCATGTAGAAGAAAAGAAAAACCCATTTTGTCTGGAGAAATGCAAGCCAGCTGCAGAAATTTTGCATAACTAAAGAGGAGCCAAATGTTAATAGCCAAGACAATGGGAAAATAACTCCAAGGTGTTTCAGAGACCTTCAGAGCAGCCCCTCCCATCACAGGCCTGTGCGTCTAGAATGGAAGAGTGGTTTTGTGTGCCAGGCCCAGGGCCCAGCTGTTCTGTGCATCTTTGGGACACGGCACCATTTCTTCTAGTCACTCCAACTGAAGCCACGGCTAAAAGGTCCCCAGATATATCTCAGGTCACTGCCCCAGAGGATGGGAGCCTTGGCAGCCTCCACCTGGTATTAAGCCTGCAGGTACACAGAGAGCAAAAGTTGAGGTTTGGGAGCCTCCACCTAGATTTCAGAAGATGTGTGTAAATGCCTAGACATTCAGGCAGAAGTGTGCTCCAGGGGCAGAGCCCTCATGGTGAACCTCTAATAGGGCAGTGTAGAGGGGAAATACATGGTTGGAGCCCCCACACAGAGTCCCCACTGGGGCACTGCCTCGTGGAGTTGTGAGAAGAGAGTCACAGTCCTCCAGACCCCAGAATGGTAGATCCACAAACAGCTTGCACCGTGTGCCTGGAAAAGCCATAGACACTCAATGCCAGTCTGTGAAAACAGTCATGGGGCAGAGCTGCCCAAAGACTTGCGATCCCACCCGTTGCATCAGTGTGGCCTGGATATAAGACATGACATCAAAGGAAATTATTTTAGAGCTTTTAGAGTTATTGACTGCCCTGCTGGGTTTTAGACATGCATGGGGCCTGTAGCCCCTTTGTTGTGGGCATTTTTTTTCTTTTGGAACTGGAGCATTTGCTCAATTCTTGTACCCCCATTGTATCTCGGAAGTAACTAACTTCTTTCTGATTTTACAGGCTTATAGGTGGAAGGGACTTGCCTTGTCTCAGATGAGATTTTGGACTTGGACTTTTGAGTTAATGCAAATGAGTTAAGACTTAGAGGACTGTTGAGAAGGCATGATTGTGTTTTTAAATGGGAGAAGGATGTGAGATTTGGGAGGGGCCAGGGGTAGAATAATATGGTTTGGCTTTGTGTCTCCACTCAAATCTCATGTTGAATTGTGATCCCGAGTGTTTGAGGTGGGGTCTGGTGGGAGGTGATTGGATCATGGGGATCGTTTCTAATGGTTTAGTACTGTCTCCCTAGTGCTGTCTAAAGATAGAGTTCTCACAAGATCTGGTTGTTTAAAACTGTAGTAATCACCCCCTTCACTCTTGCTTCCTCCTGATCCAGCCATGTAGGATGTGCCAGCTTCCCCTTTGCCTTCTCACATGATTATAAGTTTCTTCAGGCCTCCCCAGCCATGCTCTCTGTATAGCCCACAGAACTGTGAGCAAATTAAATGTCTTTTCTTTATAAATTACCGTCTCAGGTAATGTTCTCACATTATAGCAATGTGAGAACAGACTAACACAGGAGTATTACCATCTTAACAATATTAAGTCTTCTGATTAATGACCATGACATATATTTTCATTTATTTAGGTTTTCTTTAAGTTCTTTCAAGAGTGTTTTGTAGCTTTCAGTGTGAAAATTTTGTAGTAATTCTGTTAAATTTTCCCTAAGTATTTTATTCTTTTTAATACTATTATAAATATAACTGTATTCTTAATTTCATTTTTCAATTGTTCATTACTGGAGTATAGAACTACAATTCATATTTATATATTCATCTTGTAACCTGCAACATTGGTGAAATTGTTTATTAGTAGACTTTTGGTGGATTCCTTTTGATTTTCTATATACATCATCATGATATAGACAAATCATGATAATTTATTTTACTTTTTCTTTCCAATTTGAATGCCTTTTTAAAAATCTTTCTTGTCTAGTTGCCCTGTCCAGAGGTTCCTCTTCAACTATTAATAAATGTGGTAAGAACAGGAATCCTTACGTTGTTCCTGATTTTAGGTAGAGAGCGTCAAATCTTTCACCCTTAAGGTAGCTTAATGAAGTCAGCTGTGGGGTGTGTGTATGTGTATGTGTGTGTAAAAGAGTGGAACTTCACTTAAAAACTTTTCCGTAAAGAAAACACCAGGTCCACAGATGAATTCACAGCTGAATTCTACCAGATGTACAAAGAAGAGCTGGTACCATTCCTACCGAAACTGTTCTAAAACATGGAAAAGGAGAGACTCCTTGCTAACTCATTCTGCAAGGCCAGCATCATCCTGATACCAAAGACTGGCAGAGATACAAGAAAAAAAGAACTTCAGGCCAATATCCCTGATGATCATCGATGCAAAAATCCTCAACAAAATACTGGCAAACAGAATCCAGCAGCACGTAAAGAAGCTTATCCATCAAGATCAAGTCAGTTTCATCCCCAGGATGCAAGTTTGTTTCAACATATGCAAATGAACAAATGTGATTCATCACATAAATGGAACTAAATACAAAAACCACATAATTATCTCAGTAGATGTAGAAAAGGGTTTTGATAAAATTCAACATTCCTTCATGTTAAAAACTCTCGATAAACTGGTTATTGAAGGAACATAGCTCAAAATAGTAAGAGCCATCTATGACAAACCCACAGTCAACATCATATGGAACGGGCAAAGCTGGAAGCATTCCCCTTGAAAACCGGCACAAGATGAGGATGTCCTCTCTCACCACTCCCATTTAACATAGTATTGGAAGTGCTGCCCATGAGAATCAAGCAAGATAAATAAAATGCATTCAGATAGGAAGAGAGGAAGTCAAACTATCCCTGTTTGCAGATGACATGATTTTATATCTAGAAAACCCCATAGTCTCAGCCCCAAAGCTTCTTAAGCTAATAAGCAACTTCATCAAAGTATCAGCATACAAAATAAATGTGCAAAACTCAATAGCATTCCTGCACACCAACAACAGTCAAGCTGAGGGCCAAATCACAAACTCCCATTTACAATTTCCACAAAAGGATTGAAATAAGGCTAACATGGGAGGTGAAATGTCTCTACAAGGAGAACTACAAACCACTGCTCAAATAAATCAAGGATGACACAAACAAATGGAAAAGCATTCCGTGCTTCTGGATAGGAAGGATAAATTTTGTTAAAATGGTCATACTACCTAAAGCAATTTATAGATTCAGTGCTAGTCCCATTAAACTATCATTCACATTCTTCACAGAAGTAGAGGAAAGTATTTAAAAATTCATGTGGAACCAAAAAGGAGCCTGAATAGTCAAGGCAATCCTAAGGGGAAAAAAAAAAAACAAAGCTGGAGGAATCATGCTAGCCAACTTTGAACTATACTACAGGGGTACAGTAACCAAGACAGCATGGTACTGATACAAGAACAGACACATAGACCAATGGAACAGAATAGAGAAATCAGAAATAAGACCACACACCTATAACTCTCTGGTCTTTGACAAACCTGACAAAAGCAAGCAACAGGGAAAGGATTCACTGTTTATAAATGGTGCTGGGATAAGTGGCTAGCCATATGTGTAAAATTGAAACTTGACCCTTTCCCTACATCATATGCAAAAATTAACTCAAAATGGATTAAAGACTTAAATGTAAAACCCAAAACTATGAAAACCCTGGAAGACAACCTAGTTAATACCATTCAGGGCACAGGCAGGGGCAAATATTTCATTGCAAAAATGCCAAGAGCAATTGCAACAAAAGCAAAAATTGACAAATGGGATGTAATTAAACTGAAGAGGTTCGGAACAGCAAAATAAACTAACAGGGTAAACAGACATCCTATTGAACAGGAAAGAATTTTTGCTAACTATGCATCTGACAAGGTCTTATGTCCAGCATCTATAAAGAACTTAAACAAATTTACAAGAAAAACAACCCCATTAAAAAGTGGGCAAAGGACATGAACAGACACTTGTCAAAAGAAGACACACACATGGTCAACAAGCTTATGAAAAAAAGTTCAATATCACTGATAATTAGGGAAATGCAAATCAAAACCACAATGAGATACCATCTCACACCAGTCAGAATAGCTATTATTAAAAACTCAAAAAATAAGAAATGCTGGCCAGGTTGTGGGTTTTTAAAAATATTTTTAACACAGGGTCTAATTTTATTTCCCAGGCTGGAGTGCAGTGGCTCCATCTTGGCTCATTGAAACCTCTGCCTCCCAGGCTCAAGCTATCCTCCCACCCCAACCTCCCAAATAGGTGGGACTACAGGCATGCACCACCATGCCCAGACAATTTTTATATTTTTTTGTAGAAGAAAAAGGAATGCTTATACACTGTTGGTGGGAGTGTAAATTAGTTCAGCCATTGTGGAAAACAGTGTGGCAATTTCTCAAACACCTAAAAACAGAACTATCATTTGACCTAGCAATCCTATTACTGGGTATATACCCAAAGTTCTGTCAGAAAGACACATACATGTGTATGTTCATTGCAGCACTATTCGCAGTAGCAAAGACATGAACATTCAAGCAGCTTTATTTGTAACAGCTAAAATGTTAAAACAAACCTCATACCCATCCACAGGTACACAAACTCTGCTATAAAAGTACAATTGAATATTACTTAGCTAGACAAAATGAATGAACTATTTGTGCACACAACAATATGAGTCTCAAAAATTATCTTCAGAAAATACACTGAGAAGAAGATATATTGCATGACTCTATTTTTATAAAAGTCTAGAAAGCAGAAAACAATGCATAGTAAATTACAGATTAGTAGTTGCCCAGGGACGTGGTTGTGGGAGGGGAAGGAAATAGAGATTATAGAGTAGCCATAAAGAATCTTGTGGGGATTATATTTGTTAGCTTGATTGTGTTGGTGGATTCAAAGTTTCATGTGTGTGGGTCAAACTTATCAAGTTGTACATGTTACATATGTATAGTTTATTCTGTATCACTTCTTATTAAATATCAAAAACTGTATTTCTATGGTCTGAATGTTGATGTGTCTTCCAAATTCATATGCTATGACCCAGTACACAATGTGATAGTATTAAGAAGTGAAGCCTTTGAGAAATTATTAAGTCAAGAGGTCTTCAACATTGTATATGGAATCAATGTCCTTATAAAAGAGACTGAGTGAGACACTTTCCCTCTTCTGTCATGTGAGGACATAGCTAAAAAGGTACCCTCTTGATGCAGGGGGTGAGCCCACACCAGATACTGAATTTGCTTGCACTTCACCTTGATCTTGAAATTTTCAGGTTTACTGTTAGCAGTAAACTTCTATTTTTTTGTGAATTACCCAGTCTAAGGTACATTTTTATAGCAGGCCTAGTGTCCACAAGGGCTGGACTGTGTATACATATATAATCTTATATAATATGTATATATTTTAAGAGGCAGTGTCAGACTTGATGGTAAATCAAGGTTTAATTATATGCTTTCAATAAGAGAAAACTTTAGGTTTGAAGTAACAGAAATTTGGATGTAAAAGGATGGAAAGTTATAACAGGCTAACCATAACTATATGGGAGCTGGACCAGCTATATTATTATCAGACAAAATAGACTTTAATATGAGAAGTGTTGTTACCAGAGGTTTGGTCCAGGTCCCATTGCTTGTGGCACAGAAAGCCAATCACTGAGAGGACAAGTATTACCGGGGAAGAAGGCTTTACTATTTTATGGGTGATGTCAGCCAGAGAGAAGGGAGCAAAACCTCAAATCCGCCTTCCTTCTCCGACCAAAGTTAGGTTTTTATATAGCGAAGAAGGAAAACAGGAGGGACAAGGAAGAGGAGTTGATCAACAGGCAGCAGTGGTCCAGCATAGCACTGTAACCACATGCAGAGAGACAGAAGTAGGGAGGGAGGAGAAAGGAATTGATCAACAGGCAATTGATTCTTCTTATTGTCCAGGTGCAGTGATCCGGAAATCCTTACCTCCCTGAAATCATCTGGGAGGTCTGATGGTCAGTTTTCTGAGAAAAGATGCAAGTTTAAAATTGGGCCAACTTCAGTGTTACTAGAGAAAAAGAGAGACATTGACAATGATGAAAGAGTTAATGTATCAGGGATTTAATAACAAGTACCTATGCATATGCACCTAACAATAGAGCCTCAAATTACATGAAGTAGAAATCTTTAGAATTAAAAGAGAAATTGACAACTCAACCTTCAATATGGAGATTTGAATCCAGCTTTCTCATAGTTGACAGGAGAATTAGGCAGAACAAATTAAGGGTATAAAAGACTTGAACACTTTCAGTTACCTCGATCTAATTGTCATTTATAGAATGCTTCGCTAAATAATAGCAGAATACACATACTTTTCAATATGCCTGGAACATTCTCCTGGGTAGAGCATATGCTAAACTCCATGACAAATTTTAATAAGTTAAAATACATTAAAATCATGCCAAAAATATGTTCTCTGAATAAAATAAAACAACTGAATTAAATTTGAGACTCCTCAAATATTTGCAAACTAACCAATATGCCTCTAAAAAACTAATTAGAAGAATTTACAAGGTAAATAAGAAAATATTTTGAATTTAATAAAAATGAAAACAGCATATCAAAATCTATGAATGGCTTTTAGAGAAGTGCTCAAAAGAAAATTTAGAGCATTAAACACTTAGAAAAAAAGAAAGATTTAATATTAATTATCTAAGCTATAACTTCAATAATAGAAGAGCAAATTATATGCATAGTAAATAGCAAGAAGGAAGTAATCAGAAATGAAATAATTAAAATAAATAAAGAAGGAAAAATAATGGAGAAAAACAATAAAATCATAGTTAATCCTTTACAAAATTTAAAAATATATATAGCTTTATCTAGACTTACCAAAAAAAGTGAAAAAACATATATTACCAAAGTCAGAAATAGAAGAGGGTACATCTGTAACAACTTCACAAGAATGAAAATGATTATAAAGAAACACTACGAATGACTTAGGCCAATAAATTAGACAACACTGGAAAAAATTTATAGGAAGACATAAGTTACCTAAAATAATTCAAGAAGGAATGGAAAATCTCAGTAAATCTGTGTTCAATAAACTAAATTAATAATTAAAATCGGCCAGTGGAGCCAAGATGGCCGAATAGGAACAGCTCCAGTCTACAGCTCCCAGTGTGAGCGACGCAGAAGACAGCCGATTTCTGCATTTCCAACTGAGGTACCGGGTTCATCTCACTGGGGAGTGTCAGACAGTGGGTGCAGGACAACGGATGCAGTGCACCGAGCATGAGCCAAAGCAGGGCAAGGCATCGCCTCACCCGGGAAGCGCAAGGGGTCAGGGAATTCTCTTTCCTAGTCAAAGTAAGGGGTGACAGACGGCACCTGGAAAATCAGGTCACTCCCACCCTAATACTGCGCTTTTCCAACGGCCTTAACAAACAGCACACCAGGAGATAATATCCCGCGCCTGTCTCGGAGGGTCCTACACCCACGGAGCCTGGCTCATTGCTAGCACAGCCGTCTGAGATCAAACTGCAAGACGGTAGCAAGGCTGGGGGAGGGGTGCCCGCCATTGCCGAGGCTTGAGTAGGTAAAAAAAGCAGCCGGGAAGCTCGAACTGGGTGGAGCCCTCTGCAACTCAAGGAGGGCTGTCTGACAGCTTTGAAGAGAGTAATGTCCCTGTCTGACAGCTTTGAAGAGAGTAGTGGTTCTCCCAGCACGCAGCTTGAGATCTGAGAACGGACAGACTGGCTCCTCAAGTGGGTCCCTTACCCCTGAGTAGCCTAACTGGGAGGCACCCCCTAGTAGGGGCAGACTGACACTTCACACGGCCGGGTACTCCTCTGAGACAAAACTTCCAGAGGAACAATCAGGCAGCAACATTTACTGTTCACAAATATCCGCTGTTCTGCAGCCTCTGCTGCTGATACCCAGGCAAACAGGGTCTGGATGGACCTCCAGCAAACTCCAACAGAGCTGCAGCTGAGGGTCCTGACTGTTAGAAGGAAAACTAACAAACAGAAAGGACATCCACACCAAAACCCAATCTGTACGTCACCATCATCAAAGACCAAAGGTAGATAAAACCACAAAGATGGGGAAAAAAACAGAGCAGAAAAACTGGAAACTCTAAAAATCAGAGCGCGTCTCCTCCTCCAAAGCAACGCGGCTCCTCACCAGCAAAGGAACAAAGCTGGATGGAGAATGACTTTGACGAGTTGAGAGAAGAAGGCTTCAGATGATCAAAGATGATCAAACTACTCCAAGCTAAAGGAGGAAGTTCAAACCCATGGCAAAGAAGTTAAAAACCTTGAAAAAAAAATTAGATGAATGGCTAACTAGAATAATCAATGCAGAGAAGTCCTTAAAAGACCTGATGGAGCTGAAAACCACGGCACGAGAACTACGTGACGAATGCACAAGCCTCAGTAGCCAATTCGATCAACTGGAAGAAAGGGTATCAGTAATGGAAGATCAAATGAATGAAATGAAGTGAGAAGAGAAGTTTACAGAAAAAAGAATAAAAAGAAACAAACAAAGCCTCCAAGAAATATGGGACTATGTGAAAAGACCAAATCTACGTCTGATTGGTGTACCTGAAAGTGTACACAGGGAGAATGGAACCAAGTTGGAAAACACTCTGCAGGATATTATCCAGGAGAACTTCCCCAATCTCACAAGGCAGGCCAACATTCAAATTCAGGAAATACAGAGAACGCCACAAAGATACTCCTCGAGAAGAGCAACTCCAAGACGCATAATCATCAGATTCAGCAAGGTTGAAATGAAGGAAAAAATGTTAAGGGCAGCCAGAGAGAAAGGTCGGGTTACCCACAAAGGGAAGCCCATCAGACTAACAGCTGATCTCTCGGCAGAAACTCTACAAGCCAGCAGAGAGTGGGGGCCAATATTCAACATTCTTAAAGAAAAGAATTTTCAACCCAGAATTTCATATCCAGCCAAACTAAGCTTCAGAAGTGAAGGAGAAATAAAATCCTTTACAGACAAGCAAATCCTGAGAGATTTTGTCTGAAGGAAGCACTAAACATGGAAAGGAACAACCGGTACCAACCACTGCAAAAACATGCCAAATTGTAAAGACCATCAAGGCTAGGAAGAAACTGCATCAACTAACAAGCAAAATAACCAGCTAAAATCATAATGACAGGATCAAATTCACATATAACAATATTAACCTTAAATGCAAATGGGCTAAATGCTCCAATTGAAAGATACAGACTGGCAAATTGGATAAAGAGTCAAGACCCATCAGTGTGCTGTATCCAGGAAACCCATCTCATGTGCAGAGACACACATAAGCTCAAAATAAAGGGATGGAGGAAGATCTACCAAGCAAATGGAAAACAAAAATAGGCAGGGGTTGCAATCCTAGTCTCTGATAAAACAGAATTTAAACCAACAAAGATCAAAAGAGACAAAGGCCATTACATAATGGTAAAGGGATCAATTCAACAAGAAGAGCTGACTATCATAAATATATATGCACCCAATACAGGAGCACCCAGATTCATAAAGCAACTACTTAGAGACCTACAAAGAGACTTAGACTCCCACACAATAATAATGGGAGACTTTAACACCCCATTGTCAACATTAGACAGATCAACGAGACAGAAAGTTAACAAGGATATCCAGGAATTGAACTCAGTTCTGCACCAAGTGGACCTAATAGACATCTACAGAACTCTCCACCCCAAATCAACAGAATATACATTCTTGTCAGCACTGCATCACACCTATTCCAAAATTGACCACATAGTTAGAAGTAAAGCACTCCTCAGCAAATGTAAAAGAACAGAAATTATAACAAACTCTCTCTCAGACCACAGTGCAGTCAAACTAGAACTCAGGATTAAGAAACTCACTCAAAACCACTCAACTACATGGAAACTGAACAACCTGCTCCTGAATGACACTGGGTAAATAACGAAATGAAGGCAGAAATAAAGATGTTCTTTGAAACCCATGAGAACAAAGACACAACATACCAGAATCTCTGGGACACATTCAAAGCAGTATGTAGAGGGAAATTTATAGCACTAAATACCCACAAGAGAAAGCAGGAAAGATCTAAAATTGACACCCTAACATCACAATTAAAAGAACTAGAGAAGCAAGAGCAAACACATTCAAAAGCTATCAGAAGGCAAGAAATAACTAAGATCAGAGCAGAACTGAAGGAAATAGAGACACAAAAAACCCTTCAAAAAATCAATGAATCCAGGAGCTGGTTTTTTGAAAAGATCAACAAAATTAATAGACCACTAGCAAGACTAATAAAGAAGAAAAAAGAGAAGAATCAAATAGACACAATAAAAAATGACAAAGGGGATATCACCACCGATCCCACAGAGATATAAACTACCATCAAAGAATACTATAAACACCTCTATGCAAATAAACTAGAGAATCTAGAAGAAATGGATAAATTCCTTGACACATACACCCTCCCAAGACTAAAACAGGAAGAAGTTGAATCTCTGAATAGACCAATAATAGGATCTGAAATTGAGGCAATAATTAATAGCTTACCAACCAAAAAAAGTCCAGGACCAGATGGATTCACAGCCAAATTCTACCAGAGGTACAAGGAGGAGCTGGTGCCCTTCCTTCTGAAACTATTCCAATCAATAGAAAAAGAGGGAATCCTCCCTAACTCATTTTATGAGGCCAGCATCATCCTGATACCAAAGCCTGGCAGAGACACAACAAAAAAGGAGAATTTTAGACCAATATCCCTGATGAACATCAATGCAAAAATCCTCAATAAAATACTGGCAAACTGAATCCAGCAGCAGATCAAAAAGCTTATCCACCATGATCAAGTGGGTTTCATCCCTGGGATGCAAGGCTGGTTCAACATACACAAATCAATAAATGTAATCCAGCATATAAACAGAACCAATGACAAAAACCACAAGATTATCTCAATAGATGCAGAAAAGGCCTTTGATAAAATTCAACAACCCTTCATGCTGAAAACTCTCAATAAATTAGGTATTGATGGGACATATCTCAAAATAATAAGAGCTATCTATGACAAACCTACAGCCAATATCATACTGAATGGGCAAAAACTGGAAGCATTCCCTTTGAAAACTGGCACAAGACAGGGATGCCCTCTCTCACCACTCCTATTCAACATAGTGTTGGAAGTTCTGGCCAGGGTAATCAGGCAGGAGAAGGAAATAAAGGGTATTCAGTTAGGAAAAGAGGAAGTCAAATTGTCCCTGTTTGCAGATGACATGATTGTATATCTAGAAAACCCCATCATCTCAGCCCAAAATCTCCTTAAGCTGATAGGCAACTTCAGCAAGTCTCAGGATACAAAATCAATGTGCAAAAATCACAAGCATTCTTATGCACCAATAGCAGACAAACAGAGAACAAAATCATGAGTGAACTCCCATTCACAATTGCTTCAAAGGGAATAAAATACCTAGGAATCCAACTTACAAGGGACGTAGTTCTCTTACAAGTAGAACTACAAACCACTGCTCAATGAAATAAAAGAGAATACAAACAAATGGAAGAACATTCCATGCTCATGGGTAGGAAGAATCAATATCGTGAAAATGGCCATACTGCCCAAGGTAATTTGTAGATTCAATGCCATCCCCATCAAGCTACCAATGACTTTCTTCACAGAATTGGAAAAATCTACTTTAAAGTTCATATGGAACCAAAAAAGAGCCCTCATTGACAAGTCAATCCTAAGCCAAAAGAACAAAGCTAGAGGCATCACGCTACCTGACTTCAAACTATACTACAAGGCTACAGTAACCAAAACAGCATGGTACTGGTACCAAAACAGAGATATAGACCAATGGAACAGAACAGAGCCGTCAGAAATAATGCCGCATGTCTACAACTATCAGGTCTTTGACAAACCTGACAAAAATAAGCAGTGGGGAAAGGATTCCCTGTTTCATAAATGGTGCTGGGAAAACTGGCTAGCCATATGTAGAAAGCTGAAACTGGATCCCTTCCTTACACCTTATACAAAAATTAATTCAAGATGGATTAAAGACTTACATGTTAGACCTAAAACCATAAAAACCCTAGAAGAAAACCTAGGCAATACCATTCAGGACATAGGCATGGGCAAGGACTTCATGTCTAAAACACCAAAAGCAATGGCAACAAAAGCCAAAATTGACAAATGGGATCTAATTAAACTAAAGAGCTTCTGCACAGCAAAAGAAACAACCATCAGAGTGAACAGGCAACCTACAGAATGGGAGAAAATTTTTGCAATCTACTCATCTGAGAAAGGACTAATATCCAGAATCTACGGTGAACTCAAACAAATTTACAAGGAAAAAACAACCCCATCAACAAGTGGGGAAAGGATATGAACAGACACTTCTCAAAAGAAGACGTTTATGCAGCCAACAGACACATGAAAAAATGCTCATCATCACTGGCCATCAGAGAAATGCAAATCAAAACCACAATGAGATACCATCTCACACCAGTTAGAATGGCAACCATTAAAAAGTCAGGAAACAACAGGTGCTGGAGAGGATGTAGAGTAATAGGAACACTTTTACACTGTTGGTGGGACTGTAAACTAGTTCAACCACTGTGGAAGTCAGTGTGGCGATTCCTCAGGGATCTAGAACTAGAAATACCATTTGACCCAGCCATCCCATTACTGGGTATATACCCAGAGGATTATAAATCATGCTGCTTATAAAGACACATGCACACGTATGTTTATTGCGGCACTATTCACAATAGCAAAGACTTGGAACCAACCCAAATGTCCAACAATGATAGACTGGATTAAGAAAATGTGGCACATATACACCATGGAATACTATGCAGCCATAAAAAAGGATGAGTTCATGTCCTTTGTAGGGACATGGATGAAGCTGGAAACCATCGTTCTCAGCAAACTATTGCAAGGACAAAAAACCAAACACTGCATATTCTCACTCATAGATGGGAATTGAACAGTGAGAACACATGGACACAGGAAGGGGAACATCACACACTGGGGCCTGTTGTGGGGTAGGGGGAGGGGGGAGGGATAGCATTAGGAGATATACCTAATGTAAATGACGAGTTAATGGGTGCAGCACACCAACATGGCACACGTATACATATGTAACAAACCTGCATGTTGTGCACATGTACCCTAAAACTTAAAGTATAATAATAATAAAAACAAAAACAAAAAAACCAAACACCGCATGTTCTCACTCATAGGTGGGAGCTGAACAATGAGAATACATGGGCATAGGGAGGGAAACATCACACACCGGGGACTGTTGTGGGGTGGGGGGAAGGGGGGGATAGGAGATATACCTAATGCTAAATGACGAGTTAATGGGTGCAGCACACCAACATGGCACATGTATACATATTTAACAAACTTGCACATTGTGCACATGTACCTTAAAAATTAAGGTATAATAAAAAATAAAAATAAAAATAAATAATTAAAGTCTTCCCACAAAGACAAGCCCAGGCCTCAGAGGGTTCAGTTGTGCACTCTCACATTTATAAAGTACTACATAAATTCTTTCAGACAGTAGAGGAGGAAAAAACTTTTTAAACTTAACATTGAACTCTGGTAAAACAAGTATACCCTATAACCCTGATAAAACAAGTATAATACTGAAACAAAAACACATCAAAGACATCATAAGAAAAGAAAATAACAGTTCTATGTTCCTCATTAACTATTTGCAAAATTCTTAGCAAATTTTTAGTAAAATGCCTGTCAACGCCTGTAATCCTAGCACTTTGGGAGGCTGAGGCGGGTGGATCATGAGGTCAGGAGATCGAGACCATCCTGGCCAACACAGTGAAACCCCACCTCTACTAAAAATACAAAAAATTACCCGGCATGGTGGCAGGTGCTGGTAGTCCCAGCTATTCGGGAGGCTGAGGCAGGAGAATGGCTTGAACCTGGTAAGTGGAGCTTGCAGTGAGCCAAGATTGCGCCACTGCACTCCAGCCTGGGCGACAGAGCGAGATTCCATCTCACAAAAAAGAAAAAAGTGCCTATCAATACATAAAACAAGATGATATGTTATGACTAAATGACAGTAGAATAAAAGGCAAAAAAAACCACATATGATTATCTCAACTGACACATTAAAAAAACTGAAGAAATTAAACATTTATGATAACAATCCCTAACAAACTTGGAACAGAGGTAACATCCTTAAACTAGCTAAGTGCAGCAATGAAGAAACTACAGCTAACATCACATTTAATGCTGAAAGACTAAATGCCTAAGAATACAGATTCAAAAGGAAGAAGTTCAACTGTCTTTGCTTGCAGATTGCATGATTCTGTGCACAGAAAACCCTGAGGATTCTACAGAAAAACTACTACAGCTAGTAAATAAGTTTAGCAATTTGCAAGACACAGCATCTATGCTATTTCTATATGTTAACATCAAAGAGTCAGAGAATAGTAATGATACAATTCTATTTACAATAGCTTTAATGCTTATAAATACATTTTAACTTAAGTAATATAAAAGCTATACATTAAAAAGTCTAAAAATATTAGTAAAAGAAATTAAAGAAAAAATATATAAGTGGAGAGATATAGCAAGTTCATGTATTAAAAGAGACAGTACTACTTAGATAAGACTTCTCCCTAAATTGATACATAGATTCAACACAAAATCTCAAGAAATTTTGTAAAAATTCACGAGCCAATTGTAAAATTTATATAGAAATGCAAAAGACCTAGAAGAGTCAAAATATTTTTGAAAATGAATAAAGTTGAGTGACTTTTACTACCTGATTCCTAAAGGTACTATATTGCTACAGTAATGAGACATTGCGGCACGAGTTGTGAATATTTACATATTTATATCATGGAACAATTTAGGGAGTCCAGAAATAAACTCTTAATTTTGTGGTCAACAGGCTGCTAAAAGACATCAAGACTAGTTTAATGAAGAAAACATGCTATTTTCAACAAATGCTACTGAAAAAAATGGAAATCTGTATGTGGAAATATGAACTTATACCCTTCAAACCATAACAAAAAAACTTATTAAAATGTATCATTATTATATATTTAAGTGCTAAAGCTATAAAACTTTGAAAATTAAACATTGGAAGCATATTTGTAACCTTATGTTAGGAAAATGCTTTTTCACATAAGACACTAAAAGCATAGCCAATTAAAAATAATAAGTTAGACTTCTGAATATTTAAAACTTTTTTTATCCAAAAGACACGATTAACAAAATGAAAAGTGAAGAGGCTTACAAGAAAATGGTTCCAAAAATCATCTCGTAAAAGACTTGTTATACAGACATATAAAAAAGTTCCTGCAACTCATTCTGAAGAAGACAAATAAATTAAAAATTAGCTGGGCATTTTACCAAAAAAAAAAAATAGCCAATATAATTATGTTTGAATAGATAATAAAATATGAAAATATGCTTAACATCTATAAACAGTGAAAACCAAAATTCTATATCATTACATACCCACCATCATATCTACAATTTAAAAATCCGACAATAACAAATGTTGACAATGATGTGGAGGAACTGGTACCCTTCTGTAATATTGCTGAAGGGAAAGTATAATAATATTATAATTTTGGAAAAAACGTTGACAGTTAAACATTATTTACTATATGATTCAGGAATTTCATGTCAAGGGAATACCCAAGAGAAATGAAAAAATGTATCTACCCAATGACATGTAAACAAAAGCTTATAATAACATTTTTTATTAAAGTCAAAGACCAATAACAGTTCAGATGTCCATCAGTTTGTTCATGGAAACGTACTGATATTTCTGTATAATGGAAAACTACTTGGTGATAAAAAGAAATAAACTATTCATACATAAAACAATACAGATTATTATCAAAAATTTTGTGCTAAGGGAAAGAAACCAGAGAAAAAGGCAACATTGTATATGGTAATAGTCATAAGAAAGATTAGGAAAGGCAAATTTATATAGAGAACAGATCTAAAGTTTTTTGGAGCTGGTATGAAAAACAGAAATTGATTGCAGTAGACACAAGACAACTTTTTATGATGATGAAAAAATTCCAAAATTGGATTGTTGTGATAATGGTATGACTGTATAGGTTTATAAAAAATTATTAAGCTGTACAGTTACAAAGGGTGAATGCTTTCTATTTAAATAGTTAATTTTCTTATCCTGCCACTTAAAAAATTTAACAAAGTTGAAAAAAATGTTAAAATTCTGAATGCACCTATTAACAATAAAACTAATAAATTGTTACATATTAATTTTTTTAGAAAATTGAAATGAAGGAACTTAATAATTGCAAATACTATTTAACAAAGAAATGGATTGTCAAAAAAGGCATACATTAACCACGAGATTCAGATTATGTAACTAATTGAAATCCAATAATACCGTTAGTTTTCCTTATTGAGTCTCATTCTCATGGCCCCATAACATACTCTCTTCATTTTATGGAAAACTGGAAAAGTAATTTACAACACAATGAATTTACAAGTCCTAATTTCTTCCACCATTTAAAGGAGTCCTGATTTTTGCAGTAGATATTATCATACTTACTTCAACGCAAGCTTCTGTATATTTATTAAATAATAATAGAGTGATGGGCCTGGCGTGGTGGCTCACACCTGTAATCCCAGCACTTTGGGAGACCGAGGTGGGCAGATTATGAGGTGGGCAGATTATGAGGTCAGATCAAGACCATTCTGGCTAACGCGGTGAAACTCCATCTCTATGAAAAATACAAAAAAATTAGCCGGGTGTGGTCGCAGTCGCCTGTAGTCCCAGCTACTCGGGAGGCTGAGGCAGGAGAATGGCGTGAACCTGGGAGGTGGAGCTTGCAGTGAGCTGAGATTGTGCTACTGCACTCCAGCCTGAGCGACAGAGACTCCGTCTCAAAAAAAAAAAAAGAAAAAAAAATGTGAAAAGTGTTTTCTCAGTCTACTGAAAAGGGAAAATTTTTTAATCAAGAGGATGATACAGATTTCTTTTTGTTTCTTAAGTGAAGCAACTTTGCTTTTTCCCCCTTCCCTAGCTTTATCGAGGTATAGTTGACAAAATTGTATATATTTAAGGAGTGCAACATGAGTATTTGATATGCATATAATATATATTACATATGTATATATATATATATAGGAATGATTAGCACTATCAGGTTAGTTAACACATCCATCACCTCATATAGTTACTTGTGTGTGTGAGTTACTTGTGTGTGTGGTGAGAACATTCCAGATCTACTGTCTTAGCAAATTTGAAGTATACAATACAGTGTTGTTAACTACAGTCATGCTGTGTATTAGATCCCCAGAACATATTCATCATTTACCTGTATTTTGCACCCTTTGACCAACATCTCTTCATTTCTCTGCCTATACAGTTTTCATTCTAGGAAGTTATTTTAGCATTACCTTTTAACTAATGGGTCAGGCTTAATAATTTTGTTCTTCTAAAATATCTGAGGCAGAATAACCATCAGGAAGGGGTAAAGGAGGGTGTCTGCTGAAGCTGAAACAACTGGGTATCCTCAACAGTCAAGGGCCTGCAGGAGAAGAAGGCACTCAAGGGGCGTCGTCAGTTCTTTCTCTTCTTCTGTATAAAGGAGGTGGCTGGGGAAACTACTGTGGTTTGTTTCGGATGCAGGCAACAAGAGCACAGAAAATGGTATCTGTTGATGAAGTGTGGCTATATTGGGCCTGTGAGTCAGGAGTGTTCCAGAAACTTTGAACCGCAGAACCAGTGTGACAGTGACTCAACTCGATTAATTAGGAAGAGTCTTTAAACTGTAGGATGTGGGTAGGGAGATTTTATCCTTTTTTGTTTTTTAAACGCTCTATGGGAAAATACTGTTTTGTAGTACTGCTTTTGGAATAATAATATTTTTAAAAATTATATGAGTTTTCAGTTTATTCTGTTGAAATGGGCTAGTGACATATCCCCCTAACTCCAAGAAATATTTGGGTAGCTGTAGCTCAACCCAAAGCTAAAAGTTGTTGGAAAAATTAAAGTGATGATTTGTTTCCTGATAGAATAAATTTTAAAGAAGAATTTAAGAAATGTTTTCTGGAATAGGTCAGAGAAAAACAATGTTTACCTAAAGTATGGTTTGACTCTAGAAATCGTAGGTATCACATAGCTAAGATGAATGAGATAAAGTAGATATAATAATGTTTGAAGTCTTGTTAAGTATAATCACGTGACCACTTTTGGGAAAAATTTTTTAAAAATGCACTGCATGTAACTTTTAGAATAGATTTATTGAAAAAGAGAACTTTCAAAATTCTAGAGAGAAGACAGAGCTTGGCTTTAATTCCCAAGGCATTCCATTTGCCTGAAGAAGAGGTAAAATTATTGCTAAGTTCCTTTTTTACATAAATGGTTCTTGACCTTGGCTGCATAAAATAACTACCACCAGATCCACTCATCAGAATCTCTGGGAGTGGGAGCATTGCAGCCAAGATTAAGAATAGCTGCTTTAAGCATCCTAAATTAACTTTTCATAGAAGTGTTATATAATTTATTTCAAATGTAGAAAATAATTTTAAAACATGATATAAAAGCTTGGTAAATTTTTTCCTCACTAGGGCTGAGGTTATCAGAGCTGTAGCTTTAAGGTAAACTTTTGATAAATTTGGATAATTCATTGAATATTTGAATGATGACTAAATATGTTACTAAATTTCATGAGGCCCTGGTGGTAAAGCATTTCCTGAGCATACCTGGGATCATCTAGATTTTACCATTTCAATTCAGATAGAGAAAACAAGAGATATCATCAGTGGCCTATGTTCTTTCATACAAAGAATAACACATTGTAAAATGTAAAATAATGGTAAACCCTAAGCCTTATTAAGATATCAGAGTCATTTTTGAAACACATTTTCTCCGGCTAAAGACTATATATATTGTGCAGGGAGCAAGGTGTTTACCAGTTTATGACTATAAGAATGTCATTTTTATGTCACTTTTTGTCTTTAAAAGTTTTACTTTTTTTCTCAAATAATTTTTATTTATTGGCTGGGCGCGGTGGCTCACACCTGTAATCCCAGCACTTTGGGAGGCCAAGGCAGGCGAATCACTTGAGGTCGGGAGTTCCAGACCAGCCTGACCAACATGGAGAAACCCCGTCTCTACTAAAAATATAAAGTTAGCAGGGCATGGTGGCACATGCCTGTAATCCCAGCTACTCGGGAGGCTGAGACAGGAGAATCGCTTGAACCCGGGAGGTAGAGGTTGCGGTGAGCTGAGATCATGCCATATCTCTCCAGCCTAGGCAACAAGAGTGAAACTCCGTCTCAAAAAAAAAAGTTGTTTATTATGGTACATAATGGTTGCATATATTTAAGAGGAACATGTGATGTTTTGATACAAGCGTACAATGTGTAATAATCAAGATAATTGGAGCATCCAGTCAGAGTAATTGGAGCACCCATTATCACTTCAAGCCTTTATTCTTTCTTTGTGTTTGGAATATCCCAATTTCACTGTTCTACTTTGACTTATTTTAAAATATGTAATAAATTATTGTTAACTATAGTCACATTATTGTGCTACCAATTCCTTCTGTCTAACTGTACTTTTTACCCATTAACCATCCCCACTTTATCCCACCTCCCCCACTCCCCACCCTGCTGCCATTTCCACACTCTGGCAGCCATCATTCCATTCTCTATCTCCAAGAGTTCTTTTTAAATTAAAGCTCCCACGTGTGAGTGAGAACATGGGATATTTGCCTTTCTGTCTCTGGCTTATTTCATTCAACATAACGGCCTCCAGTTCCATCCATGATGTTGCAAATGACAGGATTTTATTCTTTTTATAGATGAATGATATTCAGCTGTATATGTGTGTGTGTGTGTGTCACATTTTTAAATCAATTTATTCATTGATAGACACATAGGTTGATCCCATATCTTTGCTGTTATGAATAGTGCTGCAATAAATGTGGGAATGCAAATATCTCTTCAATAAACTTATTTCCTTTCATTTGAGTATATACTCAGCAAGGGGATTGCTGGATCATATAGTAGTATAGTATTTTTTTGTTTTTTGAGGAACCTTTATACTGTTCTCCATAGTGGCTTTACTAGCTTATATTCCTACAAACAAAGAACAAGTTTCCTTTCTTCACATCCTAGCTAATACTCATTATTGTCTGTCTTTTGGATAAAAACTATTTTAACTGAGGTGAGAAGGTATCTCATCATAGTTTTAATTTGCATTTCTCTGAAGATTAGTGATGTTCATCTGTTTTACTTATACCTGTTGACCATTTGTATGTCTTCTTTTGAAAAAGGTCTATTCGGCTCACTTGTCCTTTTTTAATTGGATTATTTGTGTGTTTACTTTCAAAATTCTGCATTGAGTTGTTTGAGCTCCTTATATATTCTGGTTATTAATATCCTGTGAGATGAGTAGTTTGCAAATATTTTCTCCCATTCTTTGGGTTGCCTCTTCACTCTGTTGATTTTTTTTCATTGTGGCGCAGAAACTTTTTAGTTTGATATTATCCCATTTGTCCGTTTTTGCTTTGGTTGCATGTGTTTTTGAGATCTTACTCAAAAAATCATTGCGAAGACCAATGTAACTAGAATGTTTCTTTACAGTTTTTTTCTAGTAGTTGCATAGATTGAGGTCATGGATTTAAGTCTTTAATCCATTTTGATTTGATTTTTGTATATGATAAGAGAAAGGAAGCTAGTTTTGTTCTTCTGGATATGGATATCTAGTTTCCACAGCCAGTACCATTTATTGAAGAGACTGTCCTTTTCTTACCGTATGTTGTTGGCACCTTCATCAAAATATGTTGACTATAAATGTGTGGATTTATTTCTGGGTTCTCTATTCTGTCCAGTTGGTCTATTTGTCTGTTTTTATGCCAGTATCATGCTGTTTTGGTTACTATAGCTCTGTAGTATAATTTCGAGTCAATTAATGTGGTTTCTCCAGTTTTCTTCAAAATGTTCAGCATGGCATTGGTTATTCTGGGTTTTCTTTCTGGTTTTATATAAATTTTACGATTATTTTTTCTGTTTTTGTGAGAAATGTCATGGGTATTTTGATAGGGATTGCATTGAATCTGTAGATTGTTTTGGGCAGTATGGTCATTTTAACAATACTGATTCTTTCCATTAATAAATATGGACTATCTTTCCATTCTTCTGTCGTTGCTTCAATTGCTTTCTGTAATGTTTTATTTTAGAGATCATTTTAGAGTTTTCATTTTAGAAATCTTTCATTTCTTTAGTTAAGTCTATTCCTATGTATTTTATTTTATTTGTAGCTATTGTAAATGGAATTAGTTTCTTGTTTTCTTCAAATTGTTTGCTGTTGATATATAAAATGCTACTGATTTTTGTATATTGATTCTGTATGCTGCAACTTTACTGAATTTCTTTGTAAGTTTTAAAAGTCTTTTAGTGGAGTCTTTAGGTTTTTTAAAATATAAGGCCATATCATCTCCAAACAAGGATAATTTGGCTTCTTCCTTTCTAATCTGGATGCCCTTTATTTCTTTCTCTTGTCTAGTTGCTCTGGCCAGTACATGTTGAAGAAAAGTCATGAAAGTGAGCATCCTTTTATTCTTCCAGATCATAGAGAAAAGGCTTCAGGTTTTCCCTGTTCAGTATGATACTAGCTGTGGGTTTATTGTATATGGTTTTTATTGTGTTGAGGAGTGTTCCTTCTATACAGTTTTTTAGAGAGTTTTTATCATGAAGATATGTTAAATTTTATGGAATATTTTTTCAGCATCAACTGAAGTTATGATATGATTTTTGTCCTTCATTTTGTTGATATGATGTATTACATTTATGGATTTGTGTATGTTGAACCATACTTGCATCTTGACCATGATGAATGATCTTTTTGGTGTATAGTTGAATCTGGTTTGCTATTTTTTGTTGTTGTTGTTGAGGATTTTTGCATCTGTATTCATCAGATACATTGGCCTGTAGTTTTCTTTCTTCTTCTTTTTTTTTTTTGTTTGGTGTGTCTTTGCCTGGTTTTGATAGCAAGATAACATTAGCCTTGTAGAATAAGTTTGAAAGTATTTCTTTATCCTTGATTTTTTGGAATAATTGAATAGAATTAGCGTTCTTTAAATATAGGTAGATAAATTCCTGAACTGATCCAGGAAGAAATTGAATCCCTGAATGGACCATTAAAGAGCTCTGAAATTCAATCAGTAATAAATAGCCTACCAATCAAAAAAAGCTGAGGAACAGACGGATTCACAGTTGAATTCTACCAGATATACAAAGAAGAGCTGGTAGCATTCCCACTGAAACTACTCCAAAAAATTGAGGAGGAGGGACTCCTTCTTAACTCATTCTATGAGGCCTGCATCCTCCTGATACCAAAACCTGGCAGAGACACAGTAAAAAAAGAAAACTTTAGGTTAATACCCTTGATGAACATTGATTCAAAAATTATCAACAAAATACTGGCAAATTGAAATTAGCTGCACATCAAAACCTTATTCACCATGATCAAGTAGACTTTATTCCTGGGATGCAGTGCTGATTCAACATATGCAAATCAATAAATGTGATTCATCACATTAACCAAACTAAAGACAAAAACCATATGATTATCTCAACAGATGCAGAAAAGGCTTTGATAAAATTTCATACCCTTTCATGTTAAAAACTCTCAATAAACTAGGTATTGAAAGAATGTAAGTTAAAATAATAGGAGCCATCTATGACAAACCCACAGAAAACCATCATACTGACTGGGCAAAAGTTGGAAGCATTCCCCTTGAAAACTATCACAAGACAAGGATGCACTCTGTCACTGTTATTCAACATAGTATTGGAAGTCCTGGCCAGAGCAATCAGGCAAGAGAAAGAAACAAAAGGTGTTCAAATTGGAAGAGAGGAAGTCAAATTATCCCTGTTTGCAGATTACATAATCCTATCTGGAAAACCCCATAGTCTCAGCCCAAAAGCTCCTTAAGCTGATAGACAACTTCAGCAAAGTCTCAGGATAAAAAAAAAAATCAACATACAAAAATCACTAGCATTACCATACACCAACAACAGTCATGCTGAGGGCCAAATCAGAAATGCAGTCCCATTCACAATTGCCACAAAAAAGAATAAATTACCTAGGAATACAGCTAAATAGGGGTTTAAAAGTTCTCTACAAAGAGAACTACAAAATACTGCTCAAAGAAATCAGAGATGACACAAACAAATGGAAAAGCATTCCATGCTCCTAGATAGGAAGAATCAATATCGTTAAAATGGTCATACTGCCCAAAGCAATTAATAGGTTCAGTGTTATTCCTGTAAAATTACCAATGACATTCTTCACAAAACTAGAAAAAAATATTTTAAAATTCATATGGAGCCAAAGAAGAGCCTGAATAGCCATGATAATCCTAAGCAAAAAGAACAAAGCTGGAGATATCATGCTACCCAACTTCAATCTATACTACAAAACTATAGTAATCAAAACAGCATGGTACTGGTACAAAAACAGACACATAGACCAATGGAACAGAATAAAGAGCCCAGAAATAAGACCACAAATCTACAACTATCTGATCTTCCACAAAGCTTGCCAAACCAAGCAATAGAGAAATAAGTCTCTATAGAATAAATGGTGCTGGCACAACTAGCTAGCCATATGCAGAAGATTAAAACTGAACCTTCCTTACACCATATACAAAAAATAACTCAAGATGGATTAAAAACTTAAATGTAAAACCCAAAACTATGAAAACTCTAGAGGACAACCTAGCCAATTACATTCTGAACATAGGACTGAGCAGAGATTTCCTGACAAAAATGCCAAAAGCAATTGCAACAAAAGCAAAAATTGACACATGGGATCTAACTAAACTAAAGCACTTCTGCACAGCAAAAGAAACTATCAACAGAGTAAACAGACATCCTACAGAACAGGAGACAATTTTTGAAAACTATGCATATGACAAAGTTCTGATATTCAGCATCTGTAAGGAACTTAAACAATTTTAAAAGAAAATACAAATAACCCCATTAAAAAGTTGGGAAAAGACATGAATGGACACTTTTCAAAAGAAGACATGTGTGTGGCCAACAGGCTGCTGAAAAAAAGCTCAACATTACTTATCATTAGAGAAATGCAAATCAAAATTACAATGAGATACCATCTCACACCAGTCAGAATGGCTATTACTAAAAAGTCAAAAAAATAACAGAAGCTGGTGAGGTTTTGTAGAAATTTACATTCCCACACTTGGGCATGTAAATTAGTTCAACCATTGTGGGAAACAGTGTGGCAGTTCCTCAAAGACCTAAAGACAGAAATACCATTTGAACCAGTCATCTCATTACTGGGTATGTACCCAAAGGAATATAAATTGTTCTGTCACAAAGACACATGCACATGTATGTTCACTGCAACACTATTCACAATAGCAAAGACACGGAATCAAGCTAAATGCCCATCAGTGGTAGACTGGATAAAGAAAATGTGGTACATATATACCATGGAATACTATGCAGCCATAAAAAAGAACAAGATCATGTCTTTTGCAGGAACATGGGTGGAGCTGGAGGCCATTTTCCATAGTCAACTAATGCAAGAACAGAAAACCAAATACCACGTGCTCTCATTTATAAGCAGGAGCTAAAAGATGAGAACACATGGATACATAGAAGGGAACAACAGACACTGGAGCCTACTGGACTGTGGAGGGGTGGGAGGAAGAGCATCAGAAAAAATAACTAGCAGGTACTAGGCCTAATACCTGGGTGCTGAAATAATCTGTACAAAAATCTCCATGACACAAATTTACCTGTATCACAAACCTACACATGTACCTCTGAATTTAAAAGTTAAAAAAAATCAATAGTGTTTCTATATGCTAATACTGTACTATCTGAAAAAGAAATAAAGAAAACAATCCAATTTACAATAGCTACAAAAGACACCTAGGAATAAATTCAACAAAGAAGGTAAAAAATCTCTATAATGAAAACTATTAAAATATTGATAAAAGAAATTGTGTAGACCCACACAAATATGGAAAGACACCCTATGTTCATGCTTTGGAAGAATAAATATTGTTAAAATTACCGTACTACCCCCCACAATGTGTAGATTCAATACAATCCTGCCAAAATGCCAATGACATTCTTTACAGATATAGAAAAAAATCCTAAAATTTGTGTGGAACCACAGAAGGCCCCAAATAGCCATAAACAACCCCCCTCCAAAAAAAAAAAAAAAAACAGAACTGGAGGAATCACATTACTTACCTTTAAATTATACTACAAAAGCTATAGCAACTAAACTAAACTAAACTAAAACAGTATGATATTTTCGTAAAGACTGACAGATAAACCAGTGGAACAGAATAGAGAACCCATAAATAAATCTGTGTACAATAAGTCCTCACTTAACATCGATAATTTATTCTTGGAAACTGTGACTGTAAGAAAAATGATGTGTAAGAAAATCATTTTTTCTCATTAATGTTACAACAAAATGACGTTGAATCAAACAACATTATCCAAGGACCTGCAGTATGTTGTTTCACTTAAAGTCACAGTTTTTGAGACCCCATTGACAACATTGTGAGGACTTACTGTATTTACAGCTAACTGATTTTTGATAAAGATGCCCAGAACATAAACTGGGAAAAAGACAAGCCTCTTCAATAAATAGCGCTAGGAAAATTGATATTCATATGCATAAGAATGAAACTAAACTCATATCTCTAGCCGTATACAAAAATCAACTCAAAATGGGTTAAAGACTTAAATGTAAATCTAAAACTATTAAACAACTAGAAGAATATATATGAGAAACACTTCAGGACATTAATCTGGGCAAAGATTTTATGAATAAGACCTCAGAAGCTTAGGCAACCAAAGCAAAAATACACAAATGGGATTACACCAAACTAAAAAGCTTCTGTATAGCAATGCAAAAGAAAGAAAAAAAATCAACAGAGTAAAGAGACACCTCACAAAAGGGAGAAAATATTTTCAAACTATTTATCTGGCAAGCGATTAATACTGAGAATACACAAGGACCTCAAGCAACTCAACAAAAATGAAAAAAAAAGAAATAATCTAGTTAAAAGATGTGCAGATGCTCTGAATAGACATTTTTCAAAAGAAGACACAATGGCCAACAAATATATTAAAAAATGCTCAACATCGCTGACCACCAAGAAAATGCAGATCAAAACTACAGTGAGATATCATGTCACCCTAGTTAGAAGGGCTATTATCAAAATGATAAAAAATAACAAATGCTGGCAATGAGGCAAAGAAAAAGGAACTCTTATATAGTGTTGGTGGAGACATAAATTAGTACAACCATTGTGGAAAACAGGATGGTGTTTCCTTAAAAAATCAAAAGTAGAACTATCATATGATTCAGCAATCCCACTACTGGATACAAATCCACAGAAAAGGAAATCAGTATATCAAAGGAATATTTGTAGTCCTATGTTTATTGCAGCACTATTCACAATAACTAAGGTATGTAATCAGCCTATTCTGTCAATGGATGAATAAAGAAAATGTGGTATATATACACAATGGAATACTTTTCAGCTATTAAAAAATGAAATCCTGTCATTTGTAGCAACATGAGTAAGCCTAGAGGATGTTATATTAAGTGAAATAAATCAGACACAGAAAGATAAATACCACATGTTCTCAGTCATATGTGGCACCTAATAAAATCTGATCACAGAAGTAGAAAGTAGAATACTAGGTACCAGAGGCGGGAGAGGGTAGGGGGAGGAAAAGATGGAAATAGATTGGTTGTGTAGCACTGTAGGGTAACTACAGTTACAATAATTTATTGTATATGTTCAAATAGCTGGAAGAGAGATTTTGAATGGTTTTTAACACAAAGAAATGATAAATGTTTGAGGTGATGGATGTGGTAATTACCCTGATTTCATCATTTCATATTGTATTGAAATATTACACAGTATCCCATAAATATTACATTTATGTAATATATTAGATAAAAAATATATCAGGTAAGAGAACTTCTCCTTCAATCCCTAGTCTGTGACTTTTCTTTTCTTTCCTAAGGTAATATTGTTAGTAATATTGTCACATTGTCGCAATATCTACTTCGTTGTCTTATATAATCGTACATCACATGTAAGATCTATATATATGTAGGGCATATATTATTACATATTTTATATAATAATTAAGCTTACCACTCCATTTAAAGTTAAGATTATTCTCTCATTCTTTAGGGGAAACTGCCTTGAGGCAGGAGTATTGGTTTTGCCTGTCTTTCTTTCTCATTTCCTTCTCTCCTGCCTGGCTGCTGTTTGCAGCTCTCCTAGGGAATGGGGGGCAGAAGTCCATAGGGAGCATCTCTGCCTTGTCTTGGCTTTGTCTAGAACTGTTGTGTCTGGTTTTGTGCCTTCAGAGCCAGCAAAGTTTGAAGGAGGTCATGGACTCCCTCATGTGTTCTTTGAGGACCCCTGATCTGTGGTATGCAATCTCCTGATTTCAGCGAGTGCTTCTTCTGGCTGGGCTCGTTTACATGAAGATCTTGGGAATCTTGAAGTCCACCTCCAGCTTCTTTTGAGATTACATCTCTTTTCCAGATGTTTTTTGGGAGGGACTTAAGACAGTCCACAAGGAAATGTGTTCTTTTCTCAACCTAACCAAGTGCAGCTGAGGCCAGGCTCTGCTCTGTTGCCTACACCTGGGTTCACCTAGTTCTTTGTATCTGGAGTTTCCAGTCAGGGCCAGGTGGGGATCACCCTGTCTCATAGCTGTAAGGACCACAGAAAATCTTCCTGCAAGGTCCCACTGAAGCTGTTTTCTCTTGATTTAAGTTGCAGGAGGAAAATACCTCTTTTCTAATAAATCCTCTCAAAAAATATTCCTCTTTCATTTATAGGACTTGTACTTTGGCAAGTTTGTGAACTGGTCTGTAATTTTATATATTTGTACCTTAGTTTCTCGGAAACGTCAAATAACTATCTCATTGCATATTATATTGTCTGTGTGTGTGTGTGTATGTGTGTATGTAATCAAAATTGCAAGTGTCTAAATAAAACAAATTATCTTTTCATGTAATGCTTTATTTAAAGCAGAAAATAACTAATGTAGAATGAATCCTATTGAGAAAATAATATCAACTTCTTATCTAGTTACTGTCTGATAAATACTTAAAAGACTACATTCTTCTTCTAGTTAGTAAATGAAAAATCACTGGTGAGGTCTCGCAATAGAAATAGTATGAGATAAGCCACTGTTAAAATTCCAGCTTACTTCAAATATTATAGCCAAAGCCAAAAGAAGAATGAGCTCTTGTTAACCTCAGTGCAATTTTATCTTGAAGGTATTATATTTCATCCTTCTCATTTTTATTCACAAAAATGTCAAGAAAACATCTATAAAGTAGATGAAAATATAAAAATATGCTGCCTCCCCTATCTCCATAGATTTCTTCACAAAATCCCATCTTATTCCCAATACAGCTTTTCATGTTAGAGTTAGGTTCATTCAAATGTTTGAGTAGCAGAAGCTGCTCTAACATCAGGTGAAATCCAGATCTCTTTATAAGAAATAATGGAGAAAAAATGTTTTTAGAAAGACCAAAGAACCAGAAAAAAAGGGAGTAGAATCAGCATGTCAAAAAGAGACCATGAATAGTGATGAGAGATAAAAGACATGTCTAAAAAATATGTAATGAATAACTCCCTTTGACTGATAATGTAGACATTATTAGTGAAGGCGACATTCAAGGAAAGAGAAAAACACAGTCCTGATTCCCATGTTTAAACTAATTGGAGTAAGTCCGTGAAGTGATTTCCAAAGGTCTGCTGCTGTGTGTACAAACCCGTAGGGTCTTTAAAGGAGCTGGAGCTCAGAGCTTTGCGCATGATGTTTGCGTTTTGTTTTGTTTTGTTTCATTTCTTTTATTCATTTTGAGATGGTGAAGGCAGCATATTAGGCTGGAAAGAGTGACTTTCAAGAACTCTGGAGAGAAATCATACCATTATCATGAAAACTCTACTTGCCCCCTGCAAATCATCTGATAGGTGCCAAACAAAATAAAACAGGAGGATTCAGTAAAATTTACTCCTTATCACCATTTTTCCCTTTGCAAGGGCCACAGGAGAGCTTTCCTCCTGGCCCTCTGAAGGTTTGCTGAAAAATAAATTCACAAAAGGCAGATTAATAGAAGAAAAGACATACAAATGTATTTAACATGTGTACACAGGAGCCCTCAGAATGAAGACTCAAAGACACAGGGGAAATTGTCTATTTTTTGCTTTGGTTCAACCAAGTATGGACAGCCATGTAGAAATATGATTGGACAAAAAGTGTGTGATCTAATGCTAGTAGTCTGCGTGGGGGAACCCAGCAAGCCGTGTCCATCTAGATTCCTGTTGGCTTCTCTGAGCAGCATTCCTTCCCTCTGGGTATGGGGCAGGAACCTTTCTGGAATGGGAGTCTTATAACCTATCATCAAACAAGGTAGGTCAGAGAATTTCTTTCTGGCCATTTTTACATGGATAGGGCTAAGGGAAGGTTAGATTAATATTTTTAGTTTTATGGCTGTCTTTGGAGAAAAGGAGTTCTGGTTTCTGTGACCTGCCTTGGAGAAGAGTGTTTCTCATTTCTATGGCTAGCCTTGGGGAAGAATGAGATGGGGAGAAAGGAGGGCAGGAAGAGGTCGGAGAAAAACCTTTTGCTTCTGAAGGTATTGCAGAGGTCTTCATTTTGGGGTATTGTTTTCTGAGCCCCAACGCTCTGAATGGTCGACCTAAGAAGGACAAAAACAAGTTCTAGGTCAGAAAAATACTTCCTTGCTATTGTATTTGTTGGAATCCAAAATATGCCTCTCCAAAATATACTTTTTTGGTACATTTCAAGTTGTTTATTCAGAGAAGCTGAATAGCTTTGAAAACCTATTGCTTTGTAAAAAAAAAAAAATATATATATATATGTTTATCTACATTAGTAAAGCAAACAGGAGATACAAACAGAGGCTTTCTCTGAGGTCACCTTATCCAGATCTAGGACAGATGAACTCACAGAAAAAGGAGACTTAAGTCTGACATTTTGAAGTTCTGACAGAGAAACTGTTAATCACAAGCTGCCTTCTATTCACTCTGAGGACTGCTACCTGTGAGACTTCATCTGCATAACAAGACAGCCTTTGCTCTCCATGTGTTTCCTCCCCCCACCCTCCCACAACCCGTCCCCACCCTCCCCAGGGGCCCCAAGTCCTTATTCTTCTCTGTATGGTATACAACTTAGTCATCTGGCCCTTCTTTGAGTCTCATATTTTGTGTAATCTACACATGCATATATAATAAACTTGTATACCTTTTCTCCTGTTAATCTGTCTATTGTTGGGTGATTTTATAGAGTCAATTTATTAAACATTCAAATGGGTGAAGGAAATTCCCTTTCCCCCTACGTATCCATGAAAGCTTTCCCAGAATGCATAGTTGTGTCCTGCCAGATTGGTGGTCAGAACAGGTTTGTATATCTTATGTGTGTTTTCCACAAGGAAGAGTGCCTTTTAAATCCAAATAGCATTGCTCTGAAAATTAGGAAAACTGTTTGCTTTTTAAACACTCTCTACACAAAGCTCCCTGGGGCATTTCATCAGAGCAGCCTAGAACTGCTCATTTTAACCAGCTGAATACTTCCTTGCTTGACAAAGCTTTTTGACACCTCTTGGGTTTAAATCCAGATTTTTTTAACACCTGCATTGTAAATAAGAGCACTTTTTTTTGATGATTTAATAGCCAGTGGCTGACAATATATAGCCTAAGATAGCTATTATATTAAATAGACAGGTATATAATATCTCTTCCGTTCATTCTTTGATATGATCTGTTTGCAATCTTTGCATTTTTTGTTTGTTTTGACCAGGATTCACTGGATACAAGACAGTTTTAATTCCAGAAAATATTTTTGTACTTCTCTTTAAATATGTGACTTGGAAGTAGGTTTTTGGGTATGAGCATATGTAGCTGTTGAAGATGACTACCAAAATTGATGACACACAAAGTACTTTGTAAACAAAAGATGCTGACACTTCTTGGTAGGAAAATTAGGAAGGAAAATTAATAATACAGAAAATAATAGTCACATTTTCACTTATGCTTGCATAAGTTCTACCATTTAGGAGTTCTCAAAAAGAAATTTAAAAGAAGAGGAACAGTAAAAAAAAGGTAGTTTCTCCAGGGAATGTCTTTGGTCTGGCTTTCACATACACACAGATATTCTCATCTCAAAAGCAGTCATCAGAAAAAGGATCTCTCTCTTGAATCCAAGTGAGATAAATGCTGTATTAGTCCATTTTCATGCTGCTGATAAATACATTCCCAAGACTGGGTACTTTATCAGAAAAAAAATGTTTAATGGACTCACAGTTCCATGTGGCTGGGGAGGCCTCACAATCATGGTAGAAGGTGAAAGGCACGTCTTACATGGTGGCAGATAAAAGATAATGAGAACTAAGCTAAAGGGATTTCCTCTTATAAAGCCATCAGATCTGTGGTAGACTTATTCACTACCACAAAAACAGTATGGGGCAAACTGCACCCATGATTCAATTATGTCCTGCCAGGTCTTTTCCACAACATGTGGGAATTATGGGAGCTACAGTTCAAAATGAGACTTGGGTGGGGACACAGCTAAACCATACCATTCTGCCACTGGCTGCTCCCAGTTCTCATGTCCTCACATTTCAAAACCAATCATGCCTTCCCAATGGTACCTCAAATTCTTACCTCATTTCAGTGTTAAGTCTACAGTCGAGAGAAGCAAGTCCCTTCCCCCTATAAGCCTACAAAATCAAAAGCAAGTTAGTTACTTCCTAGATACAATGGGGGTACAGGCATTGGATGAATACAACCATTCCAAATGGGAGAAATTGGCCAAAATGAAGGGACTACAGGCCCATGCAAGTCTCAAATCCAGCTGGGCAGCTGAATCTTAAAGCTTCAAAATGATCTCCTTTGACTCCTTGTCTCGCATCCAGGTCATGCTGATGCAAGAGGTGGGTTCCCATGGTCTTGGGCAGCTCCGCCCCTGTGGCTTTGCAGGGTACAGCCTCCCTCCCAGCTGCTTTCATGGGGTGGCATTGAGTATGCAGCTTTCTCAGGCACATGGTGCAAGCTTTCAGTGGATCTACCATTCTGAGGTCTGGAGGATGATGACCCTCTTCTCACAGCTTCACTAGGCAGTGCCCTAATGGGACTGTTTGAGGGTTTCTACCCCCACATTTCCCATCTTCACTGCCCTAGCAGAGGTTCTCTATGAGGGTCCCACCCCTGCAGCAAACTTCTGCCTGAACATCCAGGTGTTTCCGTACATCCTCTGAAATCTAGGTGGAGGTTCCCAAACCTCAATTCGTGACTTCTGTACACCCGCAGGCTCAACACCATATGGAAGCTGCCAAGGCCTGGGGCTTGCATCCTCTGCAGCCACGGCCCAAGCTGTACCTTGGCCCCTTTTAGCCATGGCTAGAGTGGCTGGGACACAGGGCACCATGTTTCTAGGCAGCACACAGTGCTGGGTCCTTGGGCCTGGACCATGAAACCATTTTTTCCTCCTAGGCCTCCAGGCCTGTTATGGGAGGGTCTACCGCAAAGGTCTCTGACATGCCCTGGAGACATGTTCTCCATTGTCTTGGCGATTAACATTTGGCTCCTCATTACTTATGCCGATTTCAGCAGCCAGCTTGAATTTCTTACCAGAAAATGAGTTTTTCTTTTCTATTGCATTGTCAGGCTGAAAATTTTCTGCATTTTTATGCTGTGTCTCCCTTTTAAAACTGAGTGCTTTTAACAGTGCCCAAGTCACCTCTTGAGTGCTTTGCTGCTTAGAAATTTCTTCCACCAGATACCCTAAATCATCTCCCTCAAGTCTGTAGTCCCATAAATCTTTAGGGCGGGGGCAAAATGCCACCAGTCTCTTTGCTAAGACACAGCAAGTATCACCTTTACTCCAGTTCTCAACAAGTTCCTCATCTCCATCTGAGACCACCTTAGCCTGGATTTCATTGTCTATATCATTATCAGCATTTTGGTCAAAGCCATTCAACAGGTCTCTAGGAAGTTCCAAAGTTTCCTACATTTTCCTGACTTCTTCAGAGCCCTCCAAACTGTTCCAACCTCTGCCTGTTATCCAGTTCCAAAGTCACTTCCACATTTTTGGGTATCTTTACAGCAGCACCCTTCCCTACTGGTACCAATTTACTGTATTAGTCTGTTTTCAGTTTACTGTATTAGTCTGCTGATAAAGACATACCTGAGACTAGGTAATTTATAAAGAAGAAGAGGTTTAATGAACTCACAGTTCCATGTGGCTGGGGAGGTCTCAGAATCATGGCAGAAGGTGAAAGGCACATCTTACATGTTGGCAGACAAGAGATAATGAGAACCAAGTGAAAGGGGTTTTCCCTTATAAAACCATCAGATCTCATGAGACTTATTCACTACCACAAGAACAGTATGGGGGAAACCACCCCCATGATTCAATTATCTCCCACAGATCCCTCCCACAACGTGGGAATTATGGGATCTACAATTCAAGATGAGATTTGGGTGGGACACAGCCAAACTGTGTCAAATGTAATGCCTAAAATAATATGTAAGCAGAGTTGCCAGTTTATTATGAAAATGTTTAATTTTCTAAGTATTTTTAAATTATTAAATAATATTTTATATTGCTCTTACTTGTTTATATTAGGAAACAAAAGTAAGTGAGCATATTTAAAAAATAGGAGAAATCTGAATTAACACACAAAGTGGCCAGAAAGGAGTTGCAAATTTAACCCTACAGGGGAGCATTCCAATATCAGGAATATGTTGATATTGAAATGACATGGGGAGACATGCGTAGAACTAGTCCTCACACAAATTATTTTTTCATATCAAACAACTTTTTGGGGGCCAGTAGGTAATATTTTGTGACTCACTTTTACATTCCAAAGTAATTTCCCTTTGCTTTTAAAGCTCATGGATATAGCACTAATAAACTAACTCCATTCTTCTTTTAAGCTTAATTAAGTTTTAGAAAGAACACCAAGTAGATGAACACATAAGAAGCTGATAAAAACAGCACCTATTTAGAAAAGCAGCACTGAAAATCTTTTCATTTGTCGTAGAACAGTATTAAATTACTAGTGCTAAAATCCAAGCCATGTGCTCACCAGATCCTTTCTTTTCTTCCTGGACACATAGCCAAACTACATTTCTAGTCTCATTGTGGTTAACTGGGACCACGTAACTGAGTTCTGACCAGTGAAATGTGGGCAATTATAATGTATGCATTTCCAGGGCTGGCCTCTCCTGGAAATATCTAGAGGAAGAATCCACATCCCTACAGGACTCCCAGGTTTTAGGAGGTGGCAAAACCATACATAAAAGTATCCTGAATCCCTGCATCATTTCATGGTAGATGTTGTCAAAGGATGCCACTCACACTGGAACACCTGCAGTAGATGTTGTATGAATAAAAAATTAAACAATTCCTATGATAAGCCACTGTGATATTGGGTTTGTTTGTTTGTTAGAGGGATTAGCCAATATAAAACTAGTAATTTCTTTTTGCCATCTTGATATATTTACAAGAATCGCTCAGGTTTGAAAAGAAACTAGAGATATGTATCTCAAATGGAATGAATTACATAGGGAGACGTGCACATGCATGTGTATTATTATTTAATACAAGGCTCCCAGTCTTAATAGTTTTTCTTATTTTGCTATTGCTCATCAACTTTTAAAAGGCTTAGCTTATAAAATGAGACCCAGATTTTTGATAACTATGTCTATGCACTCCTAAATCAGAGTGGCATAAGGTGCAAAAAGAAGGGCCCCAGTTGGATTATTTAATCAATTATTTTCAAAGAAGCAGTCTGTGCACTGGCACAGGATTATACCCAATTGCCAAACTTACTGCACAAAGGAATTATTTCTCTTCTCCCTTGAATTCTATGTCTGGTCACAATCTTAGACTATCCAGAAAGTGGCATGGTGACCACTCGATTTAATTAAAGAAAACATTCTAATAAAGTTCTCAAACGTTCCAGCATCTGCCAACCATAGTTCTAACAATAGTGGCAGAGCAGAGAGATTAATAAGCTGCCCAAATTGTATCATGTTTCCCATAATACCGTGAGATCTGATGTATGTTTCAATTTTAACTACTTAATTCCTACAGTATTTTGTGGTGGTAAATATGTCTGGGGAAATCCTCCTGAATTGGATACTAGGAGTTGGCTCACAAATCTGGGCCTGTATTTATGTGATGAGTGCAGTTCCTCTTAAGAAGCATAAAATAAGGCTATTTAAATGCAAGCTTGGGTTTCTTATTGCAAAACCAGGACTGTTTGGAAAAGTGTTTTGGTGACATGTGCTCTGTGAATCCATCAGGGCAGCCTCGAGTAGAGTGAAGATTCTGGATGAGATGAATAGCTTTTTGAATAATAATGCCTGCAGCTGCTGTGGTCTTGGTCTTGGTGGTTGGGCCTCCTCATTGGATGGCTAGGAGCATGAAACCTGCCAGTCTGATGACTGCTAGCCTTAAACTCCTTAATAGGGGGCTTCTCCAGAGGTCTTTAAGTGAAAGTGGTTATAATCCAATTGGAAGTTAAGAGATGTGTCTCCTATTTTTTCTAACTCTTAATTACTAAGCTGTTTTCTTAAAAATATGCTTGTGTATATACAAGACACCTCCCATTTCACAATGACAATCCATTACTTTACCTTATTAGATCTTTGTCTTGTTGGCTAGATTATAATTCCTTTAAATTAGGAACTATTGTATATATGACTTATGCTCTAGGGTTTTGCAGAAATTTAGTGATTAGTATAGATTCTAGTTTTGGAATCAACATAGCAAAAATAATAAGGTACAAATTAGGAAAAAATAAATTTGAAGAAAAATTAAAAATTAAAGTTATATAATATTACAACATAGCCTTTCAAAATGTAATCTATTATATGTGAATTTAATATACAGTTTAAAAAAGAGACTAAGTATGTTCAATAGAGCTTAAAGAGAATATGGGATATTTGATAGATTGACAGCAAATTACGTATTGTTTACGTTTGGTTTTCTTTCATTTCTTCTCTTCTGTCTGATACAGGTTTCTATATTTGAAAGAAAATGTTTGCTTCCTTTTAGCTGGTTGATGGGGTCAGTAGAATCTAAAAATTATATCCGCATCTAAGCATAATAACTAAGAATGAGAGAATGACTTTGAGAAACATTTGTGTATAATTTTGAAGCCTATTTCTAATGTAAGATATATACTATAAATATAATTTCTTTTAGGTGAGGACTATATTTCTAAAAAGAGTACTGGTAAATGTGTGTTAATGCTTTAAAATTTTCAGTTTGCATGAAACGTATCTTATAATAGTTTTCTAAATGAAATCAGAGAAGACCTTCTATAACCATTCATTTACTCCTCTATAAAGTGTTCTATCCTTTTTCACTAGTTTTCCTATCATTACACATTCTTTGCTATTATATGCTATCAAAATATTCTCTTCTAAAATTAGGATTTTCTAAATTAATTACAGTATTAATTGACAAAGGTGTTTAGAAATTATTAATAAATAGGAGAGAGGTTCTTTCTACCAAAAATGTTGAAAGCACACTCAAAACTTCAAGTAGCTCAAGGACTCCCACTTAACCATTTAAAGCACATTTTTCTCTGAGTGAGTCCTAACTGGACACCACGTGTCTTTGCCATTCCTCTCTGTAGGAAGTTTCCAGTTCTGGCAAATCCTCTGCATATAAGAGTAACAGAAGTATGATCCATCAATGTTTAAAGAACAAACATGAATCTGAACGTCTCAGTAAAGTGGGTGCTTAAATATCTTAACTAAATTAAGGAAGTAATTTTTTACTTATTCTGAAGCATCCCAGTGAATCTTCAGCATGAACTTTACCAGAATTCCTTTAGAGAGAGAGAGAGAGAGTGAGTGTGTGTGTGTATGTATAGGTATATTTTAAGGTAATCTTAAGACTAGCATTTTTTCCAAAAAAGTATGTAGGATGATGTAAGAAGCAACAAGACAGTTTTCTCTATTTTCAAATGGCTTCTTATTCAAGTAGTTTCTTGATATGGCTTTCTAACTTATTAATATTCAACTTTTTGTGACTTCTCTTTTAAGGAGGACATAGTAGATAGTGAAAAGCTATCATTCACACTCCAACAAATGGACAAATGTAAATGATCAAGATCATATTTTGAAACACAATGGAGAGACATGAAAATAAAATAAAAAGGACTAAGTAAGTAGATACAAATTTCAGAGAAGGTCGAGTTCTTCCTATGTGAGCTGTGGTTGGATACCACTTTTCTTCTAGGAACATGTGCTGATTCTGTGCATGGGCTGAGGATTAGGCTTACCATAGAAAGTAGGACTCCATTAGGACAAAGAGAAACCAGTGGAGACCTTGACAGCCACATATGCTGACACTGACCAATCAAAACTAGATAAACTCCAAACACATGGCTAGTTTCTCTTATGGGCATTTGCTGGGTTTTGAGATAGGCTAAGAGTATAGCGACTGAGTCAGAAAGACTCAGGATTGAAGTCAACTGAAGCCTGTCAGTGCTTAGGAGACAAAGTCACACTACAGGAAGCAATAAGTAACAAGTATACAGTTAAGTTTCCCCCTTATAATAGCTGCCATATTTCAAATCTGTGTGGAGCAGAATGCCAAACAATGAAACTCTCAAGTTCCAAAGGGCAGTAATTTAATGGTGGAAGAGAGAAGCAGAACCATCAGACTCTTAAACATACAGGAGGGCCAGTCCCAAATGGAAAAGAGAAAGTAATGGATCTTGAACTTAAAACATTTGAAAAAAGTGGTAAAGATTTTAATTAAAGGTGAAACCCAGCCCTGTCCCAACTTAAATTCTGAGGGACCTATGACTTGTGATCATCCCTTCACATTATCTGCCTAACAGAGGGAGGAAAAAAAAAACATCATTTCCCTCTCTAGGAAAAGAACAACATCATTTTCAGCCTCTACAGTTACTTTATACACAATGTTGTCCAAGATATAATAAAAATTGACACATGCAAAGGGAAAAGAACATGTGACTGGTAATCAAGAGAAAATACAGACATTAAAAGCAGATATGAAATGAGGCAGATAAATGTGATTGATAATAAGACTATAAATGAGAGAATAAGCAAATAAGAACTTCATAAATATGTGAAAGAAAACAAAGAAAATTTTAAGAAAATGGAAGACAGAATTTTAATGAGGAATTGAGATCCAAAAAAATGAATTAAATAGAATATTGTAGAATTGAAAATCCAATATTTAAAATTAAAAAGTCAATTGCTGAAGGCATGTAATCACATGTAAAATGTAGAAAAATAATCCAGAATAAAGAATAAAAAAAGATGAAAAATACAAAAGCTCCCAGCTACCTATTGTGGGGGCTAAGTCCTGGGCTAGTGTAGCTGAGAGGTGGGGATCCCCTGCTTCCACCCACCTCTCATAACCCACTAATAAAATAGGAATTCTGTCCTGTATGCAGTGTGTTGAGAATAATGGAGCCCTGATCACTCATGTCCAGACTCATGAGGCAGTGGGTTCTATGCCAGGAGAGGGAAATAGAGAGGATCCTAGTCTTCTGTTTTTCCCCTGAAAAATGCTCAGCTAATAGAACAGAGATGTTTGCCTGGTGGTAGAAAGAGGCCATAAAACACCTCCTAATTTCTTCTGAAAGGGACTGACTTCAGTTGCATCAGAGATTAAAATAGGTACTCAAACCTAAAGGTACTCTCAGGAACAGTTGAGATTTTGGCCAACAGGTAATTGAGGGGAGGCTCAAGATACTGGTTAAACTGAAGGTCTGTGAGTTTGCAGGAGAGAACTAGGGGCTGAAACAACTGGGAGGAGTTCTCCTGGAACCAAAAGAAAGAACAGGCACTGACATCAGAAACTGTTTCTTCAAGGGAGCCAGAATTTGATTACATTAGTTTGTGGAGCAATTTGTATCCCAGAACATTGTTGAAAACAACAGAGCAATTGGCTGGCAATGAGTAGAGTGTAATAGCTTGGTGTGGCCAAGAATACAGAGGAAGGGAGCCCTACCAAAACCACTACAAGGGGCCGGTGGGCTAAACAAAGCTGTGTTCCCTGAGGAACACCAGAGACTGAACATGTAGGTGTCACTGAAACAATCCAGTTGGTCTCTGCTGTGGTTTGAATGTGTCCTGCAGAGTTCATGTGTTGAAGCTGAATCCCCTATGCAACAGTGTTGAGAGGTGGGTTTTGGAATCTGTAAGAGTTGGTAAGTCATGAAGGCTCTGTCTTCATGAATGGATTAATGCCATTATCGCAGGAGTGGTTTCCTGATAACCAGATGAGTTTGGTTTTCTCTCTCAGGCACACTCTCTCACCGTATGATATCTCCTCCTATGTTATGAGGCAGCAAGAAGGCCCTCACCAGATGCAGCTTCGTAATCTTGGACTTCCCAGGCTCGAGGACTATGAGACAAACATTTCTTTTCTTTATGAATTACCTGGTCTGTGGTATCCGGTTATACCAGCACAAAATGGACTAAGACAGTTGCCTACTTCACAGCTTTGCTGGCCCTGGAGAATAGTATAATCTTCATCCAGAAGTAATTGCAATGGCAATATAGATAGAGATGGAATCCCCGTGCACACCTGCTTTCAAGAGTTTCTAGAAATGCATCTGCCTTGCTTTCAATCAACCTTTTTCTCTCAAGAGGGGTCTTTGCCTAGCCTTCAGTGGTAATAATTACTGATACTAATCAAAAACTGTGACAGTCGTTTCCTAAGAGAATTTTTCAATTTTTACGCACATCTTAGCAACCACTATTTATTATAATTCTGGCTTCTTTTCTTTAGATACACAACTGTATGAAGTCTGGCAGAGTTATTGCTGCTGTTGGGTAAGAGTGGTGAAATATTGACTTCACCCTGAAAACATACCTCATCTTTACATTATTCAACATCTTGATAATGCCATTTGCAGAGACAGATGATACCTATGTCCTGACATAATTAAGCAGAGCAGAGTGTTTTCTCTCATACAGTTGATAAGTTTGTATTGATTGGTCTCATTTTCTCAGTTCCTAATGACCATGTACATCAGCATGAGATTGCTGGCTGCAGCCAGTGCTGTCTGTGGCCATGTAGCAGCAAGGATCTTGCATATTCAGATATGGTTTGTGTAAGAGGCTCTGGTCTCATTAATTCCATCCTCCCATCAACTGAGCCAGCCAACAAGAAATATGCGGTTGGACCCAAACATCTAGAAACTCTCCACTGTGATAATACACTTTCCTCAAGAGAGAACAACGGCTACTCTTTGATACAAACAAAAATAAAGTAAAATTTGAGCTGTCAAATTTTATGTAGGCTTTCACAGAAGGAAAATGTACTCTTTGTCTTAAAATAATTCTATACTAGGAGATGTATTATGGGCCCACAATATAGGTGAAATAGGATTACAGTAGTCATTGCTGACTTTAGTAATTTGAGTAGAACCTCTAAATCCTTTATGCTAAATTCTGCTTTGTAATCACATGTAGAAAAACAAGATGATTTTGACAAACCAGTTCTCCATTTGGGAGCCTTATTCATCATATAATATTCTTGTGAGGCTCTTTTTGAACATGAGAGAGTTTTAACAGACAGGTGACAGACACAACAGCATATGGAGGAGTGGTATTTTCTAGGTGAAACCCTACCCTGCAGGGGTAAAGTCTAATACTGTGAAGGTTTCATGGGATTGTCTCATGATGAACATGTTTTTCATTCTCAAAAATTTAGTTACCACACAGGAATTTACCCATTAATTATAGTGTAAACGCATGCTATTTCCTGATAGTTTTGTAGATAACACAGTTGGCATACTAATACACTCGAGCTCTCTGCCAGATACCTGCACAATAACAAATGAATTGTAATGACAAAAAGATTGCATTATTTTGTTTTCTGGAGAGCTATAAGGAGATCTGAGAATGTCAGGTAATGTGGTAATTATGTTTCAAGTAACATGATAATTAAAAAAATATTATGAAGTAATCTGCTGAAACATGCAGTTATTCTGTGGCTACATGTTCCATTCCCATTATGTTACACAAAATTATGGGTTAGAATTCCTATAGCTACCTCTTCTACTCTCTCAACAAAAGATGCCAGCCTTAAAACATTGAAGAGGAGGATGAGAAGTTCTTCTTTCCGTGCTACAGTTGACAAAAGAGGAAAGTTTCTAGCACAACGAAACGTGTAATTTCTTTCAAACTTCTTCTTAAGCCAACATCTAAGCAGGGCAGGAGGCTCTCTGGGACACTGTTTTTCTCATTTTGTATCTGGCATCATGTTCTGCTGATGGAAGCTGAAGAAAGCAAGAGAAAATGTCATTCAAAGCACTCTTTGTAATGGCCATCTGGGACTTCATCTGAATGTTTGCAGGAAAAAAATTCCTATGGCCATCCTGGGAGACTCCAGTTAAATTGGGCCTTCTAGTCACCATGGACACTTGCAGAAATACTAGGTCACAAAGAAATGCAAATTGAGTTTATTGTAAACTGTGATAACGTGTTAAGGGGATGAATTAGAATTGCATTTGGGAAAGCAAAGTCAAAGGTATAACAATACATACTCAAGAATACTAAGGCAGGTTTCTGGGAAATAATGTGGAAGGAGAGACAGGTAAAGGCATTTGTAAGAATTTGTGTTCTATTTTGATGTGGCAGGTCAGACATGTAGCCCTAAGCACAGTATGTGTGCTTGGTATCATTGTTGGTTTTATTTCTAAGGAACAGAAGTATTGGGTGTTTGGGGTTATCTGTTTAGATTAGAATTTTAATTAGAATAGAAGGCTCACGCCTGTAATTCCAGCACTTTGCGTGGCCCAGGCAGGCGATCACCTGAGGTCGGGAGTTCGAGACCAGCCTGACCAACATGAAGAAACCCCATTTCTACTAAAAATACAAAATTAGCTGGGCGTGGTAGTGCATGCCTGTAATCCCAGCTACTCTGGAGGCTGAGGCAGGAGAATTGATTGAACCCAGGAGGCGGAGGTTGCAATGAGCTGGGATCACGCCATTGCACTCCAGCCTGGGCAACAAGAGTGAAACTCCGTCTCAAAAAAAAAAAAAAAAAGAAGAGTTGTGACATTAAACATAGGAGAGAGAAAGGTAAATTGGCATGGAAGAGCAAAGTGAAGTCACTCATTGAACAAGGACGACAGAGAGAAACATGCACGAAGCAAAAATTTTCTTATAAATGAAAAAGGAATAAATACATCTTTATATCAGACCCTCTAGGTTCATGTTTCTGTAGCCCATTGGTGGTGCTTGATTTTCTGTAAAGTAGTCCTTAGACAGTTTGATCATGGAAGCAAGTAAATGAGTTTTAATTTTTGCTTTATACATTTTACAAATTTAAAAGGTCAGATCAATTATGATTTTCACATAAATCTCATTTCTTTCTTTCTTTCTTTCTTTTTTTTTTTTTTTTGACACAGAGTCTCGCTCTGTCACCCAGGCTGGAGTGCAGTGGCGCGATCTTGGCTCACTGCAAGCTCCACCTTCCGGGTTCACGCCATTCTCCCGCCTCAGCCTCCCGAGTAGCTGGGACTACAGGTGCCCACCACCACACCCGGCTAATTTTTTGTATTTTTATTAGAGACGGGGTTTCACTGTGTTAGCCAGGATGGTCTTGATCTCCTGACCTCATGATCCGCCCGCCTTGGCCTCCCAAAGTTCTGGGATTATAGGCGTGAGCCACTGCGCCTGGCCTAAATCTCATTTATTTCTAAAAACATTATGCCACTAAAAGTTTTACATATGAATATACATATACATATGTACGTGTATAAATATATGTAGTATGTAACTTTATATATTATTTAAATACACACACATACACACACATATATACACACACGTACCCAGCACGTTATTCAGCTAACAGGGAATTAGGTTGATGTGGTCACCAATATCTTGATGGTGTTTCCTGCTATTTATAGTTATTACATCTGCTGTTTTCCATTGTTGTGGTTATGATATATTTTTGCCCCAACTTTAATAATATGAATTAATGGCTTAAGATTGTTCATTGCAGCATACAGCTTATTTTTAAAACTAATACTTTTTGAATATCTGTTTTGTGCCAACCATATTTTTATGCCCTGGAGATAGGTGATGAAGAGGTCAAAGAAGGTGTCCACACAAGTACGTTCTAGTTTTATGGTGGTTGGAGACAGGCAATAAGTTACAAAGAAAGGAAAAATATTAGCTGGCAGTATGTGTCAAGAAGAGATAAGAAATGATTATAGGTTTAAGTTCTTAGGATGGTGGATAGCCTTAGAGTGGTGAACGAAGGCTGCTTTTAGAAGGAGAACTGCGGTCTGGATATGAGGAAGGAGCCCGCAATGGCAATGGCCAGGAAGGCACACCTGGCAGAGGGAATGACTAGAGGAAGAGTTTGGAGGCTGGACCAAAAAAAAACACAACCCGGAATTCGGCCGCAAATATTGACACAGGCAGAGGGCTTCGGTAGAAATACAGAATGGAAATCTTTATCTAAATCTAGTGAGATGTTTTGCAATAGTGAAAAAAATGAAAAGTACAAATGCCAGGACAACAAAATTGGAGAAAAATTGTGTTGAAATATAGTTGATATTCTATTTGAATATTCTATTTGATATTCTGTTTGAATCACTAGATGACATTAATAGAATCCTTGCATTATCGAACTATTTATAAGATTCTTCTGCTAATAGAGTCAACACCTGAATAACTATCAGCTCACTTTCTGCACATTCACAAAAAGTTACATTCGAAAGCTATTAAGGAGAGCAACTATTTGGTCTAAATGGCAAGATTTGTTTTATAAAATCATATGCGAACACAGCTGCATGTGGAAAATGGTCATTTGTGACAAAGTGTTTCTAAAAATGACTACGAATTTTGAAGCAGAAGCTGATGTTTTGTGTCTTCTGCTATTTGTGTGGTCATTGAAACTGTACTGCTCCCAGTGTAAACAATAAATGCCAGTGAATATGTTGTGCAAGTTAAACGTTAATCACCCTCTTTCTGAGAAATAAAAATGCAGTACCTTAAAAACAATTATTAGGTATTTATTATTCTCTTTCTCTCTCTCTCTCTCTCATTGCTGCTAAATGAGCTTACTGCAAACTATAAAGGCATTTCTGCATAATACAATAAATAAATTTATGTCTACAGGTTCCCATGCCCTTGCGCAATTCCCTCCACTTTCACCTGGACTTGCCCTGTGACTTGATTTCGCCAACAGAATGTGGTGGATGTGATGCTATGCTGTGTCAATTTCAGGCCTAATTCTTAAACAGGTTTGAAGGCATCCTCTGTGACCTTCTTGGAGTTCTGGACTAGCACATAAATAGTTCAGATGAGGCTGCTAGAGAAAGAAGCCATGTGGAGAGGCCTTGGGGAATGAGACACCACATGAAGAGACAGGCTGCTTGGGGGAATACTGAGGGCCCGTGCATGTAGGTGAGAGCTCCATCTTGAATATTACAGTGTCCATTCACTTAAATGTAATCATGTAACAGATGCCAAGGAGACCAGCAGAAGACCCCATCAGCTAGTCCCCAGCCAACGCATATAATCATGAGACAGAATAAAATGATTGTTGTTTTAACCATTAGGTTTTGGGTAGTTTGATCTACAGCATTAGATAATAGAAACAGAAATTGGTACCCCAAAGTGGAGTGCTGCCATACCAGAAATCTAAATCGTGTGGTGTTGTTTTAGAAACCACGGGGCCGATGGAAGCTAGAAGTCTCTCAAGGAAACTGAACAAAGGCTGAAAGGACAAGGGAGAAATATCGGTGAAAAAAGGCAACCCATTTTTTGCAACAGTGGAAAGTATGAAATAGTGTCATCTGTGCTGATATGATAGAAAGGAACCTAATAAAACTGTGGATCTCACTTAAAAACGTACTTGTGTTACTGGTCTAAAGTTTTAGAGACGTTGCTATAGTTTCTATATTTTTGAAATCTTAGGAACAGGTATTTGACAGAACCTCCTTACAGAGCTGCATCTGTTGAAACCATATCCCCAGAACATGTTAATTGGAGTGTCCTTTATCGTTGGCTCCATTTGTAGTCATATCCATGTTCATCTGTGATCCCTGTGAATATACATAAGGAATATCTTTACTTATGTAGTTTATATAAGCTGAGGGAAGCAGCTATTACCATAGTAGCTATTCCATAGGGATAGAATCAAGTATATAATACCAAAGAGCAGAATGCTGGAATGAGATAATAAGCAGGATTAAAGTCTTGAATTGAGCTTTCAAATCTTATTTATTCATGGAATGTGAGGGTCATGTTGCCCAGCGGTTCTCTCTCTTTCTCTGCCAGCCTGTCTCTCTCTCTCTCTCCCTCTGCCTCTCTGTCTGTGTGTGTGTGTGTGTTGAACGAGGAGGATAGCAAAGCACTGGCTTGTATTTTTAGTTACCCATGAACTTAAAAACAATGAAAACAGTGACATTTCTTTTAAGTGTAGTAACAGTCTCTGACTGTGCTAATAGGCTGTGAATGCTACATCAAGGAAGATGTCATGGCACTGTTTTCAACCCTGGTCAGATCTGGGACACAGTGTTCAATCTGGCCAGCACCATTTCAAAGAGCTGTTTACAAAATGAGTGTGAGGGATCTGAAAATTACAAACACCACGTAGGGGACACTTCATAGAGCTGGGGATATTTAGACAGGATAGGAGAAGGCCTCTGGGGAACATACTCACTGCCTTTTACGTAGCTGAAGTCCTGTCATGCTGAAGATGTCATAGACTTGTTTTGCACTCCTTTTGGAAGGTAGAACTATGAACAATTGTCAAAAGGCACAAAAGAGCAAACTGGCTTAACACGAAATGGACATTTCCAAGTTTTAGTGCTTCTCCATCAAATAGACCTGAGTGGCTATTTCTCTAGAATAAAATAGAATGTTTTCCTGTCCAGGTAGGAGGTTGGAGCTATGGAGTTTTCTTCTTACCCAGAGTCAGTGGTTTGAAGTAATCTCTTCTTACTAGTGGCAATAAGTCATATTTTGTAGTGCATTTATTGGTAAATAATTAATGATTATAGCGGCAAATTAAAACTAATTACTGCTTGCTTCTTCAAATGGGTTCAACTCAGCTTGGTTGCTGATAATAAAATCTGCTTCCATATGTGATGGGATGGGCATATGAACCTTTGTTGGAGTTTCCTAATACTTTCTTTTAAAAGCGACTACCTAAAAACTTAACAAAATAAACTTGTATGAGGCATTTTATTAAACTTCACCATTCTCAATAAGCATGTTGGCATTTCTTTGAAGTGTTTTTTGAAGTACAAAAAGTTGATCCATGAGTTTATGAAAAGTGTCACCACAAGTTTATTTGCCCAAGTAAGTAGGAGTCAAGGCAATTGCCAATGGGAGTATTCACACGTTTTGCCATGCAGTTGGGTATCTGAAGAAATGTTCGAAGGAAATGATTAAAGAAATGCAATGAATTTGAAAGATTGGAAAGTTTTTTAGAGGAAGTATATAAAAATATTTTAATATGGTGGTGAGGCACTAGGCATCATGTGGTTTCTGTGTCCAGTTCACCTTGTCTGAGTATTCATCAGAAAGAGGCCTCCCTGTGGAGTTATTGGAAGAAACGTCCCTGGTGTCACAGAGAGAGTCGGCTTGAACCTGGAGGATATAACAAATGGCTGTTCCTGAAAATACACTCAGCTAAACATGTAGAAATAAAGGCATGCTTAAGATAGTAGAGCTCATACCACTTGATGAAAAGTCAATAAAGTATATGAAGATGATGGTACAACATAAGGAAAAAACAATATACTGGGCAGTGTGAGTTTTGACCTGGGAATTCACTAAAATGACTGTGGAGGTTGGGGGAAGAGATGGTGAAGGGCTCATAGAGCAGTGACCCATGCAAGCCAGTCCTGGAGCAGTGTTATAGTTAAAGAAACGCATGCCAAGCTCAAATTCCAGTTTTTTCTCGTGTTGTCTTCAAGTCTTTTGTGGGGTCAAATTAAGCAGTCCTTGAAAGCTCAAAACTCATTATTAACTTTTCCTTGATCTCATTATTATTTAGCACCCAACATCATTCTCCTAAGGCAGGGAAGGAAAAAATAAAATTCTCATTGATGCAGTCTCTTTCCTTTCATCCCACCCTATTCCTCATCTCACCTCTCCTTCCAAACTCAGCTTCTTCCATGTGCTACTTCACACTGCTACAGCATGCACAGCACTTCTACACTGTCTCCTTCCCACACTAGACTTGGGGTTACCCACTTCTTCTGCCTTTTGCTTTGATCTGTTTCTCATAAGATTTGGTTTATGCAAAATCCTGCCATTTTCTTCTGCTAGTTGGGAAGGACAGGTAGAGCCCATCCAGGCAGCTCCATTGGTGGTGGTGGTGGGAATCCATAGATGCTCATGCTGAATAATTCTCGTTTTGCCAAAGAAGAAATGGAACAGCTGAGGTTGGTGCATTTGCAGATTGTTTTATGGAAACCTTTGCATATGCTGCCTGGTGTGATTGCACACCAGGTTACAGGCCACAGGACATAAGTTTAATGTCTCAGATTTTCCGTTAACTAGTGGTTGTCCAGGTCTCTTAATCACTCGGGCAAGTTCTTTCTTTATCTGCAAAGAAAAACAAATTCCTAAAATGATTGTGCAAGTTGAATTAGGTTATCAAAGGTTGAATATTCCTTGTAAACAGTAAAACACAAATGGTGGTTGTCTTCTTAATTGTCTCAAGTCATTGACCATTCTACATTTCCCTTTTAATACCCAATGGCACCTGTTATCTATGACCTCCCACTTGTTTTCTTATTCCTAATTATGAGAACAGAGCTTCAAAGTAATAAAATTTCAAAGCAAAGGGGTATGCAATAAAGAGGATTTGGGATGAAAGCATCAAAAATAGGATAAAATCAAGAAATTTGAGGCTGATATACTGTAATGTAAACTGATCATAATAGTAGGTGAGCAGCATTCATCTATTCATCATTCATGATGTGGTCAAGAAACTAAGTGCTGATTAAACACCAGGTGCTTTTCTGGAGAGAGAATTCCCTTTTCATTCTCTTTGTGCTGTCATGAAGAGGGGATACCATTTGAGTAATGTATGACCTCTCCTCTTTCTCGTAGTTTCAATAAAGTGACTTACCAGATTGCCTGACTCAATTTTGTTCTCTTCTTCTCTGCACCCTGTTTATCCTATGGAGAAAGACTGATTATTCAGGGTTGTAACTAGGTGGGCAAATTCAGTTCAGAGGAACAATATAGCCAGCTCATACAGTTAACAGCTCCCAAGACACACTCTTTAACTTAGACTGTGTCAGCAGTGAAAATGATGTTTTTAGTCTCCATTTGACTGACTGAATTGGTTCCCTACAACATAGGCAGGGAAGCAGTGGTTTTTTTAATTGGATACTCCTTGCCTTACATCAGGTACTATTCAGAATAAACATAACAAAATTTGACCTTAAAATATTTTTAATAGGTAAGGTGAAAGAATGAACACAAAAATAATTTAGAATAGATGATTCAGATACCTTGGTTTTGAGTCTCAACTTTACCATTTACTAGCTGTGTGCTTTGGGGAAAGTTGGCTTAATCTCTCTGAGATTTAATTTCCTCATTTGTAGAAAGCAAGTCATAACCCCTGCCTCACAGAGATAATACGAGGATCAACTGTAATACTGATGCAAAAAGTTTTATAAACTCTAGAGCTAAATAAACTCTTGTGTTTTTATTATTACTCTGGGAACTAGGTTCCCAGCTTGTCTTCCTCCTACGCCCACCTGCTCCTCCAGCTCAGCCCCTGTTCTGATTATTTACCTGGCATACCACAACGTTTTTCTTGTCTCCAAACATGGATTGGGCCCATGGCCATGACTTCCAACACCACAAACTAATGTCAGTGCTAGATTCCATCTAGGATAAATTATCTGTTGCTGTCCACAGACCAACTGTTGGGCTCTTCCCAGAGAGTTTCCGTGATTAACCATCTTTCCTTTAGCTTTTTGCCTATAGCTAATTGCCCCATATTTCCTAGCTTTGTGCTTTCTATATCATCCTAAACATACCCCTGTTTTCTCTTATTGAGAACCTCCTTAGTTACTTGCCATGCATTGGTAGCTGTGTCTAGGATTTCTGTGTTATAGGACTCTTGCTTGTCTTGTTCTTCCTTGAACTCTTAGATTTCCTGCTGGTCACGAAGCCCAGTGGTGGACACTGGCCATCCACATTATTCAGACCTCTAGTGTCTCTACTACGAAGGATGGCTTTCACAGAGGTTATAGACCTGGGCTCTGGAGTCAGACAGCTCCTCCACTTAGAGCTGTGCACTCTTGGTTATGTAACTAGCTTTCTATACCTTACTTTCCTCATTGGAAAATAGGGTAATGGTAGCTAGAAAATATTAGAGTTATCATTAAATGAAAATAAATGGGCTGATAATTCGTGCAACACCTGGCATATATTAAGCATTCAGTGACATTATTTGTTGTTGTTGTTGTTATCATCAACTAAAATAAAATGTCTCTAACAACTGTGTTTCTTCCAAATTAATAGATTAAGAACAATAATGTTCTAAGGGGAACAAAAAATAAGAGGAGCAAAGAGGTTACTAGTCTTTTTTTAGCCTTCTCTAAATACCTACTGAACAGAAATGAATGTGAATCTGTAAGATTGGGAGAGATAAATGCACAAAAAGAATATATGTACACACACATATATACATATATACATATGTACATAGCTATGTATACCTGCATATAAACCCACACATGTGTGTATGTGTGTGTATATCATCTATAAATTTATATATGTATATATAAGGAAGAAAGGAAGAAATAGGAAGAAACCTCAACATTCTGCCTTCTGCACATTATGATACATTGTAATATTCAGAAGATAGACTGTTGAGCTCTCTCCTTTGCTTTTTAAATAGGTGATATATGATGCTTAAGTCATATGAGTTGTAGCATAAGTTAGCTCCAAATAAAAATTTGTGACCTTTAGACCTTATAATCCAAGTCACTTTTGGTAAAAGCAGCTGAAAGTTACATTTATAGAACTTATTTAGAGATTTTCCAGATAATAAGGATTGAAGAGAAACACCAAAGACAGCCCCAGAATAGCAACTAGGGCATTTCCTTTGACAGCTGCAGCAGATCTAATGGAACTTTAAATTAGTCTCAAAACTGATTTGAGACTCTGAAACTTGACTAGCTTACTAACAATAGTGTATGTGCTGAGCAACTACCAAGGGGGGAAAATACACAATAGAGAAAAAAATCATAAAGCACATTATTCACATAATTTAATGGCATTTATGAACTATTAGAGAGAAAATTCACCAGAAAACAATGTTGTACATGTCAACTCCTTTCTAGTTACAATCACAATTGTGCTTCTATTATTACTGAAAGTAGGTGCAATTGCAGATAAATTTTAAGAATGGAACTACTATTTCTCTTTGTAAACTCTTTTGGATAAAGATACTCATGCCCCATCTACATGAGCTCAGTTATTCCATCTTTACTGTATAATTTGGCTCTGACATCTTCTCTCTCATGTGTTGTTAGGCAGGGTGAGGGAGACGGTTATTGATGACAGAGCGATAACAATCTCTGCATCTAATATGGAAAGAGATTCCATCCTTGACCTTGGTAATGTATGCCAGCATTTATCAATCCTCACTGCCAGGTTTCCCAGCCAATTTCTTTGCTCTGCACCCAGGCCAAATGGGGGTTGGTTAGATGCCACCCTGGGAGTGGGGCCTACAATCCTGGAGCAGATTCCCACTGGAAAGCATCTCCACTTTCCCTTATTTTGGCAGTTTCAGTTTGGGGATATTGAGGTTATGTGCAGAGGCATTATTGTTCCTCAAACAGAATCCAGAAATGAGGTTTCAGATTATATGCAGAGGTATTGTTGTTCAAACAGAATCCAGAAATGAGGCTTCCAGGTTTTAGGAGTACTACAGAGGGAACTGGATTCATTTGATTTTCAAAATACGACAGAAGAAAATATAGGAGAATGTGTTTATGGTTCTGGGCTATGGAAAGCCTTGTGAAGAAAGGCTTAAAATTCAGAAGACTTCAAGAAAAAGAGTTATCTGCATCAAATGCAAAAACCTATGGTTGAGAGGAAATACCATTAATAACATTAAAACTTAAGAGGCACTGGCCAGGCGCAGTGGCTCACGCCTATAATCCCAGCACTTTGGGAGGCTGAGGCAGGTGGATCACCTAAGGTTGGGAGTTTGAGACCAGCCTGACCAACATGGAGAAACCCCGTTTCTACTAAAAATACAAAATTAGCGAGGCATGGTGGTGCATGCCTGTAATCCCAGCTACTCAAGAGGCTGAGGCAGGAGAATGGCTTGAACCAGGAGGTGGAGGTTGTGGTGAGCCGAGATCATGCCATTGCACCCCAGCCTGGGCAACAAGAGCAAAACTCCATCTCAAAAAAAAAAAAAAGAAAAGAAAAAAGGAAAAGAAAAAACTTAATAAGAGGCACTGTGAAAAAAGTATTTGCAACACAGGATATATGTATGATTAATATTCCTAATACTCAAATGGCGACTACAAATCAGTGAGAAGGATGAATTGCTCAATAGAAAAAAGGGACAAGATAAGAACATGAAACTAATTCGTAAAAGAAAAAAATACAAAATATAATAAGCTCTAAAATGCCAATTGCGGACAAAGGCAAATTAAAATAACGGGATACCATTTTTATTCACTACATTTCCAAAACTAACAAACAAATAAACAGAGTGACTGTAACATGCCAGTTTGTCAAGGGTATGGAGAAACAGAGTATAAGATAGTGTTGGTGGCACTATATTTTGGCATGACTTCTTTGAAGGATCATTTGGAGGTTTTTCACAAAATAAAAAATGAACAATCCTATTTATTCAGCACTTTTAGTTCTTGACAATTATCATGCAGAAATATATACTCATGTGTATAATGATACGTATACAAGGGTGTCCAATCAATACTATTCATGAGGTCAAATAGAGACAATCTAAAAATACTTAAAAGAGGAAGTTACAAGTTAATGTGGTAAATCTATACAGTGTGGTTCTATGCAGCATTAAAAAGGACCATGGATCAAGGCAAAATTTTCAAGATATATTTTTAAGTTCAAAAAGCAAGTTACATGGCAATATGATAACATGTTTATAAAATAAATTGTGAGTGCATGCGAATGTGCATACTAAATAGACAGTCTGAAATGATATCTGCCAGACCTCCAGTTCCGGTAGCTTCAATTGGATGAATTGGATATAAAATACTTATCTTTCTCTCCATGTCTAACTGTATGTAAAATAAGAAATATTTTGATGTTTTTCTTATATTTCTCATATATACAATATATTCACTTCAAATGTGTAAAATAGGAATACTTACAAGCTATGAAACTATGAGGTTTTAAAAATTGCTTTTTAGAATTATAATAGAGAAAGAATGTCACTGATATTTCTAATATCAGGGTAGCTTAAAAAGGTCTTTGGCATGATACATAGTGCATTATAAATGTATTAAACATTAAGTCAACAACCATCAAAATAAATAAGAGTTTCCTATTGCCATAATATTACACATCATTTATATAGGACCTATTCATTATAAAATAACTAAAATGGTGTAGTATGAGACATTTTAAAAAATATCTTCTGAAATCAGAAGAAATACATTGAAACTTTTTTAGAAATTACTTAGCGAGTACTTTCCATTTTGATGTTAACAACAGTAGTTGTGTTTGTAGCACAACCTTCTTAAAAAGCTTTATATACATGTTGTGGATGCTCTTTTGTTCCCCTTAAGTTCTAAACAAGCATAGAAATGAACTTCACAGGCTACACATGGCAGAACCTGTCCATGTGTCTCTGCCTCATTTCATATCAATGAAGGATACGGAGGTGGAAGGATTTTCAGTGAAAGCATAACCTAACTCTTCATTTTGCAAATGAGAAAGCTGAGGTCTAGAGACAAGAAATAATCACTGAGGATGAAGATGTTTTAACTTATGTACCTTTACAATATAGTTTACTATCTGGATGGGCTAGTCTCATCTTTTCTAGAATTTTCCTGGCAGTTACATCACACAGTGGGGGCTGTTACTAAGCCTGTGGGAGGGCTGGAGAGGCTGCCCTTCTGTGTCCTCTTAATATCTAAGTTGCTGTAGATCTCACTGTTAAAATACTATACCCTTACTCCTGGGAATGCAGTTCCAGAGGAGTAAAGAACTTTTATGCCCAAATCAAAAGGCTCCATAAAGATGCGTGATGGCAACAGAATGTAAGGTCTCTGTGGAAGCCTGGGGTACACACCTTTGAGGTGCTCACTGGGCTGGGCCAGGCCTGGACGTTCAGTGGCCGTCTGGCTTGCTGAGTACTTGTTTTTCTTCACTAATACATGAACTCCTGAGAAGCAAGAAAGATATAGGCTGAAGCCCAACTAGTCACTGCTACATGCTTTAAGAATATTCCTTCACCCATGCAAAAGAGAATTGAAATTTGGAAGGTAGTAATTTATATTTATATTCTTTATTCATGAAAGAGGTTATTTGTTCATAAAAATAGTTGTCAGAGATGAATATATTTACATAAGAATATAGTTTAAAATCACAAGGATTTCAACTTTCTGGGTCATTCTGCTGACAGACAATTTGAAAAAAAATACTTCATTGTGCACACAAATGATCTTTGGTTTATTGCCATTTGCAGCTCTTACTTAAGTGGAGAAAGGAAATTTCCTCACCCCATTTCCTAGTGTTCCAAACTCAATAGGTCTACCCCTTGCTCTACTTTTATCATTATGTCACATATTTCAAAGTTATGTAGTTCATCTTTGAATGCAAGTTTTCCATTTTTCTTCTTATATTATGTTCATCCTATTTCTTACTGTAATGCAAAGAAAAATATATTCAGATTAAATTCATCTAACTTCTGGTAAGTGTAAGAGACTGTGTGAGACTCATATTTTGTATCATTGAACCTGCAAAATTATGTGAGATATGTATTACTAGTTTCAAGATGGGAAAATTGAGTCTCATAAAGAGGAACTATGTCTCCAAGTCCAATAGCAAGTTCATGTTGGAGAAAGACATTTAGGTGGTTCTGAATGAGCTCTGTCTTACTTATCCCTCTGACCTCATCTCATACTACTTTTCTCTTTCCCCACTAAGCTGTAGGCATAATGGCTTTATTTCTCTTTATCAAATACTCCAAGCTCTTTCTCATCCTAAGAACTTTGCATTAACTCTCCCCTCTGCCCGATAATCTTTTCATGATGATCAACATATTGGTGGCCCCTTCCTTTCATTTTGATTTCACTGTAAATATCACCTCCTCCAATAATTCTTTCTAATCTAGTGCAGTCAGCCACACAGTGCCTTTCTCATACCAATGTACTTTAACTCTCACCATAGCCCTAAGAAATATCTACTACTACATTTCCTGCCTATATTTAAAAATAAATCTCCTTTTATAAAAGTACAAGCTCTACAAAGCACAAACATTCTCTTGTTTCTGTTTCCCTCAGCCCCTAGAACATCACCTAGATGGTACCCAATAGAGGTTGGACGGGTGATTGGTGACTGTCTCTAACTTGCTGAGACCAAGGGGAGGGTTGGCACATGAGAAAAGTTTAAACCCTGGCTCTTGCCCTCAGGATTTGTAACCCACCACCTTGTGTGTCTTCAAGCAGAAAAAGTCCTGTACAATTAGATTAAGACTATGGTGTAGATTTATCAGATACTAAAAATAAACATCCATATGTAAATTTTGAGGGGAGCAAATTTTTTCCAGATATTTAAACTAATTTTATATTGATAACCTAAACTTATGATAATATGTGTCTTCAAAAATACCACATACCAAAGACTTACTGCAAAGTAAGTATGGAAGAATAATGTGCCCACATTTTGAAGCCTTTCTTGATATGGGAAAACATGATATAGCAAGATGTCCAGGAGAAGACTTAAAGGAGTTTGTGATAAAGAGTAAGAAATAGAGACCAACAGAACAGAGGCCAGAGATCTCAAGTGCTAGACTGTGGTCTCCTTGAAAGTAGAGATTATACGGATATTTCTGAGTCTTCTCATTCCTTGTGATTGTACCTCTGGTTCTCACCTTATCATTACCCACAGAAGACAAAATACACATCTATTGAGTGATTGAGAGCCTATGGAATTTCAAATCCAAAGGAGATGTCATGGTTCTTATCTCCTAAGTAGTTCCTGTATAAATGATGTAAACAGCATCAATTCCAAACGGAATGTATATTAGGCATATTAAGGCCCGGAACTCTCCAGGGTCAGTTGGAGCTTATTATGGGACAGATCTGAAGAGCCCCATTAGGGTTTTGCTTTCCATAGCATTAGTTGGTGGAATGGTTAAATCGAATTTGTGGAGGCCATTGTTTAGAGTGAGCTTCTGCACTTAGCCCCAACAGACCAGACCAAACCAGAATAAAGTCATTCATGCCAGGTGTCATATCATCAAACTGAGCTTTGAAACAGGCCTCTTTCCCCCAAAACAGTAGATTCACAGCAACTGATCAGAAGGCCCAGTCTTCCTGAGCTGGCATGATAAGGAGGTCCCTTTGTTGTATCTCTGTAAGGAAAGTCACTTGGAAACAACCAATCTGCTTTGGTTGCCTATTTCTGCTTTCTTCAGTACTTTACGGCCGACAGAGCCCATCCCCTCTGCTCAGCTCATCAGAGTGCCTGTGGATCCACAGCTGGAATGCTGCTGAATTCATGAATTGTGAATAAAAGACAGATTTTAAACTAAACTTGTTGAAATTGTGTTTTTTGAGAGTACTAAAAATTTTATTTTCATAATCTTAACATGGATCCAAAGACTGGGGTGAAATTGGTTGTCATCCATCATCATATACCATCCTATACCTTATTTATCCGCATTTCAGGAAGAAATGTAAAATAAGAATAATATTTTTATTTTTCTATTTTTTACTAGTCTTATATAAAAGTATTTTGCTTTTATTCTATTTGGATATAGTTGTTGGGTCTTCGGAGTTCTATGTTTTCTTACCATTCTTTTAAAATTATAAGTTTTTCTTGATTATAACTTTTATAATCATGAAAAACTGAAATGCCTTTCACATATTTGCCACCCAAAGAGAACAACTATTTTGGTGTATTTCTTCTTATATTTGTTTTACATATATAAAATCTTTGCAAATATTGAATTTTAGGTACTGAAATCAGATAAACTGGTTCATAAATTTTCAGTTTATAATTAATGCCAAATGTTCCCAATAAAAGGAGATAACAATTAACTAGTTTGTCAACACTGAATATAGAATAGGTTTATATATTCCCTTTTTTTCATATAAAGCTGTTTTATATTTTAGATTATTTTTAATCTGAGTATATGTTGTAAATTCAGATTTTTATTGCAGATGATTGCCTTATTGAACAGTGAAAAAGGGTGAGAAAATTTTAGGTTGCTTAAATAACTATTTCCAGACTGTTTTCAGAAGTTTGGGACATATATTGCCTCAGCAACGCATACATAAGATTTCTATTTCACATACACCCATCAGCATTAGATAACATGTTAGAAATAGAACTCTAATTTTACAAGTTAAAAAATAGATTTCTTCATGAATTTATTTTAACATGTTCTTGTTTACATAATGAGGTAAAACATTTTCAATATACATAGTGGACCTTTCCTTCTTTGTTAATTGTTACTTGCTTTTTATAAATATCAGCAGTGCCATTTCTGTAGTAATAATTTTATTTTTACTATGAGAATGAAACAACTAAAGGCCCAGCCTCTTTCTAGAACTTTAACTCATTAAAATAGATAAGAGCACCTCACAGCAAAAACAGAAATGAACTATGCAATTTTACATTATCATCTCAGTTGTGCTTAGGCAAAATATTGCAAGAGTATTTTTTTTTTTAAAGAGGGAGAAAAGGTTCAGGGAGTTGCAATAATTTGTCCACGGTCAGATATCTAGTAAATACTACACTTAGAGTTTTAAGACTGTAATTTCAAAATTTCCCACTGCATCTGAGGTTCTCACTGATGACATGCAAACCCCTAAGAGAGACAATCTGGGGAGGATGGTGAGCTTTCATAATAATCATTGCAGTTTTTCTACCTACCAACGTATGCATTTTCATAAACTCAATCATCCAGAGGTATGCGCCAGAGCAAAAAATATAGCCACAGGTGGCATTAGCTTTCACCTGTTAAGGGGCACCTTGGACTAACCAGCAAAGTCGTTTTCCAATTACCTGTACCATCTGAACTTAATGGGATTCTTAGAAGAGAAGGTCATATACAAGGCTCCGCTCTTCTTCAATCCCTTTATCTGTGTCCTAAGTGCAGAATGCCATCTCTTGCTGATCTCTGCTTATGGAGCTGGCATTTGCTACACATGTTTCAAATGCACATGGTATTTGAAAAATGATCCTTCATCTGAACCAGCTTTGGAGAACTCATTCCACAGGCTGCACACAAAGCTAGGGATATAATGTAGGCCTGGGAGGCACAAGAAAAGAGCAGATGGTTTTTGAGTATCTGATAAAAGCCAGCCAGCCAATGTGTGTTTTCAAATGCTGAGATGACTTTTGTTTTTGGTTTACATCACTTGGGCCTTCCCTAAGCAACCTATCATTAATCAAACAATTTGCCCTGCTTATAACTTCATGGGTCTGAGTTGTAAACATTTGTGAAATTGTAATATTTGAAAGTTAACTATTGGCCAATTGAAGGCCTCTGATGTTCATAGCATTATTATCAGATGAGAAATTTTCCGTGGCTACTTATGAATATGCTGAGCTGTTTGCATTCACATTTTCTGGATATCCTGATTTTGAAATGGAAATTATTATGAAAGAAATTGATTTCCAAGTTCATTGCTCTCAGAGCAGTGTAGATGATGCTCAAGTTCTATTAGAATGAAGCTGTTTAATACATGAAACTCAGAGAAGGGCATTAAGTTTCAAAAGAACCACTTTGTCCTCAGTTTTCATTCTTGTTTGGTACTCTCCCTCCTGGCACTATCTCAGGGTCTATATTGGATGGGAACTCGTATGTCTTGGATGAGGCATTTATATTGGTTTGTTGTTTTTTGGACACCTTTATTGAGTATAAAAGGGAGACTGGGAAATGCCAATAAAGAGAAATTTGTTGTCTTCTTTCTTTTAAAACACATTTTTAATGTCTTTTAATCTCTACCATCTTTCCTTCCTTTCCTCCTTCATTTCTTCCTCTAATTCCACATATCACAGACATTCTTACAGGATGCAAAAACCTAATGATAGTATTGGTAATGACCTGGCCAACTGACAGTAGGCAACAATATTCTTAACAAGCAGGGCCTGCGTGACCAGAGAACTGTGAGGCTGAGTCTGTCTGTACAGGGGCAGATCCAATCTTTATTTAAAAGTGGAGCATTTTCTTTATCATGAGCTTTATTTTTGCATTTGATTCTTGTAAATATTGCATTAAATACTATGCATTTTGATTACCAAATTTACTGACACCTCTTAAATTCTGTGCTAGCAGCAAATGCCTCTCTTGTCTTACCCTACCGTGTCTCTATTAAGGAGTATGATAAACCCCTGTAGAAACAGGAGTACAGTAGATAAAAGCTAGGACAACCTCTATACAGAACTTAAACTCATCTGCTACAAGCTGCTAGAGAAAAAGAAAAGAAAACGCAATTCTCCCAAAACCACCTTGGATCCTGGGAAAATAGTTGTGCCATCCAAGTCTCTAGCTAACACTTTAGCCATGGTTACATTTGCATTCATCTGTTACTTTTGAACAGGTTCTATGCCCATTCTACTTCTGTGCTTTTAAATGATAAAATAATTTTTATTCTGAAGTAGCATATTAATTCAAATTATTTTTCCTTAAGAGATTATTTTGAAATGTGGGGTTGATACTTTTATCAAAAATGACTATTATATATACACTGCCCCCTTAACTACAATTTTCCAATGGCCCAAATAATTTTCAGAATCACATCTTGACTTTTAAAAATCACCTTTGTTTAAAAATACCTGTGATGTATCTAAAGACTTTTTCTTGCTAGCTGTATGAAGTTTCAGGAGTGAATTGTATTATTCCTATATATTCTGCTTATTTATTAGAGACTTTTCACTGTATTTGTATAATTCTTCACAGTAGGTTTGATTGGTGGTATGATTACCAGGCTGAGAGAGTTTTAAGTACTTTTATTTGCAAGTACACATCACACCAAATATAACACCATGTACCTGCTATCCCAATTACACACATCTGAAAGGAGGAGTTTCCCAAGGCATAAATCTCTCTATATTAGCAGTTCTTCTTTTTTTTTTTTTTTTATTTTTTTTCTTTTATGATTATTATTATTATTATTATACTTTAGGTTTTATGGTACATGTGCGCAATGTGCAGTTCTTCTTATTTCAGAGAATATCTTTGAGTAATTACTGCTTACATTTCTCCAGTAAAGACAATACTCAGTTTATTGGAACAGCTTATTTCTCAGTCACGTAACCCCTTCAGTCTATAGTACTCTTTCATTTATTCTACCCCTTACTGCTGAAGAACTCACAGGATGTGCAATATAAATATTGCACATGTGCAATATAAATATTGCAATAAATATTGCATTATAAATATTGCACATGTGCAATATAAATATTGCAATAAATATTGCATTATAAATATTGCAATATAAATATTGCCTCATGATCTCCAGTGCTAGGATTGAGAAAAACTGGAAGAAACAAAGAAAACTGCTAGATGGCTCTTTGTGGTTCTTTTCAGGTAACAGTTCAAGGTATACTTTTTTTCTTTTTTTGAGACGGAGTCTCGCTCTGTTGCCCAGGCTGGAGTGCAGTGGCGCGATCTCGGCTCACTGCAACCTCCGCCTCCCGGGTTCATGCCATTCTCCTGCCTCAGCCTCCTGAGTAGCTGGGACTACAGGCGCCCACCACCACGCCCGGCTAATTTTTTGTATTTTTAGTAGAGACGGGGTTTCACCGTGTTAGCCAGGATGGTCTCGATCTCCTGACCTCGTGATTCACCCACTTCGGCCTCCCAAAGTGCTGGGATTACAGGCGTGAGCCGCTGCACCCGGCCCAAGGTATTATTTTTCTTTAGGGTCTATGATTTGTTGTTAGTTTCCCTACTGTCTCAAATTTAAATTAATTTAAATAAGTTCCATTTGGAAATTCGCAGAGAAGTGAGTCCGAATTGCCTTTCTCCCAGGGAGGAGTAAACATCTGTCCTTGATCAAGCTCATAATTAGCTCAGCTAAGGGAGAAGATGAAATAAGGTGAGGACGATAAGTTGAAAACACAACTGGGGTGTGGAGCAAAGGAAGAGAAAAGAGTAAAGACTAAGCAAAAATCCACAATAAGGGCTTGAGGTTTATATATCCCCGGTCCCTTGGTCCCCTTCCCAATGGCCCAGCCAAGAATACTCTTGGAATCTGACTCCATGCATCATGCCACACTGGCAGCTGCACTTTGAGCCCAGATCACAAATGCATAATGCATGTCGCCTCTTCATGGAGAAACATCTGCATCTGCCTGGGTCTTCCCTTGGCAGAGGGCACATTCATCATCCCTGGGGAAGTGTGTTTGTGGGAGCAGCTGTGAGAGGACACTGGGCAGAAGGACAGAGGGGCCTGTTGGTGCATTTGCCAGCTTGGTCTGCTTTGTGGTAATAAACTCCAGGAATGTCTAAACCTGGACTTGTCCAAAAGAAGAAGGTTGTTTTTGTTGGAATGTCTGGGTTTTATTCATGTTCCCCAAGATTCCCATTTCAGAATCTTTAAATTTTATGGGTATTTTTAAAGCTATAAAACAGTGAGTTCTTAAATATGGTTCTAGGACATAGAACCCCCCAAAAGTCTAGATTTGGTTCACCAAGAAAGTCCATGCCAAATGCTTTGACCGTCATCTGAACCTCTCTCCTCCCCGCCCACCACAATTCAACACTTTCCACTCATAACATCATGGCGTTATAACTGTGCTCTCTGGCAATTGTGTCATTGGTGATTAGTAAAACACTGAAACAATGACATCATGTCTATAAAATAATCACAAAAAATGCCGAATATTAGTGACTAAGTCTCAGAATGGAATTTGAGCAACGCCTGTAGTGACTAGGTTCACTTTATATATTCTGATCTTGCAGAATTCGAGTAAGTTTACCTTCCACCTCCTTCTCTTTCCCTAATTTTGCCCTTCCCCCATTTCTCCACTTTCTCAGCTCCTTCTCTTTCCCTAATTTTGCCCTTCCCCCATTTCTCCACTTTCTCAGCTCCTTCCTTTCCCAAGGAGTTTGCAATAAGAAGACCTGTTAAGTTTCAGAATCACCCAATTTACCCTCTGGTCTTTATTGGAAGCTTTTCTTCATTTCCAACTAGAAGCACAGATCTTCTGTAGATACAGGTACTGTTTGAGCTTCCAGACACTTCACAGTTCACAAGCAGTGGTCGAGGTATGGAAATTTTAAAGCACACACATTGTCCAGATGAACGCAAATAAAAACCTGTCTTGCCTACTTGGATCATGGAAACCAGGAATATAGATCACAAAAGTTAGTGGTATGTAAGAACTGGAATTCAGTCCAACACCTTCACTGACTGTCTTGAACATTTTTAAAAACACAGTAGGCTTTTAAGCTTAAGCCAGAGTGAATTGTAAAGGAAATACCATCCATGTGGTAAAACATCAAAAATGCCCTGCACCATTTGCTGCGTCACTGGCTTCTCTCAGCTCATTATTGTTGCTGGATCTTCAATTAACCTCAAAGTTTATATCTGTAGAAGAAGTGCATATACATAATTACAGATATTAAGAGCATGTTCTCCTTTTTCTGTGCTTCTGATAGTACTCTCTTACCATTAGTAATCACTTTTTTTTAAAAATTTTATTTTAGCAGTGGTCTAGCATTTATGCTCTAGACGTATTTTTTGAAGTGTGACATGAAACCCAAGGGTTGCTCAAATATATTTTAAAGTCTATCTTGGAATCAGAGCAGGTAAGGATATCTCCCACATCTCTTTATTTCACAATAACTTGCTTGTTTGGATATTAATTTCCAGAGGACAGGAACCTTACTGATGTACCACCCTGTTCTTTGTGCAGAGTAGATGCTCAGTAAACATTTCTTGGAATGAATGGTGAATAAATGCTGTTCTGTATATTTTATTTTAAAAAATAAAGTTTGAAAATCACTATCATATTTTCATCTTTCACTTCTGTGATGCCTTTACATGATTGCTAAAAGCATTTCGGCTGGCTGTGAACTCACCTAACTCCCCATCAAGATTTCTGAATGTGAGGCACCAACACCCCAAGCAACCTCATTACTACCCCTTTGAAAGGGTTGATTCCTTGACTCTTGTGCTCGTTTTGCATCAGCAAGTCCTGCTACAAAGATCCTTGAACACGTGGTGATTTTAATGGGGCTAATAGATTTTAAGATTTCAAATTAAGCACCTAGAAAAGGACCCAAACTGGGCAGCCCTTTTAACAAGTCTTCGCTGTTCAGTGGCCCGTTTAGCATAGAAACTTTCTGTGAACTCTGTAGGTGACCTTTTCCCTTTCTTTGTTTCCACTTAATCAGATTGCATGCGACCTTTGGGAGCCTAAGGCTTCGATGTTGAGAAGAGTACATGAAAGGATTAAAAAAAATAATACATTTTTTGGTACATTGCCTTTGGAGGCATATTAAAATCCTCTTGAATGCTGTTGTCTTTTTCTCATTGAAAATACCCAGCCTGTTTTCTATATAAACAGCCCTTTTCTTTTATCTTGGTGATATTGTTTTACAATCCAACCTTATGGCTTAACTATTTTATTTGTCTCAAAATCATTTTTTTTAGCATGGCCCAATTATTAGAAACAATCTCACTCATGTGGAAAAGAATTGTTAGTGATCTTTCTTTCAACTAAGGAGAAAAACAAATATACAAACAGCACTGTTCCCCTGTAGGATTTGCGTTGGTTGGTCAGACATACTTTCTCTGGATTGTTACCTGAAATTGAAAGGGAACTGTGGCGATCTGAGTATTCCTCCCATCTGTCATTTGCATGAGGACTCTTGCCTAGGCCACCAACTCAAAAAAGAAAAAATAAAGATTGCTGCATTTGGAGACTAGAACAACGCTACATTATTTTATATCTTAAAATGAAGGTGAATCAGGAAAAGACAGAAGGACTATAAACAAAAGATCAGGTGATGTGTATTTGTGAATTGGGTTTTGGCGAAATTACAGAGCAGATGATGTTTGCTTTTGTTGTCATTGGGATCCTAAATCTCCCAGTTTGTTCCTTCCCTGCTTTTTGTTCACTCTCCCTGACTCACTATCTTATTCTGTAGAGAGCCCTTCTCAAATCTCAGTCAATAGTAATGTACACTTGGAGTTGGGAAACCTTTTCTGTAAAGGTCAACATAGAATGCACTGCTATTAGGGATTTTTCTGTCTTCATTTTTGTTTGCAGTATTTTATTGTTAGAAACAACACCTTCCAAAATGCAATGGCTCGTTATGAATCCATTTCCTCTGCCCTCAGTTGCAGAGCCACAGACTTGAATGAATATAGGAGGAAAAGTACTGGTGCAAGTAGAATAATTTCGGTACTCTGGAGGCCTCCCCTGCCTCCCCTAGCCCAGATTTGCAACCCACAGCAAAGCGACAATCACAGTGCCTCTCTCACATTTGTGAACTATGGGGCTGACAGCCTACATTCTGGCAGCATGGTTCCTCTGGTTTCTGGCAGGAAGGCATGTTAGCACCCTCTATATTTTAGTAGTTGAGAATTTCTCTTAGATTCTGGCACACCATTTGGTTGTTGGCCCTCATTTACAGTGAGAGATGTTAGAAATGAAATGTATATTTGCAGTGTGTCTTTCAAGCTGCTTTGCTGGGAAGTTGAGAGCACAGCTGCTAATCACACCTAACATGTATTCCTAGATCACATTTCCAGCTAATGTCATGCCTCTCTGTACTAGATGGCCCAGTCATGCAAATGGAGTAGAAGCTTTGGTGTTGAACCCACACGAATGTCAGATACTGTGGGTCATTACCTGTAGAGTTTACTGAGTACTTTTTCTAGATCTTGAGTGCCACGATATAGTAATTTTTCTGCAACCTTAAATGGAATAATTACAATATATTTTTTGATGAAAAATTAGCTATGAGGCTTTAAGGTCTTGCTGCAGAGAGATCATTTATCACACTATTTGAAGAAATCTTAAAAACTAGATGTATTTGGAAAGCAGCTTTATCCATCGAATGTTATATGCTTGAATAAAAGCTACCATAACCTAAGTTTTATAATTAGACAGCTGGAAACTCTACATAAATATTGGACATCCATGGCAGATTAAAAGGAAACTGGGTCACTTGGAAGACTGGTAATGGAATCTTGGACCTAGCTGAGCCAGGTTCTCTCACATAAGGGAACCTCAGTTCACCATTCAGCTTAATTTAAAGATTACTGGCTAATTTGGTTTTAAAGGTACTAAAGGTGAGGAATAGAGGCATAAATTAAAGAGGCTTGTGAAAGATCACAAATCAGAGTCAGAGACTGAACTAGACTTACCTAAGTGAACTGGATTCCACTCTATCTGTCCTCCTTTTGAGCAAGGTCTCAATTTGAGTCATCCACTGCTAGTATAACCCTCTCAGGAAAGGCCTTTTGTTTCATAGATCTTTGTAAGTGTACTCAGAATCAAACACAGAACATCAGACATAATGATTGCTCAAACCATAATTTGTGAAGGAATTTAATTCTATCATGAGCGTTTCCTGACCTCCAGCATCTCATACTCCTTTGTTTACTCATGTACCTGTGTCTAGGTAAGACCTTATGTCTCTTGATTCATCCACAACAACTTTCTTCACGATAGAAACTGTCAAGGTCAACTATGTGTCACTTAGGTGTTTTAATCTTTGCACAGAAATGTTATTTTTTCTTGCCATTCTGGAAGAATTTCACAAGCATTTCAGAGACTGACTAAATGATTACAGAATTTGTGCATTTCTGCCAAATTGTGTTGAATAATAACAACAAAAATAAATAGCATTAGTCCTGAAGTCATGCAGGAGCAGGTTTAGACAGAGAATAAAGCATGGTATGTGTGAATTGGCCAACTAACATGCTTCACACAACACTAGCTGTATTGTCAGCAATAATAAAATCTGATAAAAGGTCTTGGCAAGTGTGCTGTACATTTCTTTGTTTTTGAGCTTTGATAATATGTTGGCTGTGATGTGATCTTTAATACACCAAGACATGTAAAATGCAGCTTGTTTTTAAAAGCCGTTGCCAATGACTGACAGATATTTATTTCAATGGCAGCAGTGGTCTGAATGTCTCATGTCATTCTGTACTTGCTCACTTTTCCATGAATAAGTTATCATGTAAAGCAGACATGTTTGGACTTATTTGAACTCATTACATAACCCCAGGTTAGTGAGGGCTGTCTTGGAAGGCTTAGGGAGAATTGCTGTATCTCTAGGACATTTAACTCTGTTTCAGTTCTTGATTTTGCTCTTACTATATTGACGACCAAAACACTTCAGTTTCGTGATAAAATATCCAACAGATCAGCATTCAAAAGTTTGTCCTGAGGCATTTTTGTGTAAGTTCAACCTATTATAATGGTTTCTTTGGTAGTAGAGTATTTTATGTATAATTTTGTTCATAAAATGAGAACCATAAAGATATCCAGTTTTATCATTACATGCAGGAATGAACTTATCAAAGCCAAAGTAACAGATGCTTATGCACCTTCAATAGAACTAATTCCTTAAGGAAAGTCCCCATAAGGAGTCATAGAAGTTACATTTTGATGTAACCTCTATGCATTTTAATGAAAAACTTCCTCGGAAAATTATGGGTTATAGTTACAGATAATTACCAATATCATAGATATTTATTTCATTAGCTCACATTTATCTTTAATAGTTAATTTACATTATTGCACTGAGGGACTGAGAGTTTCCTGGGGAAGAAAAGAGAGGGTAAAGTCATTTAGGAATATAGTGCATTATCTATGAGGAGCAAAGCAGTGGGGAAAGGTGGAATGAGCAGGTAGTAGTATTATGGTATTGAAAGAATACAAAGAGAGGGTCAATTCTTTGGTTCAGATTCTATTAATATTTCTTCAGAAGACAGGAGGCTCTAAACTAGTGTTTGAAAACTGGCAGCCATGTTGTCTTGAGCTAATAAAGTACTTTAAAAAGCTTTGAGTTTGAATGCTTTTAGGTGAATATGCTGTCTCTGGTACCAGAAACCCTAGTGTTTTATAGTCCAAGGCCCTGAAGGCTTTGGAGTTTAGGAACTCAAATTTACCGTGCTTGATCTGTAGAGCACTATCATGCAAAGTGCTGTTGGAGTTTTAGACAGTATGTGAATTCTATGTAAAAATATAATCTAAGCTCAGCAGAAAACTTACAAGCCAGAAGGAATTTGGGTCCTATCTTTGCAGAAACCTTATTAGCCAGAAGGGATTGGGGTCCTATCTTAAACAGAATAACTGTCTGCCAACAATTTTGTATCCAGGAAAACTATGTTTCGTAAATGAAAGAGAAATAAAGTATTTTTCAGAAAACAAATGCCTGTGTTTACTAAAATGTAGGATAATTGTTGCTTTCCTCCTTCAAAGAAAGTCCCAGCATAGGCTGGGAAGAAAACCTAGGGAAAACTCTTCTGGACATTGGCCTAAGCAAAGAATGTATGATGAAGGCCCCAAAACCAAGTGCAACAGAAAGAAAAATAAATAAGTGAGACTTAATTAAACTAAAAAGCTTCAGATCAGCAAAAGAAATAATTATCAGGGTAAACAGACAACCCATAGAATGGAAGAAAATATTTGCAAACTCTGCACCCAACAATGGACTAATACTCAGAATCTATAAGAAACTGAAATAAATCAGCAAGAAAAAAATAATAACCATTAAAAAGTGGGAAAATGACATAAATAAACATTTTTCTAAAGAAGTTATACAAATTGGCCAACAAACATGAAAAAAAAGTCCAACACCACTTCATTAGGGAAATGCAAATTGAAACCACAATGAAAACAGCATGGAGATTTCTTAAAGAATTTACCATTCAATCCAGCAATCTCACTACTGGGTATCTAACCCAAAGAAAAAGATACCACTATCTGAAAAAGACATCTGCATGCATATTGTTTATTACAGTCCAATTGACAATTGCAAACATATGGACCCAGCATAAGTGTCCATTGACCAAAGAGTGGATAAAGAAAATATTATATATACACCATGGAATACTGCTCAGCCATTTAAAAAAAAATGAGGTAACATCCTTTCCTGCAACTTGGATGGAGCTGGAGGCCAATGTTCTAAGTGAAGTAATTCAGGAATGGAAAACCAAATACTGTATATTCTCACTTATAAGAGGGAGCTAAGCTATGGGTATGCAGAGGCATACAGAGTGGTATAATAGACCTTGGAGACTCAGAGTGGGGTGGATGGGAAGTGGATAAAGGATTAAAAAATGACATATTGGGTACAATGTACAGTACTCTGGTGAAGGGTGCACTAAAATCTCAGATTTCACCACTATATAATTTGTCCATATAACCAAAAACCACTTGTGCCCCAAAAGCTATTAAGATTTTTTAAACATTTAAAAATAAAGTAAAATGAAAATGGAAAAAAATATATCTAAGAAAAGTTATTATTGATGTCCAAGAGTTAATTCTAAGCACCTGGATGTCATTGAAAAGAATTAACAAATACATGGTTAAGTTTACCTTCAAGGTTGTAACTCTTTGACAACAGGTCTCCCATACACAAACTACACTTCCTTTTGTTCTCCTTGGACTCTTCAACAATGCCGTTCTTGTCTATTACTCTCCTTTCATCAATTTATCTTCCTTGTTCCAAAGATTTACTATAATATAAATATATATGCTTTTTAAATGATAAAACATAAGTAAAAGTTTAAATAAATTATATTTATTTTCTAAAATGTATTAAGTGATGGAATAACTTAATAACTATTAAGTTATTAATTATTAGTAATTATTATTATTCCATCACTTAATACATTTTAGAAAATAAAAGAAAGTATTGCCCTGCAATTTAAGATTGCACATGCATATACACATAAACATCCACATTTATATGTAAGCTGCATCAGGGCAGAGACTATGCATCTGAAATAAATCTGCTGATTATTTCAGATATTTTCTAATGTGTTGCATGGATCATGTAATAAGCACTAACTTTAATGCAACAGATGTTCTTAAGAAAGCTGTCTATTGTATTCTGTAGTTTTTTCCTCATGCTTATTCTATAATCTACTTAGGGCTAGCTTATTTCCTCATCATCCTATCTATACAGTTCTACAAGCATTAATAACCTGCACACTACTAAATCTAATGGTGTATTTTTAAAAATCTTTTTGCTTAATCTCTTAGCAACATAACACTTGACCAACTCTCAAATCTTTAGAAATGTTTGTCTCTTGTCCTCTGTGACATTATAATTTGCTAATCTTCCGCCTCTCTGATCATTTCTAATTTTTTCTTCACCATCTCATTCTGTTCTTCTGGAAGCTAAATGTTTAGAATTTATCTTGGTCCAGTCCTGGGTATTGTTTACTTCTTTATACGTACATATCTTTTGGACTTAAGCATGCACAATCTTGATTATCAAATTTGAATAGCCAGCCTTGGACATTCGTTTGTTTGAGACCAATATCTCCAACTGTGTACTGAAGATTTCTTCTCGGATATCTCAAAGGCATCTCAAATTCAATATGTCAAAGAAAACTGTGTTCAACACCACACTTGAAACCGGTGCTGTTCACTGTTATCAGCAGAAGGACACTACCCTACATACACTATACATGGTACATGCCAATTCAAAGGTTTTTGGTATTTGATATGTATCTTTTCGTATAAATTCAGCTGGAAAGTTTTGGAATTGCACCACTATCTATGTGGTTGAGCACTGAAGAAGTATAGAAGCCATTTATGCATTTATTTAACAAATATTTATTGAGTATCTTCTGTCAACCATGAATTGTTCTGTGTAGAGGGTTACAGTAATGAACAACATACATCAAAGTGTTTCCTTCATAGAGCTTATACTCTATGGACATTTTGCTTCCTACATAATTATATCCAATCCATCATCCTAAATGTTTGTGATTTTACCCCTGGAATTACTCTTTTTTTTTCCTTTGAGACAAATTCTTACTCTATTACCCAGACTGGAATGCACTGACAGAATCATAGCTCACCTGCAGCCTTTATCTCCTGGGCTCAAGCAAATTTGATAAATTTGTAGAGAATTTTTATTTATGGTGTAAGATAGGGATTAAACTTTATTTTTTTGCAAGTGGATATTCAGTTATCTCAGCACCATTTATTGCAAAGACTCTTATTTTTCCCAATAAATTATCCTGGAAACATTGTCAAAAATAAAATGACCATAAATATTTAATGGCAATCTACTTGTGTCTTTGGATCTGAAGTCTCTTGTAGACAGCATACAGTTTGATCACTTTTTAATTTGTTCTTCCAATCTCTGCCTTTTTATTGGAGAGTTCAGTACACTCACATTTAATGTAAATGGTGAAAATCAGCAATTCTGTCATTTTGCTATTTGTTTTCTATATGTCTCATGCCCTTTTTATTCCTCAATTCTTCCATGATTGGTTTCTTTTATGTTAAATAGATATTTTCTAGTGTGCCATTTGATTCCCTTCTTGTTTCATTTATTATGTTTTTTTAGTTATTTTCTTAATAATAACATCTTAACATATAGTAATCTAGTTCAAATTAACACCAAATTAGATTCCATATTATCCTGAAACTTTGGTTTTATATAGCTCTGATACCACTCCCCTTTTATGCTGTTATTGTTACAAATTACATCTTTATGAATTGTATGTCCATTAACATAGATTTGTAATTATTGTTTAACGCAACTGTGTCTTAAATAATATAGCAAAACGATAAGGGATAAACAAAAGAATGCATTAATATTGACTTTTACATTTACTTATATAGTTACCTTTACTGGTATTTTTAATTTCTTCATGTGGATTAGAGTTACTATTTTCCTTCTGTTTACACCAGAAAAACTCTCATTGGAATTTCTTCTAGGGAAGGTCTGGTAGCCCTTGAAGAAAACTCTACAATAATCTCTTATGCAGTTTTTGTTTACCTGGGAATGCATTAATTTCTCCTTGATTTTTGAAGGATAGTTTTGCTGGATGTAGAATTCTGGATCGACATAATTTATCTTTAATTTTTGAAAGATAGTTTTGCTGGATATAGAATTCTTGATTGACAGTTTTTTTTACTGATTCAGCTTTAAATACCTAATTACACCATCTTCTGACCTTTATGGTTTCTGATGAGAAATTAGCTGTCAATCTTATTGAGAGTCTTGTATACATACATGATAGGTCACTTCTCTTTTGCTACTTTTGAGATTCTCTGTTTGTCTTTGGAATTCTAAAGTTTGGTTATATGTGTTGATGTTAATATCTTTTATTTATACTACTTTGAGTTCAATGAGCTTCTTGGATGTGTACATTAATGTGTTTTACCCAATTTTGGAGCTTTTCAGCCATGCTTTTATCGAACGTTCTTTGTTTTCTTTGCTTTTCTTCTTCTGAGATTCTCATTGTGTATATGTTGGTATGTTTGAAGGTGATTCGCAAGCTTCTGAGACTGTTAATTTATCTTCATACATTGTTTTTCTTTTCTTCAGACTGATCATCTCAATTTATCTAACTCAAGTTTGCTGATTCTTTCTTCTGCCTGCTGAACTAGCCATTGCATTCTCTGTAAATTTTTCATTTCAATTATGGTACTTTTCAACTCTAGCATTTCTATTTGGTTCCTGTTCGTCATTTGTATTCCTTTATTGATATTCTTTGTTTGGTAAGATATGATTCTCAGTGTTCCTTTATCTTTAAATGATGTCTTTCAGCTCTTTTAGAATATTTTAGATGGTTAATGTAAAGTTATTGTCTAATTCCTCAAAAACAGTTTCTATTCATTTCTTTTCTTTCTCGCATATAGGCCATGGCTTATTGTTTGTTTGCATGCCTTGTAATTTTTTTGGAGACTGTACATTTCAATTGTATAATATGGCAACTATGAAAATCAGATTCTCTCCTATTTTTCCTACAAAGCATTTTAATTAGTTTATTGTTAAACTGTTTTCCTTTGTCTCAGGTAGAAGTAACTAATACATTTGATTTTAAATATTGAAGTGCCCCTATGGTAATCACTTCAGTCACTGGAGAGTTATGAGTGAAACAAGCAACTATAATTCTCTGAAAATAAGACTTGTTCTGTTCTCTGTGATAGTAGGTAACTGTATGATTGATGCAGACTGTTTTCTTCAAAACTGCTGTTGAGCTTGGGAGTGTAGGATGAAACCAGAGTAATTTAAAACACCACAAAACTCTCTCACAAGGTTCACTGGATTTTCTTAATGAAGCCAGATTATGGATGCTGTAAGCTTGATTATTTTTTAAAATTTTGAAAAATTTGATTCTGACAGTTTATTCTGGTTTATTTATTAGTTTTGTGGAGGAGCAGAATTGGAATTCACTCCTTCACCATTTTCACTGATGTCACTCAAGAGTTTTTATTTCTGGACTCTTATTTCTATTCCATTAATCTGTGTGTGATTGTCTCTATGCCAGTCTTCACTACTATCTTGATTACTGTAGAATTGTAATAATTTTTGAAACTGGTGTCAGTCCTACAACTTTGTTTTACCTTTTTCAAGATTATTTTGACTATTACCATGAATTTCCATATGAATTTTAGCACCAGCTTTTCAATTTCTGTAACGAAACCAGCTGGGAGTTTGATAGAAATTGTGTTGAATCTTTATGTCATTTGGGAACTATTGCTATAATAACAGTGTTACATCTTCTGATCCATGAACATGGGATGTCTTTCCATTTATTTAGGTCTTGTTTAATTACTTACAACTATGTTTTGAAGTTTGCAGAGTATAAGTGTTCCACTGTATCTGCTAAATTTGTTCTTAAGATTTTTTTATATTATTATAAACAGAACTATGTTAATTTCACTTTTAGATTATTTATTGCAAAGGTAGATAAGTGTAGTTGATTTCTCCATAAAGTAAATTTTTAAAAATAAAAACATGGTGACACCTGTCTCCTTAAAACATTTCAATATCTTCCAATTGTTCTCACAATAATAAAAAAAACCTTTAATACAGTGTAAAAGTGCCTCAGTGTTCTGGTTTCTATTAACTTCTCTTATCACATCTGTCCCTGATCTTTTCCTCACTGTCTGAGCTACACTGTCATGCTCTCCATCCTCAAAATCCAACATAATTATTTCCATAATAAGGTCTTTGCACATACTATTTCCTCTACCTGAAAATTTTTCTCCCTCTCCTGCCACAAAACAAAACAAAAGAAGACTTCTGATTTTCAGTTTTGCAGGTAAGGAGCTTGGAACTCACCACTGCATCCTAACAGTAAATAAAAAGCTAAACACACTGAAAAAAGTCAATAACTTTTTGTGGATCCAAAAAACATGAGGACACACAACAAACCTCTGACCCTAACGTTGGTGAGATAGGGAAATGTATGAAATTCTGGCATTCCAGAATAGGCAGTCATGAGTGGAAACCAGTGCTGGGTTCAAAAATAACTGAGGTGTAATTGATGAATTACTGGAGACTAGATGTGGGCAAATCTGAGAGTTAAAAAGTCCAGCGGGACTCAGTCATAGAGACCATTCACACTTTTGTGAATTTTACCTCCAGGAGCTCAACCAGGTTCTCATGGTGAATATCTGAGAAAAAATCCCCTCATGCTTCCAGCAGGGGAAGAAAAAAAACAACCATCTTGAAATATGTTAGCGCACCCTGTTCTTTGTAACAATACCTGGTCTCAGGAGAAACTTGTTAGCAAGAGCCTGACTTGCTGGAGTACTGTCTGAGCTTAGATGATGGGAGAAATATACCAAACCCTAGCCAACTCTAGCCTTCCATGTAGGAGAAGGAAAATACCCCATCTGTCCAACCCCACCCGTTCCATTCTACCTAAAACGGGGAGGAAAAATACAATCTACTTCTAAATAACACATGGTTAAAGAAGAAACATCAAGAAAAATTTTAAAATATTTTGAACTAAATGAAGATAAGAACACATGCCAAAATTTGTGGAATGCTGCAGAGATAGGGCTTGAAAGGAATTTTATAGCATATGAATGCATATATTAGATGACAAGAAATGTCTGAAATCAATAATTTAAGTTTCCACCTTAGGAAACTTAAAAAAGAAGTAAAAATTTAATTCAAAATAAGCAGAAAAATAAATAATAAGTGGATGAATTAGAGGAGCAATCAATAAAGTAGAGAAGAGAAAAATCAATAGAGAAAACCAACAAAACTAATGGCTGATTCTTTGAAAAGAGTAATAAAATTGACATCCTCTAGCCAGGCTAATTTGAAAAAATGAGAGAAAGGATACAAATTACTAATATCGTAAGTGAAAGAGGGAGCATCACCACAGATCCCATGGACATTAAAAGAATAAAAAAGGACACTGTGAACAACTCTATCTCTGCGAGTTAAATAACAGGTAAGATAGACCAATTCCTTGAGGACACAATCTGCCAAATCTTACACAAGAAGAAATAGGCAATCTGAATAAGTCTATATCTGCTAACTATATTGAATCAATAATTAATTGCATTTCAAAATAGGAAGCAGCAGGCTTAGATGTGTTCCCTGATGAATTCTACTAAATAAGAAAGAAATTATACCATTTTTCTACAATCTCTTCTACAAATAAAAGCAGAGGGAATACTTCCTACCTCATTCTATGAAGCCTGCCTTAACCTAATACCAAAACCAGCAAAAGACATTACAAGAAGCAAAAACTACAATATTCTCATGAATATTGATACAAAAATCTTCTACAAAATATTAGCAAATTTGATCCAAAAACGTATAAAAAGATTTATCCACCATGACCAAGTGGGGTTTATTCCAGGTGTGCAAGGCTGGCTCAGCACTCAAAAATTAGTTAATGTAATCAACCACATCAATAGGATAAAACAGAAAAACCATGATAATATCAATAAATTTAAAGATGACAAAATCAAGTACCTATTCATGACAAAAACTCTCAGAAAACTGGGAATCAATGACAACTTTCTCAACTGGATAACGAATATCTACAAAAAAACTTATAGCTAACACCATTTGTAATGATGAAAAACTAAAAACTTTCCCACTAAGACCAGGAAAAATGCAAAGGTGTCCCCTCTCATGACTCCTTTTTGACATCATACTGAAAATTCTAGGTAATTCAGTATGACAAGAAATGGAAATAAAAGGTATACAGATTGGGAAAAAATAACTAAAATTGTGTTTGTTCACATATAATGTGATCATGTATTTAGAAAATATAAAAGAATAAACCAAAAACCTTTTGGAACTAATAAACTATTAGAGTAAGCCTTCAGAATACAATGTTAATATACAAAAGTCAATTGTTAACAAAATACATTCAAAAATAAGATCACACACAAAAGTGCAAAAAATAGATATATATGAGGAAAACTACAAAACTCTGATAAAGGAAATCAAAGAAGTTAAAAAATGAAGAGATATTCCATGGTCATGAATAGGAAGACACAATATTGTCAAGATAACAGTTCTTCCCAACCTCATCAATAGATTCAATGCAATCCCAATAAATATTCTAGCAAAATAGTTTGTGGATATTGAAAACCTGATTCTACAGTCTGTAGTAATAGGCAAAGACCCAGAATAGCCAATACAGTGTTAAAATAGAAAAAAAAAGTTGGAAGGCTGACACTACTCAACCTCAAGACTTACTATAAAGCCACAGTAATCAAGACAGTGTGGTAATATCAAAAGGACAGACCAATAGATGAATGGAACAAAATAGAGATCCCATAAGTATACCTACATAAATATAGTTAACTGATTTTTGATAAAAGAGTAAAGGCAAAAAATACAATGGAACAAAGATAGTCTTTTCAACAAATGGTACTGAAACAGCTGGACATCCATGCACAAAAAATCTAGACATGGATCTTACACTGTTCACAACTATTAACTCAAAATGAATCATAGACCTAAACGTAAAACACAAAACTATAAAACTTCTGGAAGGTGACATAGGAGAAAACCCAGATACCCTTGTGTATGATGATGACTTTTTCAATACAACACCAGAGGCACACTCCATAAGATAAATAATTGATAATGTGGACTTTATTGAAATTAAAAGTTTCTGACTTGCAAAAAATGATATCAAGAGAATGAAAAGACAAGTTGTGGACCAGAAAAAAATATTTGCAAATGTTATGTCTGATAAGGGAATATTACCCAAAATGTACGAAGATCTCTTAAAACTCATCAATAAGAAAACAACCTAATTAAAACTTGGATCAGAGACCTTAAAAGACCCATTATGAAAGAAGATATACAGATGGCAAATAAGCATATGAAAAGATGTTCCACGTCATATGTCATCAGGGAAAGGCAAATTACAACAACAATAAGTTACCTATTAGAATGGTCAAAATTCAGAACATTGACAGTGTCAAGTACTGGTGGTGATGTAAAGCAACAGGAACCCCCTTCATTGCTGATAGAAATGCAAAATGATAAAGTAACTTTAGAAGACAGTTTGTCAGTTTTTTACAAAACTGAACATATTCTTTACCAAAGGATTCAGCAGTTCTGCTTCTGATATTTACCCAAAGAGTTGAAAACTTTTGTTCACACAAAAACTCATACAAGGGTATTTATAGCAGCCTTATTCACAATTGCCAAAAACTCGGAAGCCACTAGATGCACTTTAGTTAGGTGTCTACATCCAAACAATGGCGTATCATTCAGCACTGTGAAAAGAAATGAGCTACCAAACCATGAAAAGACATGAAGGAACTTTGAATGCATATTACTAAGTGAAAGAATCCAGTTTGTAGAGGCTATATACTGTATGATTCCAACTATAATGACATTCTGGAAAAGCCAAAACTATGGAGACAGTAAAAAGATTAGTGGCTGTCAGGGTTTCGGGGTTGGAGGAGAAGGATGAAGAGGCAAAACACAGAGAATTTTTAGGCCAGTGAAACTACTCTGTAGGATAATATAATGGTGGGTACATGTCATTACACATTTGTCCAAACTCATATATAGAATGTACACCACCAAGAGTGAACCAATGTAAACTATGGACTTTGGGTGATTATGATGTGTCAGTGATGCTTGTTTCATCAGTTGTAAGAAATGTACCACTCTGATGGAGGAGGTTGATAATGGGGAAGGCTGTACATGTGTAGGGCAGGGAGTATATGGGAAATCTCTGTACCTTCTCTCAATGTTGCTGTTAACCTAAATCTGCTCTAAAAAGTAAAAACATTTTAAAACAAACAAAACAAAAAACAAAAAAGTAAAGCTCTTTATCTAGCTAGTGCCTATTATGTCTTCAGATCTTGGCTCAGATGTCTTCTGTTTGGTAAAGCCCTTGTGAATAGCCAATTTAGGTTAGCTTTCTTGCCACCTGCCTATTAAGCCCATCTTTCCTTTTCTTTAGAGTCCTTAAGTAGTTTTAATTGCACACTTCTTAAAGTGATTATGTGATTAATGAATATATATATTCATTATTATTCAATATTATTATTGAATAATATATGAAAATAATCGTATATTATTCAATATGCTTTTTAGTGAAGGGCCTGCCTCGTATTTGCTGCCTGGGGGTTTTCTTCTGCCCAATGCAATATATACTCAGTATTCAACAAATTGCGGGGTATTGAAGAAGTGAATGAATGAATGAAGAAGTGAATGAATGAATGAATGACATGTCAAGAAGTTTTATGCATTACCTCATTCAATCATCTGTCACTCATTTTAGGTAGGTAAGACCCTCTCCAATTTAGAAGTGGAAAAAATGAGGATGGTTAGGTAATTTTTCCAAATGATAACAAGTAATCATGGTTATGTCAGGATTCCAAACCAAGTCTCTCTTCCTACACAATCTATACTTTCACCTAAACTGTTAGATTACCTCATTCAATTTGAGATGACTATGTACTGTATTTAAAGAAGGCTCATAATAGAGTAGCTAACGAATCTAGCAAAGAGGAGAAAGGTTCATCATCCATGAAAGAAATGTTTGATGAGCTATGAGGGGATACTGCAATCTCACACAGCATAGTAGCAGGATTTAGGATGGAGAGTAAGGCTATGAGACATTTTCCAATGTCTCAGATGAAGGAAAGGAAAGGCCCAGAGTTTGGTAGGTAGCATTTGTGAGGAGGGGAAGGAGAGTGGTAGAGTAAAGTGGTACAAATGCCCAAAGATTGTGGTTAGTGGGAAAACAGTTGGAAGCATCAGTGAGAGGCAAAAAGAACACCTACTTGACCTTCTTTTCTTAGAATATTGAGTTGTGGGAGAATAAACTGATGTACTAGAGGAGAGGTAGAGAGAAATACTTTCCTCAGCGAAAGGCTGAAGTTAAGTCAAGGAGATCAAGGAAATCTCTAAGAAGAGTGTGCCTGTAGATGGTAGGTCATTGGTTATCCAAAGGCAGTTCTCAAAGCTGTATTCGAAGTGTTTGGGCAGTGAGGACTGGAGGTCTAGGTCACAAGTCAGGAAGTGCAGGACATTACAGAATGGACTTATGAAGAGGGATGCAGACCCTCATGGATTTTGTCCTAATGGTCTATTGGAGACTGCTGGATGCAGAATAGTGGACAGAGGTCTTGGCTCATTTACCTTGAGGTTGAAGAAAGCCTTAACATCTTCAGTCTGAGATTGCTTGGCCTGGAGTGATGGTGACTCAGTGGGCACAATGCCCACACATTTTGAAGAGGGAAGATAATTGGAGGGACTACAATCCTGCAAACACTTTGAGTGTATTCAAATCTATAATAGGCCTAGTGCAGTGGCTTATGCCTGTAATCCCAGCACTTTGGGAGGCCAAGGCAGGAGGATCACCTGAGGTCAGGATTTCAAGATGAGCCTGGTCAACATGGTGCAACCTCGTCTCTACTAAAAATACAAAAATTAGCTTGGCATGGTGGTGCACACCTGTAATCCCAGCTACTTGGGAGGCTGAGGCAGGAGAATCTCTTGAACCTGGTAGGTGGAGGTTGCAGTGAGCCGAGATCATGCCACTGCACTCCAGCCTGGGTGACAGAGTGAGCACTGTCTCAAAAAAATCTATAATATTCCTGTATAATGCACAGCATTTTTAGAAATTTATTTTTCCTATTGCTAGGATACTGGTACTCTTAAAAACATGGGCATGGTGAGATGAATGGAAATTCACTTTTGAGAATACCAGTATGGGGAAATGGGGGACTACCAAAACCAGAATGAAGTATTCAAAATAAATGACTGGTTATAGATAAGTTTGCTAAGCTAGGAGGGAAGGCCTGGGAGAGAGGCATCCAGGAAGACAAGAGTGTGGTGCCTGAGAAAGCAAAGAAATGGTGAGCTCAACTGAGAGCAAATCAGAGAAGGGAACATTCAGTAAACTGGGCTATTGGACTCGAGTTTTGTGGAGAAAGTTGGCAACAGCAGACAAACTCTCTTTCATTTATGTATCAAAATCATCTTTTGGTGAGAGAGATACACTTTTTCCTCATTATATCCGTATTTCAAAATGTCACTTGGAATCCAGCACAACAATTTCTAAAACCATATTTATCCTTCACATATAATGAAACAATTTGGGTCAGTCTTTGACCTAAAACTTTCCAGTGTACCCTACTTTCAAATTCAAAAATCTGCCACTTCCCCTCACCCCCATACCAAATTCCAGTGGAAATTTTTCATTTTAGACAATGTTCCTGTTGCCTATCAGACTAAATAGTAAAGATAGTAAAAGGTGTTGTTTTGCTATTTTTACATCAAGGTTCCCAGTTAACTTTATGACATTTAAATGATAACATTTTTAAGAAATGATTTTATTTGGTCAAAGTGTGTGTTGTATATAGCCGGTTATCTCTGTCTTCTCTCCCTTTAAAGATTAAAGAAAGGTAGTAATAGTCTTAAGACATTGGGGAAAAGATACAGTTTATTTTGTTTCATCCCTGGTGGCCCGTAAAATACCACACAGGGTCATAGAGTGGAAAAAATCTCCATTTCTCATTCCCACAATAATTCGAAGATAAATTCTCCTATTCCTAGGTAAATATGAATACTGCTTACCCCTGTAGTTTATGATCAGCAGAATGGGTTCTAGAATAGTTTAAAATTGAGATCATGTCTACAAATCCAAAGCATCAAATACTTCTTTCAGGGATTTAGTGGTAAAAGCAAAGAAAAAATGTTACCAGATCCCTTTTCTGATCGTGGCAGCCAACTATAAATTCCCTAGTCTCTTTCTTGTTTGTTCATTTCCCTTAACGTATTGCATTTTAATCCTGTAAAAAGTTGTTTCATTTAAGCCCCAATTCTAGGCATAGTTATTTCTCATTCTCAATTCTCATGATATGATGACTATTACACTATTGAGAAGACCTTCATGAAAAAATGGTAGCTCTACTATTGAATTGTGTAAAAATGATTATAAATATATTTCAATATGGCTAGGTTGGAATTTGAGGTATGAAGCTTTAACTTTATGACTAATTCAAAAAGCTTTTTACATACATGTAGCAAGTGTTTTTGAGCTGTGAAAAAAATGTTTTCCTGAAGAAAAGTGGCAGTTTAGGTATTTTTTGCTGATAAAATAAAAAGATGAGACTGGAAGTTTAACATTTAAACATCATCAAAAACCATGAGTATTTAAGTTTTTTCATTCTAAGAAATTGCAAAGCCAAAGCATTTTTTCCAATTAAAACAGTAACTAATAACAGACTAATTTCTAATTTATGCATTAGACCATGCCAAATGGAAAATTAGGGAGAAAAATAAACAGTGTCCATGCAAACTGTTTGAAAAGGCAAAGTAATGCATTTCTTGTTTCTTTTCCACCAAAATTTTATTATCAGTTTCCATTATCTCTAGCTGACTTGTTCAGGTTCTGACTCCAAGTCCGATGACTTAAATTGCTTTACCATTACTTCTACTCCAGGGTTCCACGGCTTATTGACACCACATTAGAATGTGGATACCAGATGTTGGCAATGAGCTGCAAAATTAATCTAATTGGTTCTTAATGATGCCATGGTATATTTGAACATACTTGATAACTGGGTCTCTGATTCCCTTTTTTGTTTCATGAAGAGCTGCTGTACTTTGATTATAGGTGAGACTAACCTATAACCTGTCTCATGCTCTCTCTTTGTCTATCTACTCAGCTGCAAGCAATCTAGATATTCAGATTAGTTAATGAGCTCTGTAGCCGTATCATCTTCTTCTGCTGCTCTGGCCTTGTTCTCCATGCTGAGGCCAGAGTGCAGCTCTGGAAGCTTTTGAACATGACGTGCACACTCTGACTCTTGGCCATGGTACTCCCTCTGCTCCCCCACGCCCCACTCAATGTTCAACTACATTTTTTCCTCACACTGCTTTGATTCTTTTCATCTCCCCTCCCCACTCTTCCTAATTTTTTTATCCATCACCTGTGTCCTCTGAGCGCTCCCTTTCAGAGGTGGTATAAATTCCTCTCTTGCACCACCAGCCATTCACAGATGTTCCCTCCAACTCTTAAAGAAATCCTGGCTCTATGCTGAATTTTTTCCTTTTCTGTTACTCTCTGAAAGGAAGGATTTTCTGGTCTACTCAAAGCCTACAAGAGGGATTGGTCTTCCTTGGACTATTTGATGCTACTTATAAAGAATTTTTCTTGTGTCTTCATGCCGAGCTGCTTTCCTTCTTAGTTCATGCCACCCAATGTTCTCACATTTAGCCCTTCGTATTGTTGTAATGAAACAACCCACATTGTGATGATTCTCCTGCAAGTACTGATGACAGTGGCACCCAGCTCACCGTCATCCTCTATGTTGTGCCTTCAAACTGAACAATTTCAACACACATGGGGCCAATCTAGCCAACACTTCTGCCTCAAGGTTTTTTGACACTGTCAGTTCTATTGACCTTCAGCATACTTCAACTTCCTACTCTGACTCAATACCACAAAAAATTTAAACTCTCCCATCACTACTGCTCATCCTTCTATCTTTCATTTTAAGGTTCACTATACCTGCTCACTGTCACTTGGAGTCCTTCAGTTACTTGATTTCTCAATTATCCCTGCTCTATTAGTCTATGAGTGTACACCGAGCCTCATTCACTTTCTTTCTTCTTGACTGAGTACAGCTGGTGGTTAGATGCTTTCTCATTGAACTCTCTTGCATTCTTGCCATTTCATTGTATCCCATTCAGGAACATTCATCCAGGGAACTGAGGCCTGATGACACGAACAATTCCCAAGCTCCCCTTTCTCTGAAGCGAAGGTAGTTACAGCTGCATCCATTATTATCTCGTTTAGCCCTTGTCATCTCAAGACCAAGCTCTCCTCCTCTTGACCCTTTTCTCCCTAGTTTCTTTTAGGATCTTGTTCCATCAATTAGGCAACTTTTCTACTATATGGTTAATGTTTTCTCCTGCCTCTTTTTTTTAAATCTATTCTTATTTTCAGTCAATGATGCCATTATTTCCAGAGTCACTCAAGTTAGAAATTGGGAGCAATTTTGCCTGTTTTTATCTTTCATGCCCATATCTACTTAATAATAGTAGTAGTAATTATATTCAGTTACAGAGTGACTACAACATGCCAGCCACTGTTCTAAGTGCTCTATATATGTTAATTCATTTAATTCTGAAAATTATTCTATGAGCTAGATATTACTTTTATTACCATTTCGCAGATAAAGACATTGAGGCACAAAGAAGCTGAGAAGCTTTCCCAGGAACACCATGCTGATAAGTGGTGAAGCAGAGATGAAGCACCAAATGCTGGTTGTAGCTCCTGACCATATTATGAATTTTCCCACTACAGTCCTGTTGCCCAGCTCCAGGCCCTTACAACTCTTATCTCCATTGCAATAGCCCCCCAAATGGCCTGTCTGGCTCTGGTCTTGTGCTCCTCAGAGTCCCACTCTGTAACATTTCCCCCATAGATTGCCTTAGCAAAAAAATCTTAATTTGACTTCACTGCTTAATAACCATGAGTGAATGAAGTAAAAATCAAGACTGTTTTGTTGGAATTCATTCTGAAACTGTTTGCTTTTTAAAGATTTCACATTAATGACTTATCAATTTTGAATAGGGCTGAAGAAGGGAATGAAGTAGTTACGTCTCATACTGAGACTAATAGGTTCAAATCCTGACTCTAGCACTCACTAGCTATTGGATATGGGGCAAGTTACTTAACTCCTCTGTGTATCAGTTCGCCATCTTTAACGCAAAATCATCATAATATTTACATCATAGGGTGGTTGTGAGAAATAAATTAATTGATACATGTAAACTGTTTTTAAGTGTGCCTGGTATAGAATAAATTGCTGTATCAGTGTTAGCTATTATTACCAACATGTGGAAGCTAGGCAAGCTGGCTGGAGAACAGGATTAGAGTTCAAAATAGTCTTGATAAACTGTCATACTTTTCATCAGGAGACAATAATAGTTTGCCTGCCAGAATTCATTATAGTACATATCTGTGATGAGCTGCATAACATTGCTTTGTGATAGAGATCTTGCACTTGGGTTCTGAATCATGCTGAAGCTGTCTTTTGGTATTTGAAGTTGCCCTCCTTGATTTGGAAGCTGAAATAAAGGCCATTGCCAAAGTAATTCCATATAGACATGTATCCTCTTCCAAACACGTGTAAAGTTTCTTTTAGACAAGCGTAAAGACTGTAATCCACATGACATAATTTTCAAGATACTATGTTAACACCCCAGAAAGCCAAGAAATCAATCTCCCTGCCACCACAGCCCTCTAGGAAACATCTGTTGGACTATTTGCCATGAGAAAGAATAAAAGAAAGCCTGGTCACCCCAGCTTAGTGGGGGAATCAATCTAGGAGGGTTGATGGAGGTGGCCTGCTGGCTTGGGAATGGTACCTCACTCCAGGTTTTTGAAAGCATAGAAGTATCGTAAAAGATGGTACAGACAATGGTGGTAGTTCATGTCGACTTGTTCTTCAAATCATTCAACTACTGGGAATAGTTATTGTTCAAAACCTGTCTGTTGCTCAAATGCCTATTCCACCTTCTTTGGGCTCTAAAAGAGCGAGTCCCACTGAACATGTGGTTTGTACAAAATTTGTACAAATATTTAGAGTCCAGTAATTTATATTCTGGTTAAAACTGGCATATTTGCCATATTTGGCAGTCAGGTATATGAAGCAATGCTAGATTTTGAACTGCATGATAAAGAAAACTAAAGTTGAATTCCACCTGACCTTAGAAATAAGTAAGTACCTTACAAAAAGAGGAGAGGGGTATGGGAACCAAAAGAGACAGCTTGACAGCAGACAGAAAACGATTTAACACTCAGACAGAGTAGAAAATTGAGATCCACAACTATGGCCAAAAGATACAACCCGAACGAACTGCTCCGACATGAGAGCTAAAGGACACGAGCATTACACAGACTTTTCCCATCACAAGATGTAAGCTAATCTACTTTGCTAAAAACAAACACATTTCACCCTTGAGAGTATATTAAGAGCTCTGAAAGGAGTCTGAGATTTAATTTGTAAGACACATTTCATCAGATATTTAGCATTTTCACTGTAGAGTTCCTGGTCTCTGGTGTTCTTTACTTTCTGATTCATGTGAGTTAATGAGAACCACGTTCACTCAAGGAGCAAGTCACAGCCTAACATTTTCCTAACCCTTCTGTTTCCCAACAAGCAAAAAAGCTTTTATGTCATTTTTTTTTTCTAAATAAAGGTTTCAAAGAATTTAACAACAAACTACCCACACATATTTTTATAAATAAAGCAATGGTCCAAACAAGTTAGAAAGTGCTTTATCAATTTCCCTTTCTGGAGTAGAAGTGGTAACTATTGCACCTGTTTTTCTCTAATGGTACCATTGTATTTTCAACTTGACAACATTGAAGAATATCTTAGAATTTGAAGAAAACGTCAACAAACGTTTGTTGAGCACGGGTACAGCCAGTGCTACTAATCATGTAACATAGCGTAGCTATACCATGTTTAGTGTTCCTGCAGATATCGCAGATCACTCTGTGTCTGTTTAAAGGAATTGTGTGTTAAAATGTTGCTTTAAATGACCTCACAGTGAATATATTTTTGTCTGTGCGCCACAGTCAGAAAGTACATAGCAATTAGAATAATGGTTAACTGCAAACTCACCATGTTGATGATTTGCCGTATACTGACAGAGGTACTAAAAATATTCTGAGGAAGACAATCCAATTATTTGATAGGCCTGTGGTTAAAAAGGTGATAAATGCTGGAGTAGGGAATTAGTGGAAAAATGAGTCATGTTAATCTGAGTGGTGTTTGAAATGAAATAGTACATATGCCATTTTAAACTGAAGGTCATTGACTTACCACCTCATGCTTCACTTATAAGGCCTGTTATGGAAACAGTCTTAAAAGATAGCTCAAATTGAATGTGGAATCTGGAAGTTGTCTTTTTCTCTTATTTTTCATTCATTCCCTCTTATCAAACATTGTCCTTTCTAGAAATCCTTTCTTTTGGTGCCTGAGCTCATCGCCTTCTTCTGCATGCCTCCTTCAGCTGTCTGGTGTAAGCCCTCATCCTTGCCTGCCCAGACACAGGCAGTGGCTTTCACTCTGCTCAGTCACCCTCCAAAGCCATAACCCAGACCCACCCGACACATTTCTATGACCACATCATTCTCTTGCTCAAAGTCTTCAGCTGTTTTCTAAAACCTGATGATCTAATCTAAGTTGAACCCAAAGCACAGCCATCTCCCCAAAACTGGAGTTAAGACTGAAATATGGGAGAAAGGATAATGGATATATAAAAGTTGGGGCTCAAAGGGTTGACACATTGAAGTGTTTAGTACACAACTGAGGCATCTCACTCAATTTGATAGGCAGCAGACATCTATCAGTTGGTGGTTTTTTTTTTTTTTAGATCAATAGTATGCTTTAGAAAAATTAATCTTGCTGTGGTGTTTAGCATAAATTGGAAGGAAAATTGACTAAAATACTGCAGTGATTTTAGGCAATAGTGAGGCTCTGAGTAAGGATGATGGCAATGAAAATGTAAAAGAGGGGCAAGATATGAGTGGAGCTGTCATAATTTGTCATTGATGGTAGGGAAAGAATCAGGAAACAATGAGAAATACAGAGTCAAGCACTTGCAATAATTGCTTGGAGAAATCTTTTATTGCTTAGTTTTACCATCAAAGATTTAAAAATAAGTTTCTGTTCAATCCTTCTTGGAAGAAAGTGATTGTGAGTTTGATTTTCCAAAAGGGCCAAGTAGAGCAGAAATTGGTGTTCAGTGATATGCCAGCCATAGTCAGAGAGCTCATGGATGCTTTGGCCACGAACCCCTGGTTTCGGCTTCTGTCCTATGGCCTCTGCAACTTTCCTGAACAAGTACCAGTCACAGCATGAGAAAGACTTTACTTACTGTCTACAAAGGTCACACCCATCAAAACATTAAAACAGTAGTTTTAAGCAAGAAAAGGCACGATCAGAGAATTGCCATGCATTGGCGATAGTGGGTGAGGGGTCTTTCCCGTTTCAGTAGGCACCAGCGTTCAGAACAGACTGGCTTCTGCAATCTCAAAACCCCTCATCTCGGGGAGGACATTGTAGGTCACCTTATCAGCTGTGCAGCACTGGGCTATAATTGCATCATCGCTACAAGATAATCTCCCAGGCTACTATCCTAGTCCACATTCTACCAGAGTGATAAACAGCATAAATAAATACCACAGCCATTTACTTAGTTTGCTGTTTTTAAGGGTTTTCAGCTGGGAGAGGACCACATGGCCTCTGTACAGCTGTTTATGGGTTCTTTCTAACTGGATGTGAAGCACCGAGTTCTAGAATTCTTGGAAGACTGCCTTTTCCTTTAAGCCTGACTAAGGTCAAGTCCACCTACAACTTCATATAAACGTCTTTGGGCCACGTTTACAGGAAAAGACGATCCACTGGTTGGAACGAACGACTGAAACTTTTGAACTGTTTCCACTCATAGCCGAATGTGGTTTGCTGGGATTCGCCCACTTAGCAGCCAGTCACTAAGGCATTCGTTGGAAATGAGTAAGTTGGGAGGCAGGAAAGACTGGCAGATTTTGTCTATCTCCCTCTTCCCTTTTAGACTCAAAGAAACCGTATGCATGTGGACAGAGGTGCCAAGCCCTATGGCACTTGTGGTGAAGGAGGCCATTCTTTGGAACACTTAAAGGCCAAAGTGCTCTTTTTAGAAGGAAAGTACTTCCAGCACTATACTGTGGCCTTTAACTTAATTAGTCAATTAAAGCAAGAAAGTCTCTCAAAAGAATCATGCAAATAAAAGGATGTTGCTTCCAGGGAAAGAAAAGTCTTTTGCAATGCTGAGACCAGAGGTGTCGGTCTAAATCTTTTCCAAAGGGTATTGTTATGTGCTTTAAAAAATTCGTTCTAGGTTCTCAATGGGCTCCTATCCTGGGATCTGCAGGTACCTGCATTACAGACTTAGGAGATGAGCCCTCAAAAAAGTCTTGCTATTGCAAGTAAAAATGTCAATCTATATTATTCCCATTTCAAAACTTAATTTTTGGTTAGATTAAATAAGCAACACGGTTAACAATATCATCTAGAGATTTTGTTGTTGTTAGGACAACATGAAATTTTAAATATTGAAATATATTTTATTTTATTTTAAGTTCTGGGATACATGTTCAGGATGTGCAGGTTTGTTATATAGGTAAATGTGTGCCAGAGTTTTTTGCTGCACCTGTCAACAAGTCACCTAGGTATTAAGCCCAGCATGCACTGGCTATTTATCCTGATGCTGTCCCTCCCCCCACCCCCGATACCCCCAACAGCCCCTAGTGTGTGTTGTTCCCCTCCCTGTATCCATATGTTCTCTTTGTTCGGCTCCCACTTATAAGCGAGAGCATACGGTATTTGGTTTTCTGTTCCCATATTAGTTTGCTGAGGATAATGGCTTCCAGCTCCATCCGTATCCCTGCAAAGGACATAATCTTCTTCCTTTTTATGGCTGCATAGTATTCCATGGTGTATATGTACCACATTTTCTTTATTCAGTCTATCATTGATGGGCATTTGGGTTGATTCCATTTGCTATTGTGAATAGTGCTGTAACAAACACACATGTCTTTATAATAGAATGATTTCTGTTCCTTTGGGTATATGCCCAGTAATGGGATTGCTGGGTCAAATGGCATTTCTGACTCTAGGTCTTTGAGGAATCACCACACTGTCTTCCACAATGGTTGAACAAATTTACATTCCCACCAGCAGTATAAAAGCATTCCTGTTTCTCCACAGCCTTGCCAGCATCTATTGTTTCTTGACTTTTTAATAATAGCAATTCTGACTGGCATGAGATGGTATCTCATTGCGGTTTTGATTTGCATTTCTCTAATGATCAGTGATGTTGAGTTTTTGTTCATATGTTTATTGGCCGCATAAATGTCTTCTTTTGAGAAGTGTCTCTTCACATCCTTTGCCCACTTTTTAATGAGATTGTTATTTTAAAACTAATATATTTGCCTTTTTAATGGCACTTATCAAATATGGGGATTCCATAGTACTTCTAATCAGTTATAAAATTCCTCTACTCTGTTGGATTTAGGCACTAACTTTAAACACATGAAGTCCTAAAACACATCTTTAATTGAGAACATTTTTCCAATAATTACACATACTTCTATATTCTAGCTTTTGTTCTCATATAGAACTCATATTGTAGTGGGGGAAGATAGTAAAATACTCAGATACATAACATGTCAGTGTTTAGTGCTTTCAAAAAATAGAAAGGACAGGAGAATGTGAGAGAAGAGGGAAACTTGTGATGATATCTAACGATGATTGATATATCATATAATAAAAAGGTAAAAAATTAATTAATAAAACATGTCAGGCTATCACCTGAATTATTCAGGCTCTTAAGAACCTGCTACTGGCAAAAACAAAAGACAATTTGTCTTCCAGTTTGGTTTTCTTCATTGATTTAATTCATAAAATGATTAATTAAACTTTTCATTTTGTTTGATCTCATGTGACCTCATGACTTTGATTTCTTCAGCCAAACTTGAGAGTGGTGACAAAATCTCATTTGGAAAGCATTTGGAGAAAATTGTTATTCTCATATGGAAGGTGTTTTAATGTCAATTGAGCAAATACTTCTTCGCTTCTAAGTTTCATTTACTCATTGGGTCTTTCAGATCTATTTGATGCATTTACCATTGCAGTTTCCCATCATAAATTTTTCTTTCAGTACTTATATTTATTCACAGTATACAACAATCAAGCCATTTTGTATTTAAATGATGTTGAAGACTGCCAGGCATTTTTTCAGATATTTGGAAATAAAATATAGTTTTTTGTGATACGTTTCTCTCTCACTGAGTATATAGTCACCAGACTTTTTTGGGGGTAATTTCAGTGGAATATTTCTCACTTATCTTATTAACTCAATAGATGATATTACAGAAAAGCTAATTTTCAAGGAGTTGACTAAAATATATAACTTTTTTTTACAGAAATAGAATACTTTCGGTTAGAAATAGTAAATGCTCTCACATGTTAAAAGTTATTAACTACTCTTCAATACTGAATTTCTGAAAAATAATTTCCAGATAAGTCAAAAAGTACAGTACACTGCTACCTCTGTGTTCAGTACTTCATAGACATTCTAAGCCTTGCGTTTGCTTTTGTGATAATGATTCATCAATGTCTAAATTTTTTTAATTCAAAAAAGTTATTTACCTACCACATTACCTCATAAATATTTTGTAGGAAGGATGTTCTAATCTACTTCTGCACTCTGATTTTGCAGAATCTCTTTCTATGCATTTTATGTGTTTATTTTTAAAAGTACATTTTATGAGTTTTTCCTCATCATAAGATAAATTCATGCTTATTGCAGAAAACTTGAAGAAATTATTCAAAATGTTATTCTGCAAGAAAAAAACTTTTAGGGGATGTGTTCTTTAATCTTTTGCATAAATGTTTGCATTTAGGGTTTGAAATTTTAAAGTCTTGTAAATTTTCCTGTGTCATTAAGTCTATATGAATTAAAATAGTAGTCAGCAGTGAAGACTCCAAAGGGGATAGTTTACAGGGTGTTTTATATTCATTGTGTTTGGTTAGTAGAACTCTGTTATCATCCAATCATTCATAGCCTGTCTGATTTTTTATTCTCTCTTTTATTCTTCATCAATCTTGCCATAAACTTGACTTGTTTTAGCTGTTATAATAAACATTTATTGGTATTTAATCTTATTAAATTAAATTTCATTGATTTTACCACATCTTTATTATTTTCTTTTTACTTATTTTCTTTTTTCCCTTTATTTCTTTTTTTCCAAACCATGAGGATGCTGAAACAAATAAAACAAAAATCTCCTGTGTATCAGTTTGCTAAGGCTGCCATAAAAAAGTGCCAATGACTGGGTGGCTTAAAAGAGAGAAATGTATTACCTCCCAGTTCTCAAGTCTGAGATCAGGATGTCAGCCTCTTGGTTCTTTCTGAAGATTGAAAGGAAAGGACTGTTCCAGGCCTGTTTCTTTGGCTAGTAGATGGCCATCTTCTCCCTGAGTCTTCACATCATCTTCCCTCTGTGTGTGTCTATATCGAGCAGTTCCATTCTGAGATACTGAGGATTAGGACTTCAACATATGAATTTCTGCAGGGAACACAATTCTCTCCATAACACCCCATCACAGAAGCACTTACAAGCTAGTGGGGAGAGGCCTTTAATAAATAAGGACATCAGATAACAATAAGTGACATAACAAAACATAAAAGCAGAGTAATAGTGAGGGCCAGGGCAAAGGAAGTGAACTGGTGCATAACGCTTTGGCAGTGGGTTAGATATTTCTCCAATGTACAGAAATGTAAGTAACCAAAGTCAGGGCCACACTGGATGGGCAGTATTGCCAATAGATTGTATAGTTTGTGCTTTGTGGGATGGCAATAACTGACCTTTTTGTGAAGACTTGTCTTTTTATTTGGTGCAGTGGGGGCAGTTTGAAGGGCCTTTCTTTGTGTAAAATTAAGGCACTAAGTCTACTCATGAAGGGAGAGGCTGAGACAAAATAATGGTAAATTACACAAGCAGGAGGCCATTGGCCTGAGGCTATCTTTGCACTTTGAGTGCCTACATTACAAACTACAACCTAACTTAGTAGATACACAAACTGAAAACCTAACTCAGGAGTATAACAAACAGCCAAGTCTTGGCCAATCATGAGCAGCCAAGCTTCAGCCAATCACAGGCAGCCAACTAATCAGACCATTTCCAAATAAGGCAAATGCATGGCTGTAACCAATCAAGTTATTTTTGTACTTTACTTCCTTACTCTGTCTGTAAATACTCTGAATGTAAATAGATCACTGTTGCAGATGGGAGTTCTCTGAACCTCTTCTGGCTCTGAGTGCTACCTGGTTCATGAATTATTCTTTGCTCAAGTAGACTTTGTTAAATTTAGTTTGTCTAAAGTTTTTCTTTCAACAATGGCTATACCGTTTTTTTAAAAAATAATATTATAAAAGTCTATTTTGAAGGTCGGTAAAGCAGTGGCTCCAGATAAATTATGATAATGTTATATAATTTATTTTATGTACTTATATAATGGGGCCAGTAGAAGGAAGTTGAGGCTATGAGACTCTGGAGAGAAATGAGATGAGAGCGAGGACTCAGGTTAGAAGAATAGTCCCAACACTTCTGAACTAATGAGGGAGTAGCCTATGGGGGAATTACCTGGGAATTGGTCTTTTATTGGATTTTGGAAAAAGTGACACCTGAAAAAGAATTTTTTTTTTCTTCTCTGAATTGTGCTTTTCATATAGTATTCCCGGGTTTTCAGAATATCTTTGGAGAACTGTTGCAGTCTGGCCTCATTTTTTTGTGACAGTGGCTCTGTGTCTTCTTAAACCCACGTTTTAGGGACCTCATTGACTCAAGAGAGACAAGGCCCTGAGAATGCAGTAGTCCCTGGAGGACCTTGACCAACAGCAAAGGTCAGCATGGCTCCTGGCAAGCTTTGTAGATCTCTTGCAAAGAGGAGGGGAGTTCTGAATACTAAAAGAAAGGAACTCTTATTGACTAATTCACCAGGATGAAAGTGTTGGAGTATTTTTATGTGGTAATAGATTGATCATGGAACATGTGAAGTCTTGAAGACACACGATTGTGCTCTGGAAAGATATGGAACAAACCATTTCCTTGGCATTAGATTTCCCCATAACAGATTGACCTACCAAAAAATACCTTTATGGAATAGCAAAATGACACCCCCAGTATTTTCACAAACATTTTTTTTTCTTTTATTAGTAAGTTTAAGCATATCTGTCCCATACCAGTAAGTGCTTATACAAATTTGTTAATAAATGAATACATATTTGCATTAAATATATGGTCGTAAAAGTCATGAGGAGTCATACTTAAAATGTATATGCAATTTTAAAAATATATTTTTAAGACACTTAGGAGCTGATGGATTTGTTAAAAATTATCAGGTTTGTAATTTAAGTGAATGCAAAGCCCCAAAGAAACAAGCTGAGTGCTGAAACAGCCTTAACCTGAGAGCATTTGCTAATATAGCTGAGCCAACGTTTTTGTTTTGAAGGTCTCTTGGGGCGAAGGGAATGAGACTAAACCAAGAGGCTACCATCATGTTCAATCTAAATAGGAAAAGTGGCTCCTCTGAGGGGAGGAGTTCCCCAAAGCCAGAGCTTCAGGGAAAGTGGGAACTCAAAGTAAATGCACCCCAAGTGCCCACGCCTTGGAGGCTGCCCAGAGGCTGCCTTGCTGCCAGAGTTAAAGAACACTCTGCAGGACTTGTAACCCAGGCTGGCCTTTCACATGCCTAGAGAGTCCAAGTATACTCAACCTTAACTTCAATTTTAAGGCATTTTAGGCATTTTCTAAATGACTTTTAAAATCAAAAGTAAATCTCATCTGTAAGAGTGTACCTTTGTTCAAGGTCTTAAATAAATTCCACAAATTTCCTGGAAAACTATGCAGAAGAGTCAACAATAAACATGCAAGAATACAAGGCAATATAAGAGAAATTTTTTTTTGAAAAAAATAGAACAAAGACTTCATATGTTAAAATTATTAGGCAGATTGTAAATCAACTATACTTCTATATTTTAAAGAGTGCTAGGCTTTAAGGGTTTAAAGAAACTTCAAGGAAACAGAAAGCTGTATAAAGCAATGTAACAGATTTGAAAAGGAGCCAAATGGAACTTTTAGAAATAAAAAGACTAAAGATGCAAAATGCCGAAGAGAATAAACAAAAAGAGTAGTGAGCACATGGGGGAATCTGAACAATAACTGACTATAAAACTGCAAAAATCATCATGTCCCAAATTGTTTTAGAAAAGATAGAAACTATGACAGCCAAAATAACGTAAAAACCAGGGGGATGCATGAAGTTATGTTGTTTTAAGGTTCTTGTTGTTATCTAGTTGGAGATTAAAAGTATTAATTAATTCTAGATTTTGACAAGTCAATATATTGCTAAGGTAACAAGTAATAGGAAAGGAAATAACTTCCAAATTAAGAAAGAGAAAGCACAAAAGGATACAAATTAATCAAAAAAGTTAAGAATAGAGAGAAAGCATAAAAAATAGGAAGTTGATACAAAAATACAAGACATACTAATATATTTAAACAGTTATTTTATTAAATGCAATATGGCAATTACATTACGTATAAAGGAACAGAGTACTATAATGCAAATATTTCCAGACTAGACTTTTAAAAATTTAATTATATACTGTTATAGAAGACATATCTAAAATATGTATAAAATATAAGATATATCACGTAAATACCAACTACAGTTTTGTAGACTATCAATAGTCCTTATATGAGTAGACTATCACATATACATTGATTTGCTGCTGCAATGACAATATACATTGATATAAGCTACATTGGTATTAGAAAATTAGACTTCAGAGGGAAAGACATTCCTTGAGTTGAAGAACGGAACTGTATGACCCACTTGCTGAAAGATAACATCATTCATACTGCATGTCACGCTCCCTCAGAATACATGTATAAAATCTCTCTTCCACAATGATGAAATTCACAAAGCTCTGAAAATTGAAAGACTTGCAAATTTGCTGCCAAAACGCGAGCTGAAATTATGTCATGTCATTTATAGTCTTTATTTATTTCATTTCATATGAATAGTGGTGGCTTTGCTGTAGAATATTAATGTGTTTCAACACAGGATGCTGCTCTGACCCTGCTCCACAAGTTACATAATTTGTGGTACATGCTCTGTGTTTCAAAATTGTTTTTTCCCTTTTATTCACAATCATGATTATAGTGGCAGATTTTTAACTAATCTATTTGGGTAATTGATAGAGTCTTCAAAGAAAAATTACCATTAACGAGTTTGGCCAAGAGAGAAAGAAGAGAGAGACAGAAGGGGGGAAAGGGAAGAGGGAAGGAGAGAGAGAGAGGGAGAGAGAGAGAGAGACCACTGCAAGAAGAAACAAAGATAAACCCATGATCATAATGATGGTAAAAGATTTTTAACCTGTCTCCCTGAGTAATTGACAGAAACTTCAGACAAAAATTATGATTCACAAACTTGGTTGAGTATGTATAAATGGCATGTAAATGATATGGTGCCCAACTGCTACAGAAAAAAATATTCTTTTAAATGAACAGGGAACATTTTTTCAAAACTGAATATATAAATCAAGCTTCCACAAATTTTGTAAGACTGAAATGGTCATTTAATGGGTGCAGCACACCAGCATGGCACATGTATACGTATGTAACAAACCTGCACGTTGTGCACATGTACCCTAAAACTTAAAGTATAATTTAAAAAAAAAGATTGAAATCATACCGAACATGTTTCAAAATGGAAATATAGGTTACAAAATGGCAAGAGAAAAAACTAATCATTAAAAAAGTAGGGATGGTGGCCCCTTCAGAGGGTAGATGGGATCCATGTTGAGAAAGGAACAAAAGGAACTTTTGATGTACTGGTAGGAGAAAAGATAAAGCATGTCCTGCATCTCAGGATTTTCATATTAAAAAAGGCATAAAAGAAGCATTGGTGATATCATCAATGGTTAACAAAGGGTCAGATGTTTACTTGAATCAACACTGTAATATTTTATAGTATACAACAATCACTTAGAAGCAACTTTTGATTATAAGATATCACTGCGTACAGTTGACTTAAAAAGCATTCATTTACACATTGCGTTCACAGTCCTGCAGTAGATTCTTTTGTATATATGAAAGCACAAGTCATTTTTTTTTTTTTTCGAAACGGAGTCTCACTCTGTTGCCCAGGCTGGAGTGCAGTGGCGCGATCTCAGCTCACTGCAACCTGCACCTTCCGGGTTCACGCCATTCTCCTGCCTCAGCCTCCCGAGTAGCTGGGACTACAGGCGCCCGCCACCATGCCCAGCTAATTTTTTTTGTATTTTTAGTAGAGACGGGGTTTCACCGTGTTAGGCAGGATGGGCTCCATCTCCTGACCTGGTGATCCGCCTGCCTCGGCCTCCCAAAGTTCTGGGATTACAGGTGTGAACAAGTCATTTCTTTAAGGATCTTACACCTTATGAAGGAAAACACATCAACAGATAATCTGAGCATGGAAAGCAAACATAAAAGCTGTTAAATATATAAAGCAGCCCCTACTGTTTCTGGGAATAGCAAGACAGCATTGATCATATGAACTAAACTAACGGAGACAAAATAGTTTAAGGAGAACCAGAAGTCACACTGGACACTAAGAACAGGAGAATTTTTGCAGACAGAAAGGAAATGACAAAGGTAACATTGTGGGCAAAAATAACTTCTGAGCAAATGCAGGAAGTAGAAACCTAGAAGTCTTCTACGTGAAGAAATTAATGTTGGAAATAGTGGAGAAAGAAAATAAATAAATTGTTGAGTTGGTTTTCATGTGGGTTATATATTTTTAAAAGGCTGGAAAACAATCTAGATTGATTTAGATGTTATACTATCTATCAAGAAAAGACTGGGTTTTTTTCAGCTATATAATTCTATATATATTGAGAGAAAAGTAAAAACAAACAACCTACAACTAATAATTTTAACTCTTCTGATTTTTTGCTGCATAGGAAGAAGTACTATTAACTGAGGCTTTTGCAGAGTTTTAGTTGTTTCTAGAACCAGGTAACTAATTAGAGAGGGTTAAGTATGTCTTCCAAAAGTTACCCATTGCATCATCATATCATTAGGTATGTCATTTTGCTAGTAACATTTTTTATTGTTAGTATTTATTAGCAAGTTCAAACAAAAGGAAAATTAAAATCTCAGGTTTGAAGATTAATTCCTGACCAAAAAACAAAAAGAGAGAGAGAGAGTAGAGAGGGAAAGAGAGAAAGAGAGTGAGAGAGAAGGCAAGGGGAGAAATAATTAACTTCCTCTAAATTTATTTCTGCAATAATATTACTTGCAATAATAATATTTCTGCAATAATTAACTTCCTCTAAATTTATTTCCTTAGGTGTTTACCAGCACCTAAGGAAATACCTTTTATAGGGGAGTTTCACAAAACCTCAGAGAACCTGAAGTCAGATCCTCCAGTCAAGCCTTTCTACAGTCCCTGTATAGCTGTGTGTTCTTTTAATTTATCTGAGGCACATTTTTCCTAGAGACATTCTCACATGTCTGTGTGAGCAGAGAGCCTGGGTTCAAGTCCTACCTACCTCTACTGTTCATTAGCTGTATGATCTAGAACATGTTTTCTCATTGGCAAAATGGAAAAAAAATAATACCACCTACTTCCTTAGAGTTGTTAAGAGGACTAGACTTGGGCCTGGTGTATAGTAAGTGCTATCTATGTTTCAGCGATTACTACTTTTTTTTTTTTGAGACGGAGTTTCACTCTTGTTCCCCAGGCTGGAGTGCAATGGCGCAATCTCGGCTCACTGCAACCTCTGCCTCCTGGGTTCAAGTGATTCTCCTGGCTCAGCCTCCCTAGTAGCTGGGATTACAGGCATGTGCCACCACGCCCGGCGAATTATTTGTATTTTTAGTAGAGACTGGGTTTCTTCATGTTGGTCAGGCTGGTCTCGAACTCCCGACCTCAGGTGATCCGACTGCCTTGGCCTCTCAAAGTGCTGGGATTACAGGCATGAGCCCCCACGCTCGGCCTCAGCCATCACTATTAAAGATTATGGGTAACACCTAACATAAAATTGTGAGTAAATAAGATATAACATATACCAACCCTATGAAAGCAAGATTCATTCATTTTATTTATTATTTTTTAATTAAAATACTTGAAGAGTTTTATTTTGAGCCAAATCTGAGGACCGTGGTCTGTGACACAGGCCTCAGGAGGCTTAGGAGGTTCTGAGAACCCAAGGTAGTTGGGCTATAGCTTTGTTTTATACATTTTAAGGGAGCAAAAATTACAGGTGAAGACAGAAATGCTGTGGTTAAGGTAAAAGGGGGTTGTGGAAGCCAAAGTTCAGAGAGAATAGATGGTAAATGTCACTTATTGGACCTTAAAAGGTGTCAGACTCTCAGGAAAAGACCTGGTAAGGGAAGGAGATTCCCTACAGAATGCAAATTTTCCCCATAAGAGACAACTTTGCAGGGCCATTTCAAAATATATCAAAGAAGTAGATTTTGGGGGTAAAATATTTGGTTGCTCGTGTTTTATTTCTAGTTCACCACTTACAGCCAAGCTGGCCTGGCAGGAGCTGGGACCAACTCAGCTGCACACGTGGTCCCTCAGGTGGAGGAGGTCCTGTCACCCCACGATGCTGGAGTCACTGCAGGAAACTCCGGATTTTATCGTGGTAAACAGAGCCCCAAGAGATGCTCAGCAGCTGTACACATTGCATTGCTCACATCTCATTAGCCAAAGCAAGTCATGTTGTTATCCCTCATTTTAAACAGTGTTCTAAGTATGGATAGTCGGAGTAGTGCAAGGAAAATGAAGATAATGTGTGATAACTGGGAATGCTATCCATAATTGCCACAGAGGCTAAAGCCAGATATACTCAGGCTCTCACAGTTTATTTTGTTAACTTAATCATAACAAAATGTAAGTCATCGCTTCTTTAGACAACTTTTTCTAAATTGCAGTCAACTGCTTGGTAAACATATTGGGAAATATGCTGGTATCTTTGTGACTTTGAGATAGCTGATTGTCCCCAGTGCTTCACAGGTACCATATGACCACCTAATACTCTCTCAGTATTATGTTCCAATGAGAGATTTGTTGAGGCTCAGGTAAGAACTAGTTAATGGTTCCATGGATTAATTGAGATTTTGGAGTCAGATTTCATGAACTCAGAATTCAGATTTTTTTTTTGAGACCCCAGACTGGAGTGCAGTGGTGTCATCTTGTCTCGCTGCAGCCTCGACCTCCTAAGCGCCAGTGATCCTGTCACCTCAGCCTCCCAAGTAGCTGGGACTACAGGCGCATGCCACGACACCCAGCTAAGTTTTTGTATTTTTAGTAGAGATGGGGTTTTCTTGTGTTGCCCAGGCTGGTCTCAAACTCCTGAGCTCAAGCAATCCACCCGCCTTGGCCTCCCAAAGTTCTGGGATTACAAGTGTGAACCACCATACCGGGCATCAGATGTGCAACGTAATAATTGTGATTCTAGGTATTTACTCCCTACTCCAGGGAAGTATTTCCATATTGGACATAGTACATACCTAAAACACAGGATGTTAGGAGGATAAAGCGAGATGGCTTTTGAAAGTGCTTAGTAAATTGTCCTTATGGAGAAACAATAAATGTTCCTTGTTACTGCCGCCACTTTGAGGCCCATGGAAAATAGGACTTTTTTAAATAGAAGATTTATTTTTCATATAAGAAATAGAAATTGGTATGTCAAATACCACTCTGGCTTTAAGGATTCTGCAAGGTTTTAAAGACAAGTCATTTCAGCAATGATACAGTGTAGTCATTCAGCCCAAACAAAGACACAAGGAGAGGAAAGTGAAATTAGATTTGGCGGGGGGAGGGGGGGGGCCGTTATTACATGTGTATGTGTATCACATATATATATGGACATGTGTGTATATATATATATGTTTCTGTATTATATGAATATTGGCATGAAGAATATATTCATCCTTTTTTTATATAATCAAAACAACAGGTGCTATACAAATTAGTGGCATATGTTAGTCTATCAACAAATGGAAGTAGTTTTTCAGGATAAGCATTATAACTTACTTTTTAGTTAATAAGTTGGTGACAAAAAATTGTATGTTCTCACTTATGTTGTTTAACAATTACTTAATAAAATTCTTCTTGTGAACAACACGAGACTCAGCAAAGGTAAGGTAATAGGAGAGAGTGAAAAAAAACATAAACAGATAATCTACTCAGGATCAAATAGAATTTTGAAGGCCACTTCATGTAGATCAAAATGAATGAAAACTCATTTCATGCTTCTATAAAATTGCTTTCAATTATCTTCAAGGATTAGTAAACACTGAGAAAAGTGAATAGAGCAGCCCAGTGTAACAAAGATTTAACAGGATGACTAAAATTAGCTTTTAAAATGAATACTGCATTTTTGAATTAAGAATTTGGACAAAGTCCTACTGAGGCTTATCTGGGGTTGGCTTTGAGCCTGCAGAAGTACTTATTATGGTCAGCCTCTGCTACTGAAACATTTATTACGGTTGGATGGAGTTGGACTTGGTCAACGAGAGCGATGCTTTTAATTGCATTCACTCTTGATGCTTATGTTTTTCACAGTGTTTTAACTCAAAATAGTCCATTTTACTGCAGGACAGATTTTTCTATCCCATTTACCATGTATAATTTTTTAAATATCATTTTTATTGAGGATGTGTAGAGCTAGATTAAGCTTTAGAAAATAAAAGATTATCTACCAATGGTCAGATCAATACATAAAATAGACATTAGTTGCACACAAGAAGCCCTCATGCTCCATTCCTCTATCTACTCCTGAAAGTAACCATTATCATGGTTTATAACACCATGTATTAATTTACCTGTCTTATAACTTGGTAGAATAGAATAGTATATTATAGGCTCTTTTGTTTCAACATTATATTTTTATATCCAGACATGTTTTGGCATGTAGCAATACATTATTCATACTCATTAACTGTATAGTATTTATTCCATCAATATATCCCAATTTATCTATCTGATAGTCTATTGATGGGCATTGGGATTTCAAGTCTAGGCTATTATGGATAGTACCACTATGAATTTTTAAATATCTTTTGATGAACATATGTATGCCTTTCAGTTATTCATAGTCTAAAACATATCCTAGAACTTGAATTCCTGAAAAAAAAATATATATATATATACATACACTCAGACTTAATAGATACCGCCAAACAGTTTTGCAAAGAAGCTATTACAATTTTTACTCCCACCAACAGAGTATGAGTTCCTATTATTTAAATTCTTGCCAGCACTTGTCACTTTGTCTTTTTTTATTTTAACCATGTAAGTCCTTCAGTTTTGTTTTTCTCCCTCAAAACTGCCTTGGTTATCCTTAGCCTTTGCATTTCCATGTAAATTTTACGATTAAGCTTGCAAATTTTCACAAAATCTGCTGTGATATAGATTGGAATTGCACTGAATCTATGTATTAATATAGAGAGAATACACATATTTACAATAGTGAGCATTCCTATTCACAAACATGGTGTACCCTTCCGGATACATTGAGGTCATTTAGAAGTGCTCATAATAGTGTTTTCTCATTTCATTGTAGAGGTCCTCCACATCTTTTGCTAGATTTATTCTTAAGTATTTATTTTTATACTGTAGTAAATAATATTTTTAAATTTCATTTTCTATTTGTTCTTGAGATGTAAACAAAAATATTTTTATTTAAATATGCTGGCAATTTATCCAGTAATTTTGCCAAATTTACATATTAATTTAAATATTTGGCTATAGATTTTGGGAGGATTTTCTGTATACATCATCATCTTAACTCTGAATAATGATGTCTTTTTATTCTTCCTTTTATAATAAATCTTTAAAAATGTATTCTTATTGTACTGTCTCTCCTATATCGTGTTGAATAGAAGTGCTAGCAGGAGAATCTGTCTTGTTTCCATTGTTCTGAAGAAAGCTTTCCATATTTCCGTATTTGGTGCAAAAAAAAATGTTAGATACTCATCATTAAATCAAGGAAATTTCTTTCTAATCCTAGTTTGTTAAAAAGCTTTCATGATATTTGTCTATTGAATTTCATCAAATGTATTATTCTTAAAATGCTGAGATTATCTTAAAATTTTTCTTTTCGTTTTCCAACAATATGGTGAATTACACTGAGTGACCAGAACATATAAACACTTTCGACCTTCTGGTGTAAACCTCATTGTGGTTGCAATGAATTATACTTTTTTATATTGCTAATATTTTACTTATGATATTTTACTTGTTTCATGAGAGAAGTTGGTTTATAATTTATTTATCTTATATATCCTTTTTAGGTTTTACATCACAGCTAAATTAGGCTTCTAAAACACATAAGTATTTCCTTTTTTTCTCTTTTCTGGAAGAGTTTGCATAAGATTGGCATTGTTACTTTTTAATACTTGGTGGAATCATTAGTGAAACTTGGTCTCAGGAAGTTTTTTTTTTCAGCTTTCTTGAGATATGATTGACAAATATTGTATTTATTTAAGTTGTACAACATGATTTTTTTTTGTTTTTTTTGTTTTTGAGATGGAGTCTTGCTCTTTCGTCCATGCTGGAGTGCAGTGGCGCGATCTCGGCTCACTGCAAGCTCCGCCTCCCGAGTTCACGCCATTCTCCTGCCTCAGCATCCCGAGTAGCTGGGACTACAGGCGCCTGCCACCACGCCTGGCTAATTTTGTTTTTGTATTTTTAGATGGGGGTTCACCCTGTTAGCCAGGATGATCTGGATCTCCTGACCTCGTGATCCGCCCGTCTCGGCCTCCCAAAGTGCTGGGATTACAGGGGTGAGCCACCACGCCCTGCCCTCATGATGTTTTTATTTACAGATACACTGTAAAATGATTACCACTATCAAGCTAATTAACGTATCAATCACCTCATGTAGTTACCTTTTTTTGTTTAGTTTAGTTTTGTGGTGAGAACACTTGAGATCTATTCTCTAAGCAAATTTCAGGTATACAATACATTATCGTTAACTGTAGTCACAAGGCTGTACATTAAATTTCAGAACTCATCTTATAACTGAATATTTGTACCTGTTGACCAACTTCTCCCCATTTCTCCCACTCCCAGCCCCTACCAACCACCATTCTATTCTCTTTCTATGAATTCAACTTTTTTAGATTCCATATATAAGTGAGATCGTGTATTATTCATCTTTCTGTGTCTGGCTTTTTTTCACTTAACATAATATTTTAGGAGTTTTCTTTAGGGGAAGGTTTTCAGTAACTAATTTGATTTATTTAGGAGTCTTCAGATTTCTTAATTCTTCCAGTCATTTTGATTCGTTGTGTTTTGTTAAGAAATTTGTCCATTTTCCCTCAAATGCTCTTATCATTACAATATCTTTGGAATCTGTAGTGATGTCTTGTTTTTAATTCCTCATGTTATTTACTCTTTCTCTCTTTTTAAATTGTTTCTTTCACTAGGGTTTATCTATTTTTATGATTTATTTTAAAAAACAATTGGTTCTGAGGATTTTCTCCATTATGTTTGTTTTCTACTGATTGATTTCTTCACTTACATCTGTGGTTCCTTTCCTTTTGTTTTCTTTGGAACTGATTTAGCATTCTCTTTTGTTTTTTGAGTTGGAGTCTGGCACTGTTGCCTGGGCTGGAGTGCAGTGGCGATCTCGGCTCACTGCAACCTCCACCTCCTGGGTTCAAGCAATTTTCCTGCCTCAGCCTCCCGAGTAGCTGGGATTACAGGTGCCTGCCACCACGCCCAGCAAATTTTTGTATTTTTAGTAGAGACCAGCTTTCACCATGTTGGCCGGGCTGGACTCGAACTCCTGACCTCAGGTGATCCACCCGCCTCAGCCTCTCAAAGTGCTGGGATTACAGGTGTGAGCCACCGCACCTGGCCAGCATTCTCTTTCGTAATCTTCAAATGGGAACCTAGGTTATTGATTTTCTATCTTTATTCTTTCTCTTCTATATTCCTTCTATATAATTTCTTCTAAGTAGTACTTGCTTTATCTGTATACTCCATATTTTGATGGGTATTTCATCAGTTAAAATATTTTCTAATTTTCATTTTTAATTCTACCTTAACAGAGGAGCTATTTGGAAGCTTCCTCCTTACTCTCCGAATAGTTGGATATGTTATATTTAGCATTTCATTATTTACTTCTATTTTACTTACAATGTGGGAAGAGCACATACTCTGATTTATTTGAATATTTAAAAATGTATTAATATCAGTTTTGGTAAATTTATACATGCAATTGAAATGAAGTTTTATTCCATTATTGTTAGTTGTAGTATTCTGATAGTATTCCGTACATTACAATTAGAATGAGTCTGTTAATATTGGCCAGTCTTTTGGTTGCCTTCTTTTGTTAGTTATTGAGAGAGAGAGACGTTAAATTCTGTCTCTATCCATCTATCCTTATCTCATATTTATTGTATGATTCATTTTATTTACACAACTTATAGCCTATTTATATTATTTATATTCTATATATTTAAAATATTAATTGGTGCATAGACACTAATAATTGTTATACTTTCCTGTTTATCATAATAAACTATCCTTCTCTCTGTTTATGCACTATTACTGCTTTTTGCCTTAACAAAGCCAAAATTATTCTACTTTGCCTGATATTATATTGTGACACGAGCTTTCCTTTAGTTAGTGATTATATAGTATACCCTTTTTCTATTCCTTTACTTGCAAACTTTTGCATGCATCTATTACAATGATTCTCCTATAAGCAAATATAGCTAGATTTTGTTTATTTTATCCACTGTAAGAATCTTGGACTTTTAATTGTAATATTTGGTCTACTCACGATTAATCCAATTGCTGATATATTTGGGGTTTTTTTTATTATTATACTTTAAGTTTTAGGGTACATGTGCATAATGTGCAGGTTAGTTACATATGTATACATGTGCCATGCTGGTGCGCTGCACCCACTAACTCGTCATCTAGCATTAGGTATATCTCCCAATGCTATCCCTCCCCCCTCCCCCCACCCCACAACTATATGCATCATCTTACTTTTCATTTTTTCTGTTTGCCCCATCTGCATGTTGCTATTCCGTTGTCTCTTTTTCAAGTGTGTGAATCAACTACTTATTAATTTTCCTCTTCCCCTTTATTAAGTGGTTACTTATGATTCTCCAAGCTTATTATTCCCTGAGACATGCTGTCCCTGACATTTTACCACCTAATAGGGTTTAAGAACTCTTCCCTTTATCTGACCCTTTTGCATTATTGTTATCTTGTGTTTTAACTCTATTATTTTTTAAACCCCGGAAGACCTTATCATTTATTACTGTTGTATAGGTCATAGGTATTTATATTTCCCCACATAGTTACTCTCTCATTATTCCTTATTCTGTCTTGGATTTCCGTGTTCCCATCTGAGGCCATTTTTCTTTTTCCTGAAAAACTCATTTTAGTATTTGAGTACAGGTGTAGTTTCTTCATTATGGCTTGTCTTAAAATGTCTTTATTTTGTGTCTATTTCTGAAGGATTTTTGATGGATATAGAATTCTGGATTAGAAGCTATTTCATTTCAGCACTTAAAGATAACTGTGTTTACACGATGAAATGGAAGTCTTTTTTGCAGTTTTAGTTGCTTCTGTAAAAAAGTTGTGTCTTTTTTTCTGACTGCTTTACAACTTTTTCTACTTTGTCTTAGGTTTCTAGTACGTTCACTAAGATCTGCCTTACAGTGTGTTTCTTAGTATTTATTCTATTTAGATTGCCTACACTTCTTGAATCTGAAAGTTGACGTCATAAGTCACTTTGGGAACATTCTCAGTTTATCTGTTTTTATATTGTTTTTGTCTCATTTTTCTCCTTTTGCTGTTTCTGAAACTGCAATTATGCATATTAGAACATTTCATTAAATTTCATGCATCTCTTTTATTTTGTTCATTTTAAATTTTTTTAGTCCTCTCTTTGATTCAATTTTTCTCTCTGATTCAGCTCCTCTCTATGATTCAGATCAACTTTCTATTGATCTGTCTTACAGAATTAATCCTCTTTTCTCTTATAAACCAAACTGTCAATTTATTGATTTCAGTTATTTTGTTTCTTTTCATTTCTAGGATTTCTACTCAATTCTTATTGCAGATAGCAATATTCTGTTAAAATTGCAACCTTTATTATATTCTTTATCTATTTCTCCATCTCTCTCTTTATTTCCTGTATCTTAAAAACCAGAAATATTTTCAAAACTTTGTTTCCAACTCCAATATTTAGATCACCTGTAGGTCTATTTCTTTTGTGTAATTTTCCCCTTAGATTTTGTTCTATGATTCCCTTTCTTAAGTTTTCTAGAAATTTTTGGTTGAATATCAAACAGTGTCTCTACAAATATTTATAGTCTCCTAATTATTTTACATCCTGCAGAGAACAGCCACTGTTTCCTCGGCAGGGTAATTGAAGGAAGGAAAGATCATTTTAATTGAACTCAATTTGAGATTAAACTGACTCTCAACTGGACTGCAGACTCATAAGGTTTCTTCTGCTTTTGATGTGATCATACTCTTGGCAGAAACTACTGAAGGCTTCCAACTCAGAGTCTGGAGAATTTCCTGGGGCCTCTTCTCCTGATGAGGTCTCTACTGCAATTCCTAGACCTGCACTGTTGACAATTCTGTTCTGCCTTTCAGAGGTTCTCTTCTGCTTAAACTTGCTGCTTCAGAATTCCTCAAATGTCTTTAGGAAAAAAAACATACACAGGGGATATGTGGAAAATGTATGTATCTTCTGCTCGATTTTGCTGCGAACCTAAAACTGCTCTTAAAAATAAAGTATATTTTTTAAAAAACCCCGAAACAGTGGCAAGCTCAGTTTTTCACTCTCCTTCCCGCTGACATGCCGGCCTTTCAAGTTTCTAAATTTGTCTCTCCAGCTGAGCTCCATCGGACTACCAGCAACTCTGCAGGTTCCTGTGTACTCAGTGGCAGTCTTCTGACATGGAAAATCCTGCATTTTCACCTCCTTACCTTCCTCTAGATAAAGCTAATGCCTCCAGAGTAAAAATGTTGCAGAATGTCAGTCATCCAGCACCCCAGCAGTGTCGCGTCCCTGAGTTCTTAATCCTCCAGTGATGTCTGATTTAGTAGCTCTTCCAAGGCTTTAGATAGATTTATCTGTGTGTATTTTATCCAATTTTTTAAATTTTGTTTTTCTTGTAAGGAGTATAGGTCTTATTCTAAGCTATTCTGCTATACTTGAAAATGGAATTTCTCCTAAGTCACGTCGTGATGATTTATTATCTAATACACAGATCGGTTACAAACCTTACTTTTTTGTTCTTTATGGAGTTAGCCTTGTTTGTTTAGAGATACATGGATATGAGATACATGAGATTTCCCCTAAGAATTTTACCCATATAAATAAGCTGCAGATAAACACGCTTCTTCTTGAACAAGTAAGAATAAACTGTGAGGTACATGAAAGGTAGTCATAAATTAAAAATATTTAGCATAATTAATGTTTAAATGTTTTTGGTAGAGATTTTAACACTAAAGAAATTTAATTGATCTTGTAATTTTTACATAGTACTGTGCATAGGTTCTAGAAGAAAACTATAACAAAATGAATAAACAGTGAATTCTGATTAGTTTTTTTTAAATGTCATTAAAATTTTTTTGTGGGCTGGGTGCGGTGGCTCACGCCTTTAATCCCAGCACTTTGGGAGGCCAACTTGGGTGGATCACGAGGTAAGGAGTTCGAGACCAGCCTGACCAACATGGTGAAACCCCGTCTCTACTAAAAATACAAATAAATAAATAAATAAAAATTAGCCAGGCGTGGTGGCATGCTACTCAGGAGGCCGAGGCAGGAGAACCGCTTGAACCCGGGAAGCGGAGGTTGCGTGAGCCGAGATCATGAGATCAGGAGATTGAGACCGTCCTGCCTAGCACGGTGAAACCCCGTCTCTACTAAAAAATACAAAAAATTAGCTGGGTGTGGTAGCAGGCGCCTGTAGTCCCAGCTACTCGGGAGGCTGAGGCAGGAGAATGGCGTGAACTCAGGAGGCAGAGCTTGCTGTGAGCCGAGATCACCCCACTGCACTCCAGCCTGGGTGACAGAGCGAGACTCTGTCTCAAAATAATAATAATAATAATAATAATAATAATAATTTGTGAATATTGATCAGGAAACAAGATTTTGACTGACAAAAAATAAGCCAATAACTATGAAATAAAATACTTTGGTTCCAATTTGATTGATAAATAACATAGTATTGCATTATTACTCAAAACATAAATATCCATGAGTCCATACTCAATAAATGATAAAATAAATAAATAGGAGAAAGTGAACAAGTATCCTGTGCAGAAGAATCTCAAACACTTTACACAGATACTCTTAAGGAAGCAGACTATATCTCCCTATCCCTGAAATGTGGGCTGTGCAGAGTGAAAACATTTTTTCAATTAGTGCAGTACGGAAATAGTGAAAGACTAAACCTTCAGTGGAAAAAACCTGACAAATACTACCTGAGCCGGATGATCAAAGTCAACCTTGACAGTGATAATTCATATTGACAGCGTGTACTCTTGATCTGATATAATGAGAAGGGCAATTTACTTCTGCAGTCTTCTTCCCAAAATACATGGCCCCAGTCTTAGCATAAGAAAGACATCAGACAAATCCCCAAAAATGAGCATAGTACAAAACACCAGGACTCCTAAAAAATGTCAAGGTCATCAAAAACAAGAGATATCTGAGAAAGTGTCACATTGTACTGGGGCCTACAGAGACATAACAACTAAATGTAATGCAGTATCCTGGATGGGGTCCTGGGGCAGAAAGAGGGCATTCGGTGAAAAATCCAGGCTATATAAATAAAGCATAACTTTGGTTAGTAATAACATATGAATATTGTTTCATTAGCTGTGACAAGCTATAGTAATGAATGATGTTAATTATAGGGAAAACTGGATGCAAGGTATATATAGGAGCTCTCCATACTGTCTTTGCAACTTTTTGTCAACTAAGAATATTCTAGAGTTTTTTAAAAGTTTATTTTTAAAAAAGTTTGGTTTCACTGAGTAAGATAATGACATATTACGCCTGTTTTCCCTGTTCCCAATACACATAATCTGACATAAATTGCTGAACAGCTAGTTGCAAGACTAAAGGGCGTTTCTCATTACAGGTTGATGTAGTCATTTACTAATTGTCATTAAATCTGAATAAATTATATAAATATAAACTATACAAGACCAAAGCCAAACAAAATTGATTATATTTTTACTCTAAATTTAACCTATAATTTCATGAAATATCCTTCATACCCTGAGTATGTAGGCAATTAGATAAAAGTGATACATGGGTTGAGGAAAAATTTATTGAAATATGTTAAGTTTGCAAACATTTTTAATAAAGTCCTACCTACATGCTACTTCTAGCTTGGCAATTATTTATCTCACCACATAATCTCACTTCATAGTATAATCTTTTATGTAGAATGAATAAATTTTTTGGTAAAAATTCCCTTTGTCTTTTATAAATGTATATTATATTCCAAGAGCAGAATCTAAGTTTATTGCTTATTTATTTATTTATTTATTGTTTATTAAAACAGCATTGTTTTGAATTAATCCCTCAACTATAATGACAGTTGGGATGACCATTTTGTGACTTAAGAATTTCAGCACCATTTTTCTTAGTCTAATCACTTACTTTAATAATTAGTAGATCATTAGATGACTTCCTTGTCCAATTAGATTTTTGTTCATTTTTATAATTTAAAAATACTATTTCAAGAAAGATTATAAAACTACTTGAATTTACAATACACATTTGACATTTAAAAACACAGAAAATATCTATAATTTTTACTACATGTGCAAACTGCGTGGCTGAGTTTGCAGAAATCCAATATTTTCTTTCCTGGCTCTATATTCACTTGTCTCCAAACTCTCATGATCTTCTTTTTATAGATTATGCCTAAGATACCATCTCTAATGAAATTTCTGTGTAGTGTGAATAGTTCAATTTATCAAACTCTCATCATTGAGACAAGCAATTCACCACATTCAATGTAGTTATTAATTTAAATTTCTCTAGATAATATCTTCATTGACAGACAGCATCCCTTCATTTTTGTGGGCCTCGCAGATGATTTACAGAAGAGAATTTTGATATGTTTTTATTTATTTTTTCCTCCAGAAAAAGAATCCTAAAAAAGATTCTTGTGAAAGCACTAGACACAAAGATGTTGACATGTTATGCCTCTAAGCAACATAATTTATGTTTGGGGGAAACGCCCAGTGTTGGGTTCTGACCATCAATATTTCTGAAAAAAAAAATACAGACTTTACAACAAAACAGTTTACTTTTTTAGTATAGATTATCAAATAAAAAGGATGAGTTGAGCAATTATGCAGCCTCTAGCAACTTATATCAGAAATAGAAATAACCCAGATTCAAAAATAACTTACAGGCCCATCAGTCAATCAAATAAGGGTGCTGCTGAAAAAAGACCTAAATATCTCAGTCACAACAAAGACAACTATTTTCAGAGAGGGCACTGTAGACAAAAACACTGTTTGCAGCTGCAACCCAGCCCTAAGGAGGGCTGCAGACTGGGTTGGGAGAGAGGCCGGTAATGAGCAAAACGAACTCTGTAGCCTAGCTCTCCAGTGAGAAATGCAGGCCAATCAGACCATTTTTAGCCTGCCACAATTGTCCAGGGAGCCTCAGGGCACAAAGGTTGCACAACTGCACCCTTGAATAAACACATATTTGGATTAGTGTCATAAGAGCATGCACGATTGGCTTTTCTCCAAAGCCCCACATTTTGACTGCTGGGACAGGGAATAAAGCAATGTATTATACGGTAACCAGTGGGCCCAGAGGAAAGAGAAAGAATCCATCCAAGCGTCTCAGAGCACAAGCCATAAAGCTGCCTGCTGGAACTGCAAGCATCCACAAAGAGCCCATCACTCCTTCATCTGCCTAAGAAAACTTTCAATGCCTAGTGCTAAGAAGCAGAAAGAGCCACACTGGCTAGGAGGGGGCTAGTGATAGAATTTGAGGAAGATGAATGAACCGCATGTTAAACTGCTTCACTGTGGAGCCCAGTTTAAAAGCCCTGGTAAATAATTTGCCATCCGCTGTTACCTGGAATAGGATGAAAGGCACTGTGTGAGTCGATCCATTACACTACTTAAGATAACTTTGAAAACATGGGAAAACAAGTGATTCCATTGCCTTTGAAAATAAAATAATCTTGCAAAACTACTTTGGTTCTTAAATAAAATATAAATTGGATTTTGGCATTTGCAATATGAACCAAGGAATTATGATGGGAAAAGTTAACATGACTGCATGCATCATCAGTCAAGAGAGAATAGGAACAGCTTTGGAAGACAGCATGGGGAGGATGAGAAGCCAGTGCTTTCCCATCGTCAGAGCCCTCAGGCTCTGAAAGAGTGGCCCTGGGAGCAATCTGGAGAAAGGTGGCACTGGCATGGCAATGTCATCTGTTTTTCATATGCCCCTAAGTGAGCTCCAAGGCTGGAAAACCATAATTTGGGATCTTCTCCAGGCCTTCTAAAACCATGGTGCATAAATTTCTGGGGGTATTTATAAGTGACAGACATACTTCCAAGTACCATTAACTAGAGTACTCTATTCATGACATATCCTACTTGGTTTAGTTGTGATAACTCAGTCAGCAATTCATTTACTTATGCACTCATTTATTCATCTAATATCTATTGATTATTTAGAATGCACCAGGCACTTGATCCGGCTGTCCAGAATACAAGATTTACTCCTGAAGTCTGACTTTTCATTCATTAACAACCACATGGATGAAGAAAGCATACAAAAAGAAACCATTAAAAGATAGCTGGATTATAACCTAGCTCACATTTGCACAGAGAGCTATGGAAGCTAACAGTTAGCTTTGGCACAAAATTCATAAGATGAATCATTCTTAGGACACGTCACTTAAGCAAAGGTTCAACCTTAAATATTTCAAGTCATGAAACTTCTGAGGACCTCTACAGTTGCTTTACAAAGCTATATGTGGGTTCTGTTTAGTAGAAATATTTCTCAGTTACTAGTTTATTGACCCATATATTTTGTACCTCATCCCAGGCCATTCTTCTCAGCCTGGAGGAAATTTGATAGTCATTAAGGACATACGATGTAATAAAGTGTATATAGGTGAGAATATGTTTCCTTTCTCTGTCAGCTGAGAGGGCCCAGAAGCAATAACACCCCAGTAGCAGTTAGCACACCTCCTGCCCAGATAATGGCTTCTAATACTATTCTCCAACAAAGGAAGCCCAAGCCCCTTGCAGAAATAGGTGATTCTAGGGCTGAGGCAGAAAAAGGAGGATGAGCCTGGGGCATCTTGTAGTGTCAGTAAGTAAGGCAGCATTTAAAACAAACGAAACACCCCAAAAACCCACCTGACGATGATGGGTGTTATGTCCAAGGGACACAAGAGCGAATTGAAAGAGCCCAGATTGCCAAATACACAGCAATTTGTGCAGCCAAAAACTAACAGGATTGGATCATAACCCAGTGCTTAGGACCAATATCCATGTGTCCATATTGTTATCAATTAATGGTTGAATAAATAAATAAATGAGGAAGAAGAGATGCAAGCCCTGTGCAGAATCATTCCATTTAATGTATAATTTACATTCTATTCTCCCTCCAGGAAGTGGAGCATCACATCTCACCCTGCAAGTGTGAGCTATGCAGAGTGCTGTTCTGCTGAGGAATGCGTATGGAAAGGTGAGGAAAGCAACCATACAGTGGATAAAGTTGAGAAACACTACCTCAGCCCCGTGGCCAAGGTCAGCATCAACAGTGACACATTATATTGGTGGTATATACTCACATGATGTGGTCATGTGATGTGATGAGAAGAGCATTTCCTCCTCAAAGCCCATAACCCCATTCTAATAATGAGAAAACTATCAGAAAACCCCAAATTGAAGCAGAGTGCAAAGTGCCTGGCCAGTACTCCTCAGAACTGTCAAGGTCACCAAAAACATGGACAGACCGAGCAACTGCCACAGCCCAGAGGAGCCTAAGACGAGATGAATAAATGTCATGTAGTCTCCTGAATACCATCCATGAGCAGAAAAAGGACATTGGGTGGAAACCAAGGACATCTGAATAAGGTATGGACTTCAGTTAATAATAATGATCTGTATTGATTAATTGGTTGTGACCAAAATACCATAGTAATATATAAGGTGTTAACAATAGGGAAAACTGGGCACAGGGCATGTAGGAACTCTTGGTATTATTTCCGCAACTTTTTTGTAAATGTATAACTATTCTAAATAAAATATTCATTTAAAAAATATAGAAACTTAGAATTCCCTCTGGTAGCCTCTCTGCTGTCCCCTGTATGACAAAAGTGAGAAGGGAGGAAGGAAAGGGAGGTCCTTTGGGTGGCAAGGGTGAAGGGAGTGAGAGCTCCATTCCTCCTTCATCTTTTTGTGAGAGTAGGGCCTCTTGCCATCCCGGGTGCCTGAGTCTGAAAGGCACTGTGGCTCAGAGAGGGCATTTGGCTTGTACACAGCAAGCAGGGAAGTGGCAATTTCAAAGGGGCCAAAATGGTGAAGGAGGAACCCTGAATCAGCTGCCAGAGCTGGGATGCCTATTCCCGTAATGATTACACTGAAATTACTTCTATCCAGAATGGAATATATATATACTCTCACCAAAGAAAGGGGTTTTTTTTTTTTGGTTTTTTTTTTGTTTTTAACGCAAGACTTGTTTTTAAAATCATCACTTGCTCTTTATGAGTATGCAGTGACATCATGGTGCTAGTCATAAAAATATAGCGAAAGTAGGAGAGACATATCATCTTTTGTCCACAGTTAGACAAACAACAAACATTTAGAAAATTTCAGGTTGTTGCTGTCAAGTACTAAAGCCACCATCTGCATAAGGCATGGCAACCCAAGGTTAAACCCTAAAATGGAATCTCTCTGAGTCAGGGTCTCTGCCCACTGAACCAGACTAAAGGTTAAGCAAGGTCAAGAAGCAGCTGCAGAGAATGAATCACCAGCTTCCTCCTCACCAGCAGGGGCTCCAGCCTGCTTGCCATCTGATTCTATGCCTGTATACCTGCTTTCTGGTCTCATGCTACCTCTGCTTGCAGTGACACCTTGAACTCTCTTGACATGAGTGTGTCTCTTTGCTGGCCCCTGTCCAAGTTTGTCCTCTGACATGAAGTGTGATTCTGTCCCGGCAAATTAACCTTATCAGGTTTGATTGCTGGACCCTCTTTTATTAGGAAGTATATGGCCTGAAAATGCATGGATTCAGGCACTTTTCAGGATGTTGGACAGATCTGCAGAGATTAGAGGGCAGGTGTCCATACTCAAGGGGACTGTTATTTGCAGAGCTGGATGTCCTTACTGAACTCTGGAGGGTTGGCAGCAGGTGAGGTTTGGTGGAGAGAAATCAGGATCATCTAGAGTGCCTTTTAGACTCCCTGCACATGCTCTTGGACATAATGCTATACCCTCTCCCAAACAGGGCGTGTTCAAACCCCCCACATAGGGAATACTGTTGATGTGAGTCACTGTTACTCATGACAGCTTCTTACTCCACAGAGGTGCTGAACACAGGTAATCGGGCTACATTCCTTGGTGCAGAATGGTGGTAAAATATCACAGTCCCTCCACAGTAGGTGGTAACCAGCCACTCTTCTTAGCCTCGATGTGACTGGATGCTCCCCCTTCTCTCCCAGGCCCTGCATCACCCAGCCCTCACCAAAATTCAGTGGCAACAGATGCCTGACACAGGATGCAGGTGCAAGGGTGCTGAGGGTCCCTGCTTCAGTGCCTCAGCCGCTGCTGTCACTGGGATATGCCACAGCCAGCTGTTCAGCATTTTGGGCATCGCTGCTGTCTGTGCTGAAGGTAGAGAGCTGCTACAGATGGACTGAACCAGAAAACCTTTGAGTGGGGGCTGGAGCTTCTGTATTTTTCGATGACTTGTCCAATTGGGAACCACTAACCAAGACTTCACTATTCCTGTTTTCTGAATATTTGCTGGTAAAGGGCTAAGTCATTGTGTGTGTGTGTGTGTGTGTGTGTGTGTGTGTGTGTGTGTGTGTGTTTAATTGCAGATTTTTACGGGGTGTGTTGAAGTAGGAGGAGGTAAGGCAGTTGCAAAAAACATAATATGCAGACATCAAGAAAGATGGCAATTTACCTGAAGCACATTTTATGCCATCATTGAGCTTATCCCTGCCTTTTAAAATTTGTCATTAGTTAAACAGACACAGGAAACATCTTTGATCCATTCTTTTGATTATTTGGCTTCCTAAGTATGTTTGCAAACTTGCCCCCCTTCTTCATTCCCTTTGTCATTGATTTTTGAAGCGAGAGTAGCTTCAATACATTTCTCTTTGCATCTCTGTATCCAATGTCTCCCTCCCCCAGGCCAACCTCCTCCACAGCCATCAAAGTGATGCTTACAAGACCCAAAGCTGATCAAGCCATCGACCACTTAGATTCTGCAGGCACTCTCTATCACGTAAGTGTAATGCATTAGTTTCTCAGCGTGGCCAGGAGGTGTTGATGATGTGATGTGTCTTTTCTTATCTCTTAGCACTGCCTTCGCTCTGCCCACATACACAGGCCTCCTTTCAGATGTATCAAATATTTGAAGTTGTCTGAGCAAACCATGGTCTGGTTGGGGACCCTCTGTCTGCACAGGCCACTGCCTCTCCCTGGGAAGCCTCTTCGGCCTTTCTTTCCTTCCTGCTGCCCACCCTTGTCCCCAGTAACTTCCACTGTGCTGATCTGGTTGACCACTTAGCTTCAGCCTGAACCCTTGGTCACTTCTGGTGAAGGCCTGCTCTTGAAAAAGCAAGGCCTTTTTGTGTTTATAGGCCAAACAGTGTATGTACAAGTCAGCCATGCAGTCACCACCCAAGTGTTTTACACCTTAAGGGAACTCCAGGCCCTCTGTACAGCACACTGCAGGTAATCAGCTGGTGATCATCGAATACACAAATGAATGGCAAAAACAGAAGGAACTGGCTGGTGGAACAGGCCCAACACCATGTGGAAGTTGCCAAGGCTTGGGGCTTGCACCCTTTGAAGCAATGGCCCAAGCTGTACCTTGGCCCCTTTCAGTCACGGCTGTAGCTGGAGTGTCTGGGACATGGAGCACCAAGTCCTGAGGCTGAACAGAGCAGCGGGACCTTGGGCCCGGCCCATGAAACTATTTTTTCCTCCTAGGCCTCTGGGTCTGTGATGAGAGGGGCTGCTGCCAAGATCTCTGACATGCCATGAAGACATTTTTTTCCCATCGTCTTGGTGATTAGCATTTGGTTCCTCGTTACTTATGCAGATTTCTGCAGTGGCTTGAATTTCTTCTCAGAAAGTGAATTTTTCTTTTCTATCACATTGTCAGCCTGCAAATTTTCCAAACTTTTATGTTCTGCTTCCCTTTTAAACATAAGTTTCTATTTCAGATGACCTCTCCCAAGTTCAAAGTTCCACAGATCTCTAGGTCAGGGCCAAAATGCCACCAGTCTCTTTGCTAAAGAGTGACCATTGCTCCAGTTCCCAAGAAGTTCTTCATCTCTATCTGAGACCACCTCATTCTGGATGTCATTGTTCACATCATTACCAGCATTTTGGTCAAAACCATTCAACAATTTTCCAGGAAGTTCCATACTTTCCCACATCTTCCTGTCTTCTTCTGAGCCCTCCAAACTGTTCCAACCTCTGCCCATTACCCAGTTCCACAGTGACTTCCACATTTTCAGGTTATCTTTATAGCAGTACCCGACTCTCTGTGGCACCAATTTACTGTATTAGTCTGTTTTCACATTGCTATAAAGAACTACCTGAGACTGTGTAATTTATAAAGAAAGAGGTTTAATTGACTCACAGTTCCACATGGCTGGTGAGGCCTCAGGAAACTTACAATCATGGTAGAAGGGGAAGCACACACCTTCTTCACAAGGCGGCAGGAGAGAGAAAAGCAGGGGAAACCACCACTTATAAAATCATCAGATCTAGTGAGAACTTACTATCATGAGAACAGCATGGGGGAATCTGTCCCTCATGATTCAGTCAGTTCCCGCCAGCTGCCACCAGGTCCACGACCTATATCTTTATCATCCCTCTATGATGTATGGTGGGCAAACATTCTTTAGAGATAAAAGTTTCCTGTTAAATATTTGGAAATATACCTAGGAAATAATGCTGGCGCAACTGACAAATATCCCTCTTTAGTGACTCCATAGCCCATGTCCCTCCTGGAACACATAACCTCACTGTCTCATTCTAGACTGGGGAAAAGCTGACCCATCCCCCACACAGTTGCAGAGAGATCTTCCTAAAGTTCACGTAAGATGTTATCACCCCTCTGGCTTAGGAGAAACAAAACAAACTTCCTATGACTCTCACTACCTTGAACAAATGCTTCACATGCCTTTTGCCGTGGAGCTCAGACCTGCTGCTCCAGAGTCATCTCCTTCTTCTCTTTCTTCCCTTCTGTGCACCTTCAATTTCAGCAACACTGAAAAACTAACCATTCCCAGAACATTCTACATTTGGCCATGTCTTTGTGTCATTGCCTAGCAAGCTCCTTTTGGCCTGGGTAGCCTATCTTTACCTTTTCATTTACTCAGGCTGGCACCTTGATCTTGGACGTGCCAGCCTACAGAACCATGAGAAATAAATTTCTGTTATAAGCCATCCACTTTATGATATTTCATTACAGTAGCCAGAACGAACTAAGACGTGTGAATGTCAAAATTTTGCTCTGCCCCTTACTTTGGCATTTCAGTAGTTAAATAAAAGGTAGGCATCCCTCATCAGCCTGTGTAACAACTTAAAATGTTCTCAAACAGGCCTTTCAATCCTCCAATCTAGTTCCATTCCTCCCACTTCCAACAATTTCTGGACTCTCCAAAGAGAGCATCAGCGTGAAGCTCAGGGGCCATTCTGCCAACTGTAGCATCATGCAGTGTATGCCCTGATTATTCTCTCCTGCTTTGGTTCTAACAGAAGCATCACTGCTGCCACTAGTGATGGTGCCCTCACGCCGTGTTGGCGTCTCCTACGAGCCACAAAGCCGTGTTCATCAGGATGTGAGAACGGGATGGGAGTTTCTGAGCAGAGGTGGCGTGGCCCATGGTACCCTCCTCCTTATGTGGTTACCTGTGTCCCAAGGTGGGTCAGCCTGTGTTCAGGATCTCACAAAATCTCTCATGAAAATAGTTGTGGGCTTCAGACTCATTCCTTGCTCCTAAATCAAAGTTTAACACAAATCATGGGCTCTTGTGCGGCTCTGGCATGGTTCATCCTTTGACCCCAAAGCCAATGTTCTTTCCACCATCACCTACTGCTTTACACATCCACAAAGGAGGTGACACACAAATCTGTCTAAATACAAATACACAAATCTGTGATTCTTGTTTGTTTGGCCTGAGAGCATGCTCAGTAATACTTGCCCTGGATCGTCCGTTCCCTAAATTGTCTCTATCCAAAAGCGTGATAGGCAGAGCTCTGATGGTTTTAGGAACTTCCCCCAAGTCATCCTTCACATTACCAACCCACTGACTTGCCATTGTCAAGGTTGCCTATTACCTTCCAGTGGCCCATCCAATGGGCGCCATGGTCCTCCTCCCACTGCCTCACTCTCAGCATCCCACACAGGTGGTTATGCTCTTCCTCAGAATGCTGGTTTTCATGACACCATAGCTTTCCCCACCTTTGTTAGCCTTACCTCTGAGCTCCACTGAGTGCTTCTCCGGAGTTTTTCCTTTGGGTTTCTAATAAAAATCAGATTCCCCAGGATTGCCTGTGTCCCCGTTACTTTCTTTCTCAGACTTCAGCTGGACATCTGCACTCCCCCCTCTCGACTCTAACACCCTCTGCCTGCTCAGAGCTCCATATCAGTGTGTTAAGTCCATGCCTTTCTTCTGTGAGCAATCATATCTCATCTACCTTGACACCCTCAAAACTGAGCTCCCCATCCCACCCTTCCAATCCTGTTGCTCTCTAAGTCTTTCTTATCTCTTTAAATGATGTCACACTCTTCAACTTTCACATTCAGTTTGCAGTAAATTCTGTAAAGTGAGTTTTCTGAACATACTTTGAACCCACCCTACATTTCCTGCATTCGATGCTTCTACCTAAATCTGAGCCATTATTATCAGATCTCTTCTTTTCTCTTGGCCTGACCCCTTACTCCATTCAAGGTCAATACACCATATGGAGTCAAATTTTTCTTGATTAAATATCATCCTACCATTATCTGACTTAAAGGGCTGCACTAACTTTGCATTTTCCTGGAGTTAAATCTCATCTCAGACTGTGGCTTATGATGTCTTGCTTATTCTCCTAAACTTGCCTCAGCTTACCCTTTCATTCCCATACTCTATCCTCTATCCTCACTACACTGATCTTTGCAGAGTCTTGACCAGCTCTTCCTGACTTAGAGCTTGCATGTGGTGTTCTTTCTACCTGGGATACCTTGTCCCTTGTCCTTCACACGTGCTTCTCCTGATGTTTCACCTAAATAGGATCCATGCACAACCCTTCATTAATTTTTTACCTAAGCATGGCCTTTATAGCATATTTCTAAGTCTGTAATTACCTATTTGTTAATCTGTTTATGATCTGTCTCCCTCTGCTAAGCTATGTGCTCTGTGTAGAGGGGGGCCCATGTTTATTTTGCTCTATATTGTTTATTCATGATCTGCATAGAGCCTGCTTAGTGGAAATTTTTTAAATTAATTAATTTGAATATTTATAATTGACATATTATAGTTGTACCTATTATGGGGTACAGTGTGATGTTTCAATGCATGTACATGATATATAATGATCAGATCAGGGTAATCACCATATCCATCACTTTAAACATTTATTGTTCAATAATAGGAAATTATTCAAATCATTAGTCATTATATCAGGATATTATTTATCATTTTAAATGATATAAGAATGAGGATTGACATACAAAGTGTTTATGGAATACGGTTACTAAAAAGCAGGTTGTAGAACAATATGGTTTAATTTGATCTTCTGTGCCAATCTATCCACGTCTGTTCATCTGCCTATTTGTTTATCCATCCATTCACCCTTCCTCTCACCTATCCATCCCCCTATGTATTTTAAAGGGTGATGTATGTGTGTGTGTGTATATATATGTATATACACATATATGTGTATATACATATATATACACACACACACATACATCACCCTTTAAATTTACTAAGGGAAGGAAAATAGATCCTGGTGTAGCAACCACAATGTCATATGTATTTATAGTAAATTTTGTCTAGCAATTTATAGATTGTCCACTCAAGCCTGTGAGTTTTAGAAGGAGCTAGTTCTCCCTCTGGTCTCAGGAGTGGAGTGGCTGATTAAGGCCTAAACTGATATCAGTGTAACCCCATCACGTGGCTACAACTGTGGATTCAGAGGCGAATAAGTAAGTCCTCTCAAGGAGTGAGATGAGGAAATATGCTTGCTAAGAACTTGTGATAATGACAATTCTTGCTCTCCTAAGATAACTTTCATAAATGGCTCTCAGTTCCTCTCCTTGAATATGAGTATGCCTACATCTGTCCCCACCAGTGCTCGGGACCAATCCTGATACAAATAAAAAAAAAGAGACAGGCTTGGATGAAGCTGATACCATGGGAAATAGAATAGAGCGGGGAAACTTGGCATCGCTAAGCTGCTGCGTCAGTAAACCTTTTACCTACCCTGCCTGTAACCTCAGATCCACACAGACCCCCAATCCCCTTAGTCATTCAAATCAATTGATTTAAGTGGGCTTTTCTCTTACCCAAATCAAATGTACCATGATTTGGTGCGCGTGTGTGTGTAAGTATATGCGCATTGGCAGATAAAGAGAGACATACAGGCATAGAGAAAAACGTCTGAAGTGACATCCAACAGAATGTAACAATGTTCTGGGTTACAATGATAGTCAACTTTTCAAATCATATTTGACCTTTCAAATTTTTTTTTTGCAATAGGCCTGAATTACTTGTTTGATCAGAGAAAAACATCAACAAAAGCAACAAACCATTTAGAAAACAAAAATCAGGCAGTTGCATTTGGAGGAAAACAGACTAAGTTCAGAATGTGGTAGAAAGGATGTGTGTGTGTGTGTGTGTGTGTGTGCGCGCATAATTCTCATTATCTGTGACCATGAGTACCACATGAGCCAAAGTATGATACATTAGCCAAAAAATACATATGCATGTAGTACAAACTTTTTTTTAACAAGACAGTGTCAAGGTCAAGGGTGTTAATAATGCCACTGTTCTTTGCTCAAGTCAGACCACACTTGAAGTATCATTTTCAATTTCATTAACTACAAGAGTTCAGGAACTAGCTGACACGTTCCAGGGATACTGGGAAAGGATTTATGCATTTGGAAAGAGATGGAATTTTAATACTTTTGAAATTTTTTTCCCATTTAAGATTCTATAGTTCTCTGATTTTCATGTTGCTCTTGGACATTAAAAAAGCAATCGTATTATAAACAGAGAAACCACAGATCAGAGAGCTCAAGTGACATGCCAAGGCCATACAATTGGTTAATGCCAGGGTTTTGTCCAGAAGCCACTTCATAACCCACACACTTATTAAAGAGGAGTAGAGAGATGAGATCTGTCCAGAGGACAGCAACAGGGATGACTTGGGCAGCACAGATCATTTCCAAATGACTCATGCTTAAAGAACCAGAGAACCTTGTGAGGGCGAGAGAGCATAATGTTGTTATCAAATAAAGCTGTCATGGGAAGAAGAATGCCACTTGTTGTGATTAGCTGAAATAAAAAGAAACACACAGAGTTGATGAAGAGCTTTCTTTTTTTTCTTTAATAATATAAGGATTTTCTGACATGAAGAAGTGTCTATAGATGGTCTAAGGTGACTCGAGAGTGGGAAGAGAAGGTGGCAAAGACTTGTCATTGCTCCGTTCTTCCATAAATAGATGCCATAGCTTTTAGCTAGGCACCTGGTTGCCCAGGTGGAGAGCACATTGCCCCGCCACTTGGCAATAAGGTGTGGCCTGTCACAAAATAATTTACTCTCTTTACAAATTAAAGGTTGGCAGCCACATAATGAGTTTATTTGCTATGCATTGCAGGGCTTATATGGTTCAGAAAACAGATCCACACAGCCTGGGATGTCCTGCCTGGGCCTCACTTTTGAACTGCTTGACACCTAGAGAGACGGCAGCCTTTACCATTCAGTTGTTAGGGGTTCAAGTAATTGCTGAAAGTGTACCACAGAGAGACTTAGGAAAAAAAAAAAAAAGGAAAAGAGGCACACGTGGGTTATCTAAAGTTACAAAGATAGGGGAATTAAAATAGAAGTAGAAATTTGTTAGGAGCTTAGTTAAGTTAAATTCTCTCGGGCCATTAAAGTAAGCCAATAGGTAATGGGTATAATGCATTAATGAAGAATGAGGGATAAAAATTCATATTTTCAGAGAAATAGAGTCACTGCCAGGGGAAACTGCCAAGCTAGTGAATAGTGGTTGCCTATTTGGAAGTGGAGCTGGGTGGGGTATGCATGAAGCAGGACATTTCTTGTTTTCAATTTTAAGTGCTGAGTACTATTTTATTTTTAAATATGAGCACACATTACTTTAGTAAAAATGAATGCACACACACACACAGCTCTAGCTCTGGTTCTGAGGGATGCTGAATGTGGGTGGGGTCTGCACACAGTCTGTAGATGGGACATCAATACAGAATGGATGGGCTGCTACCTGGAAGCTAGAGTGTTTTTAAACATACAGAAAATTATGCTGCCTTTGGTCTGTTCCATCTCCGACTGTCATGGGAGGCAAACATTCTCTTCTTTAGCCCAGCACACAGAGAGTGCTTGTGACTTGTACCCAAGTGCTTTACTTCAGCGTACTATTCTCGGGTTTCCTCATAAAAAGTTATTGGGGCTTTTAGAAAATTAGAACATGAGTTTTTCTGTTACATAAAGATTTAGCTTAACGCAATTTTAAAAAAAGATACGTATTTTTTATTTGAAAATTGTCTTGCAGTCTGCCATTTTACTCCCACCAAAGCAACGTGTTGAATGTTTAAAAACCTTTGTCAATATACATAGTACAGCAGTCAACCAGGAGAGAGTGAACTGCTGGTTGCTCATGTGAAAATCTCCACTATGAGTATCTGGTATTTTTCTCAAGACCTTGTTGAAATTGAAAACTACAGAAAAATAAATATATATATATATTTTTTACTGCACAAAACCTCTTGCTCACCCTCCCCATGGTAGTTAAATATGTCAGTACATCATGTCTTCAAAGCCATTTTCCTTCAGCATTATTTCTTTTGTATTGCATGAGTCACAAATCAACCTTTCGCTTTTCAACATCAGAATCACAGCTTTTTTCCTATTATTGCCAAGCTGAAGGTACAGTGGAGCAAAATAACATATTTTGTACACCCAGCTCTCTAAAGGGTGGAGGGGAATGGTGCTTCAAGTCCCAGAAGAATATGCTTCCTCCCATGGAACGGGACTGCAGAACCCCATCCAGGAGCAGTCAAGACGCATCTGTGGGTGGTTCCAGGGCTCAAGTTATTTGGCAGCACTGCTGACGTGGACGTTCAACTCAGACGACCAGATCTTGGCTTAGCCTCAAGGAGAGTTTGGTCTTTGTTGTGCTTGGATGGAAACTGGCAGGGCTCTTTGATAGGTGTGAGGGTTTTAAGGGAATGAAATAGTAACATTAAATTTGCAACAGTTATTCTGCAAAATCTTCAAATCCATAGAAATAGCTCTATTTCTGCTACAAAATGAGTTTTGGATGAGGAATGAATTACCTCAGCATCACTTTTGCATTTGTGCCCTTATATTTGGTTTTTCCATTTTTTCTCATTTTGGTTTCTGTTTTTTAGGGTTCAATTTTAAATGATTGTAAAAGGTCAAGCCCTGGGTGAATAATTTTCAGAGCCCTTTAATTGCTTGGAACTTCTTTCTAACATAGAGAGCCTTTCTTGGTAACATTCATCATCAGAATTCAAATATTCTAAAAAGAATTTTTTTTTTTTTTGATATGGAGTCTCACTCTGTCACCTGGCTGGAGTGCAGTGGCGTGATCTCAGCTCACTGCAACTTCCGCCTCACGGGTTCAAGCAATTCTCCTGCCTCAGCCTCCCAAGTAGCAGGGACTACAAGTGCATACCACCATGCCCAGCTAATTTTTGTATTTTTAAATATTTTGTATTTTGTATTTGTAAAAATATTAGTAGAGATGGAGTTTCACCATGTTGGCCAGGATGGTCTAGATCTCTTGACCTTGTGATCTGCCCACCTCAGCCTCCCAAAGTGCTGGGATTACAGGTGTGAGCCACCATGTCTGGCCTCTAAAAAATATTTTTATTTAAATTATCTAGGCTCTGGGAATCTCTTTTCCACACATCTAAATAAAAGAATCCTAAATATCATTTTATAATTTTTTTCACTAACAAGAATCCTATCTTGTGGTGTTAGGAAGCAAGGCATGGACTGTACTGTGGTATTCTGAGGTTTAATCTGTACAAGTCCAAGTTGTTACTGTTAGTCACTTCCACACGTCTTTGAAGTTTCCACCTAGACCTGATTCTGTGCTGAGATAATATACCTGCTTTTTTTTTTTTTAATTTCCCAAGGGAATTTGGTATTTCTTTCTGTATTCACATTTCCTGTCACTCTGACTCTTGCATCTGACTCCAGCCAGGAATAAGCCTAACACATTGCCACCACATTTCCAAAAAGAATTCCCTGTGTCTGAAAACAGAGATGTAATTGAGTTCTATGGATTGCGGATTACCTAGTTATTGGAATGAATGCTGTCCCAAAATTGTACTGGCTCTTACAACAGCCTCACAGAACCACAGAGAGCCAGGTATTTCTGCCCCTACTGACTAGGCCTCCCAGCCACTTTGTATTAACTAAGCTTTAGAAGAAATGTGCACAAAAGAGGTAGAGGGGGCCCATAGGAATAGCACAGGTTGTACCATTGCATACTTACTGTTTCTTGGGAGCCTACAACAAAGGCTTCGTACACTTTGAATAAAAGCTAATGGTGCAACGCTAGTTGCTATGGCTCTAGGGTATTAGTGAACATAAATATTAAGGTCTTAATTATGCATGCCACTTAATATATTGCATTTGAGGCACTGATATTCTGAAAATATACACGGTAATCGGCTATGTCTCCCAAAGCTAAAAAGAGAGACTTGCTAAACATTTAAAAAATTGTCTAGATCTTTCTTTTCCTGTTTCCTTCCATCAATCCTTCCTATATTGTATTTCTCCCAATATTGTATTTCTCCCAATTTGTTACTGACAATCTTCTGTGCATATAGAGACTAAATATCAAAGCTTGTGAGAATTATTCATAAAGTAAGAACATAAAGGTTCTGATGAAGGAATTTTTAAATAATTTCACAGACTCTGTAATGTTCATTTTAGCTTCTTAGAAATCAGCCCCTCCCCTTTATTTTGTATGTTTCCTTATTCTTGACTAGATTCTAGATCAAAGATGTATAAATTGTATTCCATAATTCTACAGGGGTGCTTAAGGAGTAGCTTAAGAGCTACTGTAGATAGGACTGAAGACCCTATTTTTCCTGCTCCCCATCTGACTATATTGTGAAACTGCATGTGATTAGATTTGTTTTAAAATGTCCATATTGGTTGAACAGGTTGAAAAACCAGTTCTAGAGAAGGTAATACATAGTTAAATTGCATATAGATAAATAGATCAATCTTGTGATATATGCAGCAGCTGTAATGAATTCTTCCATTGACTGATATATGATCCACTGGTAGAATTATAGACAACGCAATACCACCCAAACCACAAAACTCTTTGGACAAAGAAAAGTGAGTGGTGATGAAGATTCACAGGTGTTACAAGTTGGTCTTAAAACATTGAGATTGACTAGTCTTTGGTGGTTTTGCTGAATTACCTCTCTCTTAATATTAAATAAACCCTTATGAATTTCAAGAAAAATTTCATCCATATGTTTCTGATTCAATTACTATTAACTCATTAAATGTTTTTTAAAAGCTATTTGAAATTTGAGAAGCCTTTTTATGAGCTTTAGTAATCCTTTCTTCTTTGAATTAGGAAGGAGAATTTTGCCAAGAGTTAATGGTATTTGAACCTCAATACGCCTAAGGGGATTCTAAACTTAGCAAAAAATCCAGCATCCTGTCACAACCAATGACACTCGTACTTGCAAACTATCTGCCACTTGCTATCTCCTTCCACATGCTTGATGATGTTAGATCATCATATGTAAAAGACATATCTTTTACATATGACAATGCTAAATAGCTATTGCTACTAAAGAAGGGTAACATCTACAAGTGAAGAACAAATCCTAGTTACCAGCACTCTTTATAGAAAGCTAATTAAATACAAATCTAACATTCCGAGAAGCCGAAATCACTACTCTTTTCTTTGTCTCTTACAGTTACAGGTCAGAATACATGGATAGTTTAGGTTAACTCTGAGCAGCTAGCATATAAGAGTTGAACAAAAAGAACAAAGGGAGTAAAACATTTTGTAGTTTAAGAAACACTAAGCATTCAAATACAGTATTTGCAGAAGTACTCAGAACATGAACTAAAAAGAACTGTGTTTATGCAGAGGACACAGGCTTGCTGAATAATATGTTCCATTAACATGATATAAGTGCAAATTCAATAGCTATAGATTTTCTTCACATTTAGGTTTTTCCTTTTTTTTTTTTTTTTTTGTACCAGAATCAGCAATGGTGACTTCGAAGTCATCATGAGATGGATGACAGGATGCAAAATTGCTCAAACAGTAGTGAAGAAATGCTCTCTGTACCTTCAGAATGGGAAGTTTTTGTCGACTAGCTTTCTGTTTGTTTATTTCAATAAGTTGAATCATGAAAACTATTCCTAAAAAGAAAAGAAAAATCATTAGGACACTTGGAAGCCACACTCTAAAGCCATGGGTATGGCAATGGAACTTCAACAACAGGAGCAACCAGCAGGGTCCTTAGAAGCTACAGACACAATGGCCCACTTATATACAAGGTTTTGAAGAGCTCCTGAGAGAAATGCACGGAAAAGCCAACAGTGGTAGGTAGGTGGTGGCAATAGCTACTGCCTTTAATCCCAAGAAGGAAGATCATAAGAGCACACAGCTTAAGCATACGAGTATCTCTAGTTATCAACATTATATCCCCATGTAAAATATTATATGATACAGAGTTGAACTGCATATTGAATTCTTTTGAGTAAGGAGGAAGAAATCTATTTTGGGAGATCCAGTAAGACTTTTCTACCACTGCTCTTTGGGAAGGTTCCTGTGTAGAGGGAGCTATATTATGTTCACTCAAGGGACTAAAGGTTTCCAAGGAAGCAATACAGAACAACTTCAAAGATCAGGGCTTCCAAAAGTGTAGAACTAAACTTTAAACACACAGTCTCTTAGTTCCATTTGCTTCCAGATAAACAGAAAGTTTGTACTGCGTTGGCAATGTTTATCTTATTTTATTTGTCTGGTAATTGTACAAGAAGGTCAAGGATTGCTTTTGAATGAAGGTCATAATTGTTTGCACAGTACAAGCATCTACTTAGAAACACATGTTTTCAAATAAAATTTCCTAGAAAAACTCATTTTAATGAAGGGTAAGGGTGTAAAAGAGTTTCTTGAAAGTTTTACAAAACCTTACACCCCATGAAATAAACTCGTAATTATAAAATCTATTCAATGCCTCTGCAACCCCATTCTGATTGAAGAGTTGATGATATGAGTTTATACAAGGAAATAATGGTCTGTCTGCTAAGTTACACCTGCATCGATCTGCTCAATTTCTCATCTCCAAACCCTTCAATCAGGAGAAAAATTGTACTAAAGATTATTTAAATCTAAAAAGTATACTCAACAAATGAGGCATTTACAGAGACAAGGATTACTTTTAAGGAGGAAAATAGATACCTGGCATCTATTTAAAATTCCTTGTCAGCACTATGACTTACATGTGCTGTGAAAGAATTTTTTTTAAAAGGCTTACTAGCAATTTTGCTTCATTTCTTTTCCTTTTTTCAGTCTTACCCTGTGCTAAGATCTGAGTGTTTGTGTGTCCTCAAAATTCCTATGTTGAAATCCTAACCCCCAAGGCAATAGGATTACAAGGTGGGGTCTTTGGGAGGTGGTTAGGTTATGAGGGTGGAGCCCCTATAAACGGCTTTAGGAACCTCATCAAGGAGGCTTGGGGAGCTCTCTCTCACCCCTTCTGCTATGTGAAAGCACAGCAAGAAGATGTGGTCTGTGAGCCAGAAACCAGGCCCTCACCAGACACTGAATCTCCCTTGATCTTGGACTTCCCAGCCTTTAGAACTGTGAGAAGTACGTTGCGTTATTTATAAGCTCCTCGCTTTATGGTATTTTGTTACCACAGCTGAAATGTACTAAGACAGCCCGTGACATAGACAGCGTGGAAGAACCCCCACTAGGCTACCTGAGGGCAGATGCATGTTCTCTCTCAGCTCAGAAGAATAATGTGGGAAAGACACTCCTCTGGCCAAAGAGGCAGACACAAGAAGCTTCCAAAAACAAACATAAGATATATTTGTCTTTCAAAAAGAGTATCCAATTTTTCATGTCAATATAGATAATCTGCTTGATAAAATAGTGAATTTTGTTATTTTTCTTTTCTTCTACTCAAACGTAGGAGTCGTACTGAAGTATTTGAAGTATGTGAGGTATTGGAAAAATAAGCCCGCATGGAGCAGAGACACAGATGGTTTCTGTGTTTAATGATTTTCCTTTTTCTTCTTCTCTTCATTGTGTTTTTAATTTTTGTATTTGTGGTTGCCGCCCTTTGCTGGCTGACACAGCTCTGGGTCGTGTGGGAAACAAGGTCTTTTGGAGATTATGGTAGTGGTGTGCAAGCTTTAGTTCTTAAATCCACTGATGTCCATGGGGAGACAACTGCCTTCCCCTGCTTCAAAGCCAAAACAGTGACTCAGCTCATCTTGATTCTTTATCTCTGGCAGGGATTTTAATTTCATTGCTTATTCAAAGAACTTAAATTAAGTTAGCTTTATGTTTGCTTACATATACTTTAAATAAATTCCTTGAAGAGGCCTAGGAGGTGAATAAAACTGAAGACAGGATCCAAAAAGTTTGGTACCTTCCTAGTTTTATTTTAAGATGTCATTTGGTTCTTCCTTTTCTCCTTTCTTGTTTGGACATATACTGAACTCACTCCAGTGATAGAACAGTTCCCAGAACAGTCTAAGTATGGCATTTAATCCTCCAAATGTTCAGCCAATCTTTACTGCTAATGTTCATTTAGTTTATCAGTAAGAAACTGGTGTTAAAGTAGAGGAATTAGAGAAGAAAAAAGAAAATAATGTGGTATACAATAATTTGAATAAACTTAGAAGCTCTAGTTCATTATTTCCCAGCCAAATGTGTCTGTCACCATGCTAAGCACAAGAGAAACAGTGACATGTAAAGTATGGCTGCTGCTGTGAGGCTGTTGGGCAGAATGCAGAAACAGACCCAGGAACACATCATGGTGTGTTGTAATCAGGTCATCTCAGGCTCCTGTGGCAGAGTGTGGAGATGAGAGCCGTCTCAGGGAGCAGGGATGCTCAGGGAAGCCTTTCCGGAAGAAGTGCTTTTTACGCACAGGTCTTAGTCCTTTTGGGTTGCTATAACAAAATACCATAAAGTGAACAACAGAGATTTATTTCTCACAGTTCTGGGGGCCGAGAAGTTCGAGATCCAAGTGCTGTCAGATTCGGTACCTGGCCAGGGCCACTTTCTGTTTCATAGATGGTGCCTGCTGTCTGTGTCCTCACTTGGTGGAAGGGGTAAATAAACTCCCTGAGGCCTATTTTAAAAGGTGCTAATCCCATTCATGAAGGATCCTCCCTCCTGACCTAAGGACTCCCCAAAGCCTGCTCTTCCTAATCCCATCACCCTGGGGGTGAGGATTTCAACATATGAATTTTGGGGGGGACACAAACATTCAGACCACAGCAGCCCAGAAATGCTTCTCTCCTTTCTGCTGCCAGCCCGTGTGCCTATTCAGGCTGCACCACCTGCCCTGAACTATTGCAACAGGCTTCTAAGCCCTTCAGCACCATTCTGTTTCATGTCACTTTTCACTCAAAGACAACCAACTGTGCTTCTTCTACTCCACACGATTGAGAGAATATGTTTATGGTCCTTTATAAAGGAAAAAGAAGGCAGAAACCCTCAGCAAATGATTAGACATACACTGTGAAAAGCAAGAGGAGGTAATCATTTGGTGCTGAAGACATTTAAAATGCCCCGAGTTGTCTCCTGGATCATCTGAGAGGCCAGGCTAGGGCCCCAGTAAGGAGTTTGTGCTCTTTTATTCCAGGGCCCGACGGTCTGTCCAAGGCATTAGAGTTTGGAGAGGGAAGGAATCCACTCACCTTTACAGTACTGACTGCTGTTGCCATAGGAAAGTGCAGAATTGGGGTGATGGAGGGTGCACGCTGTGAGGCCAGGGCCAATGACCAGCCCAAACGCTGTGTGAGTGTGTAAGAATGCGGGAGATAAATTAGGAAGTTGTGGTAGCGAGGACGGATGGAGGCCGGGCAGAGCGCTGAGAGCTACCATGTTCCCCATAGCACCCGCTTTGGATTCATCTTTAGAATCAAGAAAACTGGGAGACATTTCCACCCTAACACTGCCTTTTACTACACTTTTTGTCAGCGCCAGCTCCTCACATTCTCAGCCTCTGCCTCAGAGTATTGCTGGTGGTGGGTTGATGAGGACAAGAACACAACAACGTCACACTGGCATTTCCTGCTTCACTGGGCTTTCCTTGATCTATCTGGAGGTGAAATGCCCAGTTTGGTCCCCCAAGATCTGGGCAATTTATTTTCTTTATTTCAGAGATCTTTACCTTTCAGACTATTCTCAAACATGATGGGCCCCTTTCAACACAAAGTCTCATTCCAGTTGTCCTGCGGGATTCTGGAAGGCACAGGGCCCCATGCACAGTGGCTTAATTACATTTTAGAGGTAACGCCCTGTTCCTTTGCTGATCAGTTTTGACCTGGTGTCTGTCAGAATTCAGATAAAAGGCAGTCGATCCTCAGCTCCTGCTATCTTGAGTGGTTATACAAGGAGCACCTAGGAGGGGAAATGCATTTAACTTTGGATAGTACAGGCATGGTAAATAAAGCTTCCAGTGACTTTCATTAGCCAAACATTTATACTTTAGAGTTGTGTTGTCCAATACAGTAGCCAGTAAACACGTGACCATTTACAATTAAAGTTAATAAAAATTAAATACAATTAAACATTCGGCTCCTCAGTTGCATTACCCACAATCAAGTGCTCAATAGCCACTCGAGGCCAGTGACTGCCATATCGGACAGCACAGAACAAGCCGTCAGTGCAGGAAGTTCTATCAGCCATCACCTTCTTAGAGAGCTCCTATTGAATGTGGTTGTAGAATCTTGCTTTAATTGTCTTCCAACTAGCACTGAGTCCTATTAAAAAAAAAATTCTTTTGAATTTACAATCTCTTCCACCTTTTATTTTTATTTTGTGTAGAGTTTAAGTTGTGCTTTATTTTTTAATTTGATGGTAAGAGGAGTTTTTTTTTTTTAATTCTGGTTCTGTGCTTGGAATTCCTTTGACTTTTAAAATGATAATAATTATCACAATGAGATCTAAAGTGGTATAGAATGTCTCTATATTTAAGGAGTCCTGTTTTGTGAACAGAGTCATAGTCAGGGCCTGTTATGTTAGATTGTCACTGTTTGAACTTTCATATTGGAGAAAAGTGAGATAAAACAATATTTTACAGCCTGCAGTCAGCAATAAGCTAACGACACTTTACATTCGGATGAAAATATTTTCCCCATCTCAGTTTTGATGGAGATTATGTTGGGTTAGAATTCAACACTCAATGTAAAAATCTTCTGAGCAAATACAAGTGTTCAGCCCAGTGCTGAAAGTCCATCTGGCCTTAGAATCGCTGGTCTTAAAGGAGAGGAAGGTAGGAGGAGGTGGGAGACATTCACATTCCATTTCAGAATAGCTCCCACAGAAAGTCTATAGGTTAAAGAATAGGTGTCTATACAGGCAAGAAAAAGCAGGGCACAGTGGCTCACACCTGTAATCCCAGCACTTTGGGAGGCTGAAGAGGGTGAATCTCTTGAGCCCAGGAGTTCAAGACCAGCCTGGGTAAGATAGTAAGATTCTGTCTCTACAAATAAATTAAAAATATATTAGCCAGGCATGATGACCTGCGCCTATGGACCCAGCTACTCTTGGCACTGATGTAGGAGGATTGCTTGAGTCCAGGAGTTTGAGGCTGCAGTGAGCTGTGATCTTGCAACTGTACTCCAGCCTGGGCAACAGAGCAAGACCCTATCTCTAAAAATAGATAGATAGATAGATAGATGATAGATAGATAGATAGATGATAGATAGATGATAGATAACAAGCAAGAAAAGCTGAGTGTAGAACCAGCAGCATTTGAATACATTTTTAAATGATTTCGCCTCATTGTTAATGACACTTCATATATAGCAAATGATAAATCTGAAGGACACAGTGGTTAAGACACCTGAGTTTGGATGCATACAAACCTGAGATTGGGTCCTGGATCTGTTCCTACAAGTGTGTGGCTATAGGCGATGTCAGTTTCCTCTCTATAAACTCAGATTACCACTTGAACATACTTCATATTGTTTGAGGACTCAATGACACAATGCATATTATGCCGTTAGTACAGTGCCTGGATATGCACAAAGTACCCAATGCCTGCTATGATAATGATGAGGAGGATGGTGATTAAAGTTTAAAAATAAAATAAATTTAATAAAATCACAGGATGCTATGCTGATAAGCTGGGCTCCAAAAGTTTATGTGTTCGTGTGCAATGCACAGGATAGCAGGGACAGAGCACTGTGGCTGCGCATGATAGGCATTCAGTGTGTTTACTAAATACAATGACAGCAAGAAAATATTTTCTAATTTATCTCCGTAGGTTGTTTTTGTGGCTGTTGTCTTTTAAAAATGGATTATATAAATTTATCTCAAATAATAAGGTATAGAAGAAAATTACTTTAGTCCCCAGCCACCCCCCATCGGTCAACACAGCTCATATTGGTAGACTCTAAGGATTTGCCATCTTGAAAAACCTGCCTGAGCCCAGCTGGAGCTTCTGTATCTTTCTGACATAGGATACCTTCCTTGATGAATTAGCCATGCATCTGTATTCACTGTGAAATCTCTCTCTGAAACACTCACACGTCTTCTTATTTGTCTCTGCAGTGGCCTTTGTTTCTTCTGTGACTTGTCACTCTAAATTTCAGGTTTGAAAAGGCTGTCAATAAAATATGGTCAGTAAATGAGTAAACCAAATATGTTAGTTTTTAGCAAGAAAACAATAGTAAGTGCAATTATAATTTTAGAAACAAGTACAGTAGAAACCATACAAGTGGATGAGTTCCTCAAGAAAGTTTATTCTCACTGTTCAAATTGTTACCAATACAATTTTGATGAAGTGTTCAAAGATCTTTCTTTATTAGGAGATAATTATAATGATCATTAAGAATTATCACAGTTGACATAACAAATAACAAACAAAAATAGGCCGGGGGCAGTGGCTCACACCTATAATCCCAGCACTTTGGGAGGCCAAGGCGGGCAGATCACGAGGTCAGGAGATCGAGACCATCCTGGCTAACATGGTGAAACCCCATCTCTACTAAAAATACAAAAAATTAGCCAGGCGTGGTGGTGGGTGCCTGTAGTCCCAGCTACTCAGGAGGCTGAGGCAGGAGAATGGCGTGAACTCAGGAGGTGGAGCTTGCAGTGAGCCGAGATCGTGCCACTGCACTCCAGCCTGGGTGACAGAGCGAGACTCCGTCTCAAAAACAACAACAACAACAACAAAAATAAACAATAACAACAACTGAAAGCACTTCATTTTTAAGTATTTATATATTATATTATTATATATTATATAAATATAAATATATTTATATTTAAGTATTATATACTTAAGTATATGTATGAAAAATATAATATAATATTTTTCAGTATTTAAATACTGCAATACTATGTAGGAATGTACTGTCAAGTGGTACTAACACATAAGCACATAGGTTAATTATAGGAAATCACACAGATAGACAAGATAAAAATGTTTAATGCTTTTTTATGTGAATAGAAAATACAGAATATAGAATTGATGTAAAACAATTATTTCATAGAGAACTGATCAATCAGATTACTATTTCATCATAAGATTTCATTTTAATGTTATGTTTTGTAAGTATATTTCTATGATATTGAATTTAGCCAAGGTCTCCAAATGACTTTAGATTACCTGGAAATTTCTAGTAATTGTAGAATATTAATTATGCCAGAGTTAAACTTCCTGCTAAATGAAACTGTCTTCATGTTAGAAACAGATGGATGCTAAAGGTAAAAGTTGCTTTATTTTTCTTATTTAGTGAACATGTTACAGCAGGTTGAGATTAATGTTTATATTTTTAAAATAGTGAGAAAAGTCCTGAAGTAAGTAGTGATGTTTACTTTGGATTTCAGGTGAGTTTCTGTTTTCTCACAGGGGCTACCCATGACGAGGATGCATAGTCTAAACAGCCATGCGTGGTTAACCAATAATGCACTGTTATTTTTCTTTGTATCATCATTTAAGCAATATTAAATGTACATGAAAAGAAAACAGTAAAGGAAATGTTATGACATTTTCTTACTATATTAATACTGGTGAAAATTTGCGCAAGAATTAAAGAAAAATGCTGACACGATGGGCTTTTCTAAATATACAATCATGTCATCTGCAAACAGGGACGATTTGACTTCTTCTTTTCCTAATTGAATACCCTTTATTTCTTTCTCCTGCCTGATTGCCCTGGCCAGAACTTCCAACACTATGTTGAATAGGAGTGGTGAGAGAGGGCATTCCTGTCTTGTGCCAGTTTTCAAAAGGAATGCTTCCAGTTTTTGTCCATTCAGTGTGATATTGGCTGTGGGTTTGTCATAAATAGCTGTTATTATTTTGAGATACGTCCCATCAATACCTAATTTATTGAGAGTTTTTAGCATGAAGGGCTGTTGAATTTTGTCAAAGGCCTTTCCTGCATCTATTGAGATAATCATGTGGTTTTTGTCATTGGTTCTGTTTATATGCTGGATTACGTTTATTGATTTGCGTATGTTGAACCAGCCTTGCATCCCAGGGATGAAGCCCACTTGATCATAGTAGATAAGCTTTTTGATGTGCTGCTGGATTCGGTTTGCCAGTATTTTATTGAGGATTTTTGCATCAATGTTCATCAAGGATATTGGTCTAAAATTCTTTTTTTGTTGTATCTCTGCCAGGCTTTGGTATCAGTATGATGCTGGCCTCATAAAATGAGTTAGGGAGGTTTCCCTCTTTTTCTATTGATTGGAATAGTTTCAGAAGGAATGGTACCAGCTCCTCCTTGTACCTCTGGTAGAATTCGGTTGTGAATCCATCTGCCCTGGACTTTTTTTGGTTGGTAGGCTATTAATTATTGCCTCAATTTCACATCCTGTTATTGGTCTATTCAGGGATTCAACTTCTTCTTGGTTTAGTCTTGGGAGGGAGTATATGTCGAGGAATTTATCCATTTCTTCTAGATTTTCTAGTTTATTTGTGTAGAGGTGTTTATAGTATTCTCTGATGGTAGTTTGTATCTCTGTGGGATCAGTGGTGATATCCTCTTTATCATTTTTTATTGCATCTATATGATTATTCTCTCTTTTCTTCTTTATTAGTCTTGCTAGCAGTCTATCAGTTTTGTTGATCTTTTCAAAAAACCAGCTCCTGGATTCATTGATTTTTTGAAGGGTTTTTTTGTGTCTCTATCTCCTTCAGTTCTGCTCTGATCTTAGTTATTTCTTGCCTTCTGCTAGCTTTTGAATGTGTTTGCTCTTGCTTCTCTAGTTCTTTTCATTGTGATGTGAATCAATATCGTGAAAATGGCCATACTGCCCAAGGTAATTTATAGATTCAATGCCATCCCCATCAAGCTACCAATGACTTTCTTCACTGAATTGGAAAAAACTACTTTAAAGTTCATATGGAACCAAAAAAGAACCCACATTGCCAAGTCAATCCTAAGCCAAAAGAACGAAGCTGGAGGCATCACACTACCTGAATTCAAACTATACTACAAGGCTACAGTAACCAAAACAGCATGGTACTGGTACCAAAACAGAGATATAGACCAATGGAACAGAACAGAGCCCTCAGAAACAATACGACACATCTACAACCATGTGATCTTTGACAAACCTGACAAAAACAATAAATGGGGAAAGTATTCTCTATTTAATAAATGGTGCTGGGAAAACTGGCTAGCCATACATAGAAAGCTGAAACTGGATCCCTTCCTTACACCTTATACAAAAATTAATTCAAGATGGATCAAAGACTTAAATGTTAGACCTAAAATCATAAAAACCCTAGAAGAAAACCTAGGCAATACCATTCAGGACATAGGCATGGGCAAGGACTTCATGTCTAAAACACCAAAAGCAATGGCAATAAAAGCCAAAATTGACAAATGGGATCCCATTAAACTAAAGAGCTTCTGCACAGCGAAAGAAACTATCATCAGAGTGAACAGGCAACCTACAGAATGAGAGAACATTTTTGCAGTCTACTCATCTGACAAAGGGCTAATATCCAGCATCTACAAAGAACTCAAACAAATTTACAAGAAAATAACAAACAACCCCATCAAAAAGTGGGCAAAGGATATGAACAGACACTTTTCAAAAGAAGACATGTATGCAGCCAACAGACACATGGAAAATTCTCATCATCACCGGTCATCAGAGAAATGCAAATCAAAACCACAGTGAGATACCATCTCCCACTAGTTAGAATGGTGATCATTAAAAAGTCAGGAAACAACAGGTGCTGGAGAGGATGTGGAGAAATAGGAACACTTTTACACTGTTGGTGGGACTGTAAACTAGTTCAACCATTGTGGAAGACAGTGTGGCGATTCCTCAGGGATCTAGAACTAGAAATACCATTTGACCCAGCTATCCCATTACTGGGTATATACCCAAAGGGTTATAAGTCATGCTGCTATAAAGACACATGCACACATATGTTTATTGCAGCACTATTCACAATAGCAAAGACTTGGAACCAACCCAGATGTCCATCAATGATAGACTGGATTAAGCAAATGTGGCACATATACACCATGGAATACTATGCAGCCATAAAAAAGGATGAGTTCCTGTCCTTTGTAGGGACATGGATGAAGCTGGAAACCATCATCCTCAGCAAACTATTGCAAGGACAAAAAACCAAACACTGCACGTTCTCACTCATAGGTGGGAATTGAACAATGAGAACACTTGGACACAGGAAGGGGAACATCACACACTAGGGCCTGTCTTGGGGTGGGGGGATGGGGAGGGATAGCATTAGGAGATATACCTAATGTAAATGACGAGTTAATGGGTGCAGCACACCAACATGGCACATGTATACATCTGTAACAAACCTGCACGTTGTACACATGTACCCTAGAACTTAAAGTATAATAAAGAAAGAAAAATGCATGTACTGGTACAATGAAATACTTTAGACTTCTCATGAATCATTAATCACTACTTAGTATAATTCTAGTTTTCATATTTTTTGCCTTAAATATGATTAGCTCACTATAAACCTTTTAATCTAGAATCAAAATCTTTCCAGAATGAATACAGAGCTGTGGAAGATTTCTTCCCACAGATCCTGTACAGCCTTCATATGTCACATTTCTTTAGCTTTTGATCTTCTCTCTAAAACCAGAAACCAGAATCCAGACCCATTTCCCATTTAACCAAATGGGAAAAACCGTAGTGCTGCATGCAATCATAATTTCTACATGTTTCATTTTTACTGGAAGAAGGGCAAAGTGAAGATTAAAGTCTGTAACATCTGTAGTTTTGCCAGTGTGAAAAACTGTGATTGTTTCTAACTGAAAAATACCCAGTGATCCCAAGCATGAACATAAAAGACAAAAAATGATAAATTGAAGTTCTACCAAACTAAAAACTTTTGTTCTATGAAAGACCTCGTTAAGACAAAATATAAACTACGGATTAGGAGAAAATATTTGTAAACCATAGAGCTGACAAAGAACTTACCCCTAAAATATGTAAAGAGTTCTCAAAACTCAACATTAAACAAACAGCCCAAGTAGAAATGGATGAAAGACATGAAGAGAAGTTTTACCAAAGATAATATACAGATGGCAAGTAAGCAAATCAAAAGATATTTGACATCATTAGCCATTAGGGAAATGCAGTCCAAAACCACAATCAGACACCACTATACCTATCAGTTACCTATCAAAATGGCTAAAGTTAAAAATAGTGATAGTGATAGCAACAAATGCTAGGAAAGATATGAAGAACTTGATCTCTTATACATCGCTGGTGGGAAAGTGAAATGGTACAGCTTCTCTAGATAATAGTTCAGCATTTTCTTGTTTGTTTAGAGTAGCTGTATTTCTTTTTTTCTTTTCTTTTTTTTTTTTTTTTTTTTTTTTGAGATGGAGTCTCGCTCTGTGGCCCAGGCTGGAGTGCAGTGGCGCGATCTCGGCTCACTGCAAGCTCTGCCTCCCAGGTTCATGCCAGTCTCCTGCCTCAGCCTCCCATGTAGCTGGGACTACAGGCGCCCACCACCATGCCCGGCTAATTTTTTTTTGTATTTTAGTAGAGACGGGGTTTCTCCATGTTAACCAGGATGGTCTCCATCTCCTGACCTCGTGATCCACCTGCCTCGGCCTTCCAAAGTGCTGGGATTACAGGCGTGAGCCACTGCACCCGGCCTATAGTAGCTATATTTCTAATAGCCAAAATCTAAAACACAAACCAACAAACAAATGTCTTTAATTAACATGAATGGCTAAACAACTGTGGTCCAAACTACTTAGCAATAAAAATAAATAAACTATTGGTACACATAACAATTTGGATGGATTTCAAAGAAATTTAAACTGAGTAAAAAATGCGTATTGCAAAAGGATACATATTGCATGATTGCATTTATGTAAAATTATTTAAATGGCAAAACTACAGATACAGAAAACAGATTAGTGGTTCCAGGTAGAGAGAGGGGCTGGAAATAAAGAGGGTAGCACTGGGGAACTTAGTAGTAATGGAACAGTTCCTTATCTTGACTGTGATAGTATTTACACAAATCTACAAGTGCCATAAAAGTAAATGGAACCACACACACACATTTGGGTGCATTTATGAATGGTAACATCTGAATAATATCTGTGGATTGTATCAATGCCAGTTTCCTGGTTTTGATATCATACTACTGTTGTCAAGTCCATACGAATTGACAGTTATTTCAAAATTAAAAAGCAAACACATTAACAAAAAGATCTACATATTTCTTCTTTTTTTCTTCCAAGAAAGAGACCTTATGAACCCATTAGGTAATGATAGATCTTAGTGTGCAGTTACAACGTTAAGATGTAAAGCATAACTATACCATGTCTACAACATTTACAGCTTGATTTCTATTAAAACATTTGTTGTCAATCTTTCTTCCCCTTGAAGACACTTGAGTACTTCAAGTTCTCAGTACTTAAGTACTACAAACTGCCGTTTATAAGAGTGGCTTGCTCTTTCAGTGATTCTAAAAAGTAGGATATGATCTCGAAAAAAAAATTATTATCCTGCTCCTCGTCATGACTTCCCAGTTGAGAAATCCTAATTACAAGTAAAAGATTAATAAAAGTTTTAAAAACCTTATTTGAAAACAATACTTGTGAAGGCTTAAAACTATATGAAATTTTGCATTTAGAAACCTAAGGTGTTTTCTTCTATATGGACAATCATAGTAAGACATTAAGTTTGATTACAAAAGGTGGATTTGTTCAGTGAGTCATTCATTCATTTATCAAATATTCATTAAGTATTACATTATTTTAGCTACCATCTTGGATTTTAGAAATACACATTTTTTTTTCTTTTGGAGTACTCTCAATTTAGTGAGGAAGACTGAAATGCAAGCAATACATGAAAATCGTAACTGGACCTTGTTATGGAATCCGACAGTTGTGTGAGTATTTGTGGAGACTTAAGTACAGTGCCTTTAATTGATAAAAATGCATGATGAAGTAGAAATGGATATTTAATTAACCTAAATGACTTATTACACTTGACAATCATGTAAACCAATCAAAATGACAGAGGTATAATTATTCTTTGACAAGTGAGTTGGAATTTAATCTTTAATTTTGAGAAATTAGCTAATATAATACCATGCATAATGCTCAGGGCTAGTGAGCTATTTCTTTTTTTTAAACCAGGACTTCTAATGGAGCACTTCAGGAATTAAAGATAGAGTTTAGTAAGTAAGCCATATATGTGCCATCTTAAGAGGCTCTCGTACTATTTCAGCTTTTCCACATTAGGTCCTAACAAATTCTGTCTGAAATATCTCCTTTGCTTTACTTTACATATTATGTGTTCACTTAGTTCCGGTTACTACAGTCTCTTTCTGGTTTGATCTTCAGTTCCCTTTTACTAAAGAGAATGGCCCAGAGGAACCAACTGAGTGACAGTAAAAGGAAAAGGGTGGGGGGGGGTTGAGTTAGTGAGGAGACAGGGCACCTGATCAGGTTTGGATGTTCCCTCCAAATCTCATGTTGAATTGTAATACCCAGTATTGGAGGTGGGGCCCCACGGGAGGTGATTGAATCATGGAGTGAGTCTCTCATGAATGGTTTAGCACCATCTTCTTGGTGCTGTCCTCACGACAGTGGAGATAGTGAGTGAGTTCTCCTGAGATCTCAGTGTTTAAAAGTACGTGGCACCTCCCCCTATTCTCTCTGTCTCTCTCACTCTTGCCCCTGTTCTGGCCATGTGGCATGCCTTCTACCCCTTTGCCTGCTGCCATGATTATAAGCTGCCTGAGGCCTCCCCGGAAGCTCAGGAGATTCCAGCATCATGGTTCCCATAAAGCCTGCAGAACCATGAGCCAATTAAACCTCTTTTCTTTATAAATTAGTCAGTCTCTGGTATTTCTTTATAACAATGTGAGAATGATCTAATACAGCAACCTTAGGTGCTCATTCATCCTGCCTTTTGTGCTTACACCAGAGTGTGTCATCTCCTGTCTCTTTAATTGAGCAGAATGACATCAAAGAAAAGGGTAATTTTTTCTGATATATGATGTAATAATTATAAATTATTATGATAGTACTTTCCATTTGCTTAGACCTTCAGAACTCATGTTCACACATGGTGCCTTTATCTGACCTTAGCTGTCTCTTAAGGCAGATGTAACTGTTCAATTAAGAGACTGAAGCTCAACAGGCAAAGTTGCGTGCACAAAGCCATACACACACATCAAGTACAGTCTTGGCCAGGGCTGTGGTCATATCCTGTGATCCAAACGAGGTCTCTTGCCACTGTAGCATATTTTTATAAGTCATTTTAAGTTTTGGATTAGTTTTAAAACAATTTTTATTGTTGATCGGTCTTGAAGATGCCGTAACTAAATGAGATATCTTCCATCTGAGAGCAGAGAACAGAGATTTTCTTTGATCTCCACTCTTCTGAGGAGTCTGTGACTCTGAGAATATGAGAGTCTTTCCTAGCACACACTCTGTAAGGTTGGGTTTTAAATACATCACCACTCCACTCTTTCTCTTCCTGTCATTTCTTTCTTCCAAAACACAGGAACTGAAACCCATGTCTCATCTCCACAACCAGCTGTCAAATCTCTGAATCATGCCCCTCAAAGAGTATTTTTAAGGAACTCTGTTTTTGAGGCAAATGTATCCTAAAGTTTCCTCATCATCTCAGATGGCCTGGAGCCTTCATCCGGCCCCGGTTTCTGTGAACTTGAGGTTGAACTGACCAAGGCTTTGATTTTATGTCTCTTATGCTTGTTTATGGTCATAATCCATGCTCTCCCTCTATCTATGTTTTCTATCCTTTTCCTCTTGAAAACTCATTGAGAGTTTTGGAAACACTTACCTGCAGTCCCAATGTTATGGTATTTGTCTCACATCACACTTTTCTTCTCTTGTATTAAATTTCAAGGCCACTGAGAGTTAGCTTTGTCTCAGCTCTGCTTGGAGACATTTCTTGGATGTTGCTATTCAACCTATAGTGGTGATCATTTTAACATTCTTAAAATCCCAGACATTCAAACCAACACTATTCTTGCTTCAGGACAGAATCCAAAGAAAGAGTTGAATACCTGGAGATGCTATCATATGAATGTGTTTGAGAAGGGGAGAAATGTTACATTTGTCAGCACTGTTAACTACAAAAAGAGTGACCATAAGGACCATTTCCAGCCTGTCAGTCTGCACTATGTGCACTGTATTGAAGGCCGATGTCCAATTATCTTCAGCCAGACTTGGATCAGTATGACTGGGGAGAACCACAAATGCCTGAAATGCACCAGGAGTCTGATTATAGTCAACAGAGAATCAATGCCAAGCCTCCATGGATCCACAAAAACCTGTCCAAGTTGGCAATTCACCTTACATTTTTCTGCACAAGATAAATCTTTGGCTCTCTGGAGTGTTTGATCTGACCTGTAGATGGGAAATGCAATCAGTCACTGTCCTTATCTATGTTAGATTTTGTGTACCATCTATATTGCTAGGTTTCTTCATGACGCCAGACACAATTGCCCTCTATTGCATGTTTTGATTACAGCGACAGCTTTGGGCTTGTATGAGTCAACTTGAGAATTCCTATTTGCTTACCTAGCTCATTCACCAGCTCAAGCAATTTATATAGACTTATACATCTTACATATGATATTTTCTGTTTTCCTACCTGATGTGGCCCTTAAGAAATGAGTCATTATCTCATCTCGACTAAATTATTACTTTTAAATAGGGAAAGTGTCAGCCAATCATCCTAGAGAGAACTACTGGACACCTCTCAAGAAAGAGTCATGAGCCAGCCTCAGAGAGGGCCACAGAAGCCCAGGAGGGGTGGCTCTTCGAGGGCATTCCTGGGCATAGGTGTTTAGTTGCCTCTTTTTTCCAGTATCAATGCTGCATTTTCACTTGACGCATTTTCTCAATTTCATTTAAAAAGTTTATGGGTACTATTTTGGAGCCAACTTGTCTTATTAATGGAAAATGCAGACTAGAAGTCAGGAAATCTCCGCCTGTTTATTCATTCATTTTCTTTTCCCCAAATCAACTTTCTACACTTGCTCATAGTGAGACATAATAGAAATCCATAGAGTAATAAATTGTAAGAGTTCACTTTTTATTAAAATGTGATTATATTTTCATGGATTATATCACTCATTTTCTAAGCAGAGTTGCTGCAATATTGAATCCAGGGACTGCAGAGGACCCTGCCCTATTGTCAGTAGCATCCTTCCCCCAACAACACATACACCTGTCAATTCCAGGCTACCAAGACTGCTATTCGGAAACTCAGAAGGCCAGGCGTGGTGGCTTATGCCTGTAATCCAAGCACTTTGGGAGGCCAAGGCAGGCGGATCATTTTAGGTCAGGAATTTGAGACCAGCCTGACCAACAAGGTGAAACCCTGTCTCTACGAAAAATACAAAAATTAGCCAGGTGTGGTGGTGGGTGCCTGTAATCCCAGCTAGTCAGGAAGCTGAGGCAGGCGAATCCCTTGAGTCTGGGAGGTGGAGGTTGCAGTGAACAGAGATGGCAACATTGCACTCTAGCCTGGGCAAAACAGCAAGACTCCCTCTCAAAAAAAAAAAAAAGAAAAACTCAGATTTGGAGGTAAATCTAAATAGTATACCTAGGTTCTGAATTAGAAACTCAAAGTTTAAAGGCCAAGTAGCTTAGTTTTGAATAAACTCAATGGGGATTTTGCCTCAAATGGGAGGAAAGAACTATGCCTTCAAATAGGTGGATTTAACTCCACTGTCTAGAAGGCATAGGGGTGTAATTTACAAAAGGGAAGCTGAGTTTAAGGAGAAAATGTGGAGCAAGAATGGCAAAGAGGAGGAGGACACAGCTCTATCTGAGGATGGATATCTATCGGGCCCTCAGAAATGGTGCCAGGTGGGAATATTGGCCCAGAGTCAAGGTGTCATATTTTATTTCTTAAGAGAAGCCAGGGATTCCAATTTTATCTAATATGTCATCATTTTTATATTTTTATTACTTACTTTCTTTGTGAAATTCAAAGAGGGTCCCATCTTTCCAATGAGTTACCACTTTCTAGTCTTTGTCATAGAGTCAAAGAAAAGGTATTTTTATTTTTAATTTATTTTTATTATTTTCAAATTCCTTATTTGGAATTTGATGCTCATCTTCTAGGTTTTTTTCCTCTACTCACCTTCCCTGTATGCTGAAATTTGGGAGTGTATGAAGAATGGATTACCTAAATTCTGAAAACGAGAGGAAAACTGCTTGTTAATTCTTTTGGAAATGAAATCCAAATCCACTGGAAGATTCATGGGACACATTCCTGGAAATCTAGCTTCTTATTTCAAAATTAGACTCCCCATCTTCCTCTTTTGAGGTTAGCTCTCCTATTCAAGTAGAGTAGAGCATTAGGCAGCTAGAGATAAACTAAGTGTAAAGAGACTTTTTCTCAGAAAGATTTATTGCTGTGAGAAGAACACATTGCACTCTGCCTGCTGATTGAACTTCTGAATTCTTCATTAAGTCTAGGAAGGAGACTTTTTGTCGAAGACTCCATTACGCAACATTCTTCATAAGGCTCATCCTGCTCTTCAAAGGCTCTTAATACCAGAATAGACCCAACAGCTTCCTCTTTCCACTAGGGACACCCCCACCCATAAAGCTGGCACTACTATATATTCAAGCATATGTCACTCTAAATTATGTACCCATATAACCCGGAGCACTTGAAGGTAGAGACTCTCCCTGAAAAGAGAAATAAAGGAATCTTGTTTAAATAACCTCTATCTCTAGATGATTTAAAATACTCTGACAGATATATATTTTTATTTGAAAAAATGAATCAAAAATAATTCAATCAGAAGAGCAACATCTGTTACTAATCAATAGTCTTGCAAAAGAATTAAAATGGTCTTTTTCTCTCCCCTGAAATCTACTGATAAGTTTTTAGATCCTATGCCATTCATTGAGATCAGATGCATTCACTCTGCATCAGATCTTGCAATTACATAAATAATAAAGTCCTCAAGGCTGATGGCATGGGAACAGTGGAATGTGTAACAATATAATCAAGAGAAAAATCTATATTTAATATAAAGCATTCTAACACTATAGAGTAAGATGAATTTTAAACCTCTTTGTTCTCTGAGGCCAGGTTGTTCCATAGCTAATGTTTTTTACTTGTATTAAATCTTGTGCCATTTTATCTGAGATGATGTCTTATTTTCTTTGTTTATGACTTTGGAAATTATTATAACAAGAAATGTAAAAGAGGCGACGGAGCAAGTACAAATGGATAAAACAGCATTCACTACCCAACACAAGTGTAAATGGGGCCAATAACTTTTTAACTTGACAGTCTCTTAATCTTTTCTAGTGAGCTCAGTGATGATTTTTCTTGTTTCAAAACCTGTCACAGCATTCATCTGTGACCATTTTTATTGCTGGGATTAGTTGAGGTCTATCAATTCTAAAACTCCAGCTCAGCCCAACGAATGTCAACTTTAATCACCAAATGCCAAGCAATGTAAGAATTCCAGTGTGTACCTTTGTGGTTATGATTACATTTTAAAACAGCACTATAGTTCATGGACTGACCTAAGCCAGCAAAAATTCAAAATATGGGAGGTCTCTGAATAGGGACCATGCCTTTTGTTCTCTCTAAAACCTTTAGCTATATTATTTGCCAGCTCCTAAAGTCAAAATAGAGAGCAGTGGTGTTAAACTTACCAAAGTGGTTGTAATTCATACGTACACACTGACCACTTGCCCATGTCCTTGGCTTGTCTGGATATGAAAATGTTTTCACTGGAACCTCACCATTGAAATCTGGCTTACTGCTGACATTTAATTTGCATATTTACCAAGGCATGCTATCAGATTTGTATGGCTATTCCTAAAGCTGGATTTACAGATGTCTCCTGGCATATTGAGGAGGTCATCTGATAGAGATTTAGAGAATATACCAAGTGCCTTTTGATATCTGCATTTGGATAATGTTTAGAAGGAGCGTTGGTGTTTACCCTGCTCCACCCAGGAGGGCCAATTTGTAATATAAATGATTGCTTTTGGCAAGGGAAGCTTATGAGCTTCTGCCCTGTCCTCCTGCTCAGAGAGAAACAGAGCTGGGAATACAATGCTTTGTGGTGAACCTAGAGTGTACCCAGAAATAAATTATCTTTTGAATGAGCTGGAAAATTTTATAATTCCCTCTGAAGGTTTGGCAGAAGCACTGCACCTGGACTGGCCATCAGAGGCTCCAAGAAGAATGGCCGTCAGCTTAGGTGTGCAAGAGGGAATAGTCTTTTAAGACACTGACTTGCTGCAGATTTGTAGCATGAGCCCATGTTGGGAGAGGCAGGTAGAGGCCAGGCATCCAGACACCCAGACACGTGCACACATGGGACTGCCAACCAAGTAGGGTTGCCAGCCAGCAGAGTCAGAGAGACACTGCTACCAAAGGTATTTGTGCACACCATAAGAGGCTTCACACAACTGAAAGACAGTGGTGGTCTTTCATGTGGAGGTGGGCTTGTTCTAAAGGTGATGTCCCTCCTCCTCTGGCTCCTGAGTCACCCCTAAGCTTTTGAAGCAAATGTCTACCCTGGGCTCAGTCCTCATGAATGTGAATCTGTGATCTGGGATAGGGCCTGGGCATTGTTTATTAAGTTGCAGTGATGATTCTGACAATGCAAGCTGAGTTTGAGAACTACTACCCTAAGGCCTAAAGTTCCCGCAGAACATCATGTATTAGAAGAATCAAACCAAAACAAAACAAAAAAACAAGCTTTAGTGAGTGGATTGAAGAGGCTATGGGCCAAATAGGAGGAGGAGGGAGGATAAATGCACTTAGATTCCTAGGAAATCAAGCTATGATTGAAAACAAAACAATGGCTTCAAACATTAGGATCCATAAAAATCCCTGAGAAGCTTGTTTTAAAATACAGATTCCTTGGCACATGTCCAGGGATTCTGAATCAGTAGATCTGGTCTGGAGTCAGGAATCTGAGTTTCAAAATATGCATTCCAGTAGAATCTGATGCAAGTGTCATAAAGTTAACACTATATTTACCAAAAAAAAAAAAAAAAAACCATAATGTAAGCATTTTCTTATTTTTCAAATTGTCAGAGGGTATATCTACACAGAGGACATATGTATTCTCTATATCCCATATAGACATCTATATCCCATACATAAAATATAATTCTGCAATAAAGATTTCTTCCTCATTTAGGTTAATCATATAGGGCATTCAAGGAATGCCTTACAATCCACTAAAATATTGCCCACATATGGAGTATTATTATGAGATGGACCACAAAAACAGTATTCTACTAGATGTTGTGTTTTTATTCTGATTCTGTCATAAATTTTTGAACTAAATCCCAGTGGGTAATTTATATTGGTTAGGTAAGAACTTCAAAATCTATGGTGAGAAATCCATTCAAAAGAGAACTTCAAAAGTATGTACATCTAAGTTAAAATGGTCGTCATTAGTTCGTCAACTTCTGCATGCAGTGAACTCTTTGGTAGGGTTAAAAGTTATTCAGAAAACTTGACCCACCCCATTTGCCTGACCACTAAAAACATCACAAAGCAGGCCTTCAGAATGATTGTAAAACATGGCCCTGCCATTACTGTGACACCTGTTCATTTGCTTCTACAATATTTTGTTATTTTTCCAAACTAGTTGGGGGGTTTGGAGAGGCCAAAGAAAAAGTATAAAAACAGGTAAGGCCTAGATTTCTTCCTTGAGGCTATTATAATCTAAGTGAAAGATAAGAGTCACATGTGTGAAACAATTGTGAATAATTTACAAGTATAATTAAGTATATTATTTGTAAGTGTAATTAAGTGCTAAAATAAAAGTTATTACTAAATCAATTGAGACAGAAGCTACATTATATATGGAGCTCACAGTGCAAGAAAGATGAGTAAAAGCTGGGTCATTCAGGCAAAATTCCTGAAGGACGTGGGGCTAGAGATGCCATTGGATTTATATTAGCTACTTATTTAATGCATACATTGTACATAAATGCAAATCCAAAATCACTCAATGGACTTGAATCTTTTTTTTTTTTTTTTTTTTTTTTTGAGATGGAATCTCGCTCTGTTGCCCAGGCTGGAGTGCAGTGGCATGGTCTTGGCTCACTGCAACCTCTGCCTCCCAGGTTCAAGCGATTCTCCTGCCTCAGCCTCCCAAGTAGCTGGGATTACAGGCGCCTGCCACCACACCTGGCTAATTTTTGTATTTTTAGTAGAGATGGGGTTTCACCATGTTGGGCAGGCTGGTCTTGACCTCCTGACCTCAAGTGATTCACCCACCGCAGCCTCCCAAAGTGCTGGGATTACAGGCCTGAGCCACCACGCCCAGCCTGACTTGAATCTTTGAATGAGTTCCTAACCATTCCTATCCTGGGCAACAGGAGCCTTGCACGTGTTATTTACTTTATCTATCGTCATAGATATCTTTGATATTATCAATGTTGGAATGATTAGGTCACTTGCTTTTTACTAATGACCAGAAATTCTTGACTGGCTAACTCCTGCATGCTTTCTCATTATTTTAGAGCTCACCTCCCATTTCTAGATATTTTACTGTTCATTCCTTGTCTCTTCAATCCTGTGGCCCTTATTCAGCCTCCCTAGTATCAGGGTAGAAGAGTATAAGAAATAGAAATTATTTAGCAGAGCGTTCTGGCAAGTATTAAGCAGTGAGTATATCTACTATGCTTAACTCTTAGTAAATGTGGCTAAAAATACATACAGTTAACACAGCTGTATCAGTGGTCAGTGTGGTTTGTTGGGGAGCTTAGTGAACAAGAAGAGAGGAGGAGAAATTCATCAAGTCCCACGTCCTTAGGGGTTTTACATATGGCATCTAATGCAGTGCTCAAAACTACTCATAAAAGTAGAAAACCCAAAAGATTTTATGGAAGAGAAAACCAAGGTTCGGAGAGAGGAAGCAAGTGGCCATGGTCATATCAGAATTTGTACTCAGTGCTATCTGACAAATTCCATCCTCTTCCTGGCACATCAACACACCTAGGGATAACCCAAGGAAGTGCTCCCACGAATCAGCGTTCTGCAGTTTCAAAAGCACTTTTTAATTTTATTTATTTATTTTTTAAATTTCAGCTTTTATTTTAGATACAGGGGGTACATGCACAGATTTGTTACATGGGAATATTGCATGATGCTGAGGTTTAAGGTATGAATCTTGTCATCCTGGTAGTGAGCCTAGTACCTGATAGGTAGTTTTTTAACCATCGTCTCCACCCTTTAGCAGTCCACAGTGTCTGTTGTTTCCATATTTATGTTCATATGTGCTCAATATTTAGCTCCCACTTATAAATGAGAACATGCAGTATTTGGTTTTCTGTTCCTGAGTTAATTTGCTGAGGTTTTTGACCTCCAGCTCCATCCATGTTGCTGCAAAAGATATGGTTTCATTCTTCTTTATGGTTGCATAGTATTTCATGGTGTATTTGTACCACATTTTCTTTATCCAGTCTAACATTGATGGCTGCCTGGGTTGATTCCTTGTCTTTACTACTGTGAATGGTGCAGCGATGAACATACAAGTCCATGTATCTCGGTAGAATGATTTATTTTCTTTTGAATATATACACAGCAATGGAATTGCTGGGTCAAATGGTAGCTCTGTTTTAAGTTCTTTTAGAAATCATCAGACTGCTTTCCATAGTGGCTGATTTTACTGATTTGTAACAACCACCACAAAAAATGAGGAACAACCGATTCTCTATCTCCATTTTCCTGATGAAAAAAATGAAGGCTTAAAGATGTTAGGAAACTTGGTTCAGTAGTAAATTATTCAGAAAAGGGCAAGGATTCAAATAAGAGTCTACTAATGCCAAAGTTAATGTTCTCTTTTCCACTAGACTGTATTGCTAGCAATTCAGTTGGACTTGAGGATGACTCAAGTCCTCAACAGAAAAAAGTTATTTCCACCCACTGAGCTGCTTGAAATTTTGTCACTGGAGACTTGTCGTTTGGGTTTCCTCTTATCTTTAAGAGTGCTATCATCTAGTTCATATGTTCCCCAAAGATGTACATGCACTATTGCTCATCACAATTTTGTTTAAATCACAAGTTATATGTTACTGCTTAACAATTAACTCCAAACATAGTGTTTCAAAAGTATAATGATTGATTTATTTAAGATTCCTCCATTTCAGCCAGACTTAACTGGGTTGGGCAGTTCTCCTGATGGTCTCTCCTGAGATTCCTCAGGTGGCTGTAGTCATCGGACAACTTGACTAGGGCTGGATGATTCAAGATAGCCTCACTCATACATCTGGCACTTTGCTAAGACCATGACACTCCAGTTCCTCTCCAAATGGTCTCTCCATCAGATTTTGTATATGGTGGCAGCATGATTCCCAGAAGACAAGACAATGCTTGAGTGCTTATCCAGTGTTAGCTTGGATTACATTTGCTGATATACCATTAGCCAAAGCAATTCATTTTGGACAGGATAATGCCTCCTCCCCAAAGACGTTCATGTACAATTCCCCAAAACTCGTGACTGTTTTAACTTACATGGTGAAAGGGACTTTGCAGATATGATTAAGTTAAGTATCTTGGAATGGGAAGATTATCTTGGACGATTTGGGTGGACCTTATGAGGGTCCTTACAAGAGGCAAGTGGCAGCAGTGTCAAAGTGAGAGAAGGAGACCTGATGACAAGAGCAGAGGCTGGAGTAATGCAGTTACAAGCCAAGATACATAGGTGGCCTCTAGAAGTTGGAAAACACAAGGAATGAATTCCCCCCAAAACCTTCAGAAGGAAGGCTTCTCTGCTGACATATTGATTTTAGTCCTGTTAGAACAGTTTCGATTTCTGACATTAAGAACTATAAAATAATATATTTATGTTGTTTTGAGCTACTCAGTTTGTGGAAATTTGTTATAGCAGCAACTGGAAACTAATACACACATCACATATCCAAGTCTAGAAGCAACATGGAAGAGGACCATCCAAGAACCTAAAAGTTAGAAGATGTGATTCACTGAGGCTCATTAATGTAGCAATCTATCACACACAAGATGTAAATTTTCAATAATAGGGGATTTTTAAAAATAGAATATTTCCTAATGATAGACTACTACACATTTTTTAAAAGGTAGTTAAGTCCGGCTGAAATGGAGGAATCTTAAATTTACGTCCATATGTGCATTGTAATAACAATGATAATAGTAATAATAATGATATGTTGTAATAATAATAATAGTAAGTAAAAAGATAAGTTGTAGAAGAATGACATCATAAATTGTTCACATGATGTTAAATTTCAAAAGCAAGCTACAGAACAGCAGCTACAATATAAATTCATATTGTTAGAGGAACATAAATAAACATCTTATTTTCAGAAAGAAAAACAGATAATAGAAAGATGGGTAGATATAAATAGCATGTGGGTAAATATATGTATAAGCTCTAAGAATTAGAAGCATACCTGACAAAATGTATATTGAAGTTTATGGGTATAAATGTATATTGAAGTTTATGTTTTTTATTTTTTTCCATATACTCTCAAATATTCCACAATGATGAGGATTTGTATTTTTGTCACAGAAGCAACATAATACTATTATTTAAGTATAATACATATTTTTGAAGAAAACAAAAACTAATAATGCTTTTGGGAGGGCTTTATTAATAGGGTGTACTTTTGTTGGTGTACGTTGTGTTATTGCTTTGAAAAAATAAAGGCTGTGTAAATGTCTTCTTTTGAGAAGTGACTGTTCATATCCTTTGCCCACTTTTTGATGGGGTTGTTTTTTTCTTGTAAATTTGTTTAAGTTCCTTGTAGATTCTGGATATTAGACCTTTGTCAGATAGGTAGACTGTAAAAATTTTCTCCCATTAGTAGGTTGCCTGTTCACTCTGATGATAGTTTTTTTTGCTGTGCAGAAGCTCTTTCGTTTAATTAGATCCCATTTGTCAATTTTGGCTTTTGTTGCAATTGCTTTTGGTGTTTTCTTCATGAAGCCTTCACCCATGCCTGTGTCTTGAATGGTATTGCCTAGCTTTTCTTCTAGGGCTTTTATGGTTTGGGGTTTTACATTTAAGTCTTTAATCCATTTTGAGTTAATTTTTGTATAAGGTAAAGGATATAAGGGGTCCAGTTTCTATTTTCTGCATGTGGCTAGCTAGGTTTCCCAGCACAATTTATTAAATAGGGAATCCTTTCCCCATTGCTTGTTTTATTCAGGTTTGTTGAAGATCAGATGGTTGCAGATGTGTGGTGTTATTTCTGAGGTCTCTGTTCTGTTCCATTGGTCTATATGTCTGTTTTGGTACCAGTACCATGCTGTTTTGGTTACTATAGCCTTGTAGTAAGTTTGAGGTCAGGTAGCATGATGCCCTCAGCTTTATTCTTTTTGCTTAGGATTATCTTGTCTATACAGGCTCTTTTTTGGTTCCATATGAAATTTAAAGTAATTTTTTCTAATTCTGTGAAGAAACTCAATAGTAGTTTGATGGGGATAGCACTGAATCTATAAATTACTTTGGGCAGGATGGCCATTTTCCAATATTGATTCTTCCTATCCATGAGCACGGAATGTTTTTCCATTTGTTTGTGTCCTCTCTTATTTCTTTGAGCAGTGGTTTGTAGTTCTCCTTGAAGAGGTCCTTCATGTCCCTTGTAAGCTATATTCCTAGGTATTTTATTCTCTTTGTAGCAATTGTGAATGGAAGTTCATTCATGATTTGGCTCTTTGCTTGTCTACTGTTAACGTATAGGAATGCTTGTGATTTTTTCACATTGATTTTGTATCCTGAGACTTTTCTGAAGTTGCTTATCAGCTTAAGGAGTTTTTGGGCTGAGATGATGGGGTTTTCTAAATATTGAATCATGCCATCTGCAAACAGACAATTTGACTTCCTCTCTTCCTATTTGAATACTCTTTAATTCTTTCTCTTTCCTGATTGCCCTGGCCAGAACTTCCAATAATATGTTGAATAGGAGTGGTGATAGAGGGCATCATTGTTTTGTACTGGTTTTCAAAGGGAATGCTTCCAGTGTTTGCCCATTCAGTATGATTTTGTCTCTTGGTTTGTCATAAATAGCTCTTATTATTTTGAGATATGTTCCATCAATACCTAGCTTATTGAGAGTTTTCAACATGAAGGGATGTTGAATTTTATAGAAGACCTTTTCTGCATAGGACAAATACCTAATGCATGCAGGGCTTAAAACCTAGATGATGGGTTGATAGATGCAGCAAACCACCATTGCACATGTATACCTATGTAATAAACCTGCACATTCTGCACATGTATACCGGAACTTAAAGCAAAAAAGTAAAATAAAATAAAATAATAAAGTTTTTTATTTTATTTATTTTAACTTACATGGTGAAAGGGACTTTGCAGATATGATTAAGTTAAATATCTTGGAATGGGAAGGTTATCCTGGACGATTTGGTTGGACCTTATAAGGGTCCTTACAAGAGGCAAGAGAAGAATAGTTTCTGCCCTTGCAGAAAGTGTAATCTACTGCCCTTGAAGATGATCTGTTTTACTCAAGGAAGCAAAATACTCACTTATGAGAAAATTAGATAATATAAGATTGCAGTAATGTTTGAGTGACAATCAACTAGGTAGGGAAAATACATAGAGGAGAAAGGGCAACTTATCAGAGCCTGGTCTTGGGGGCAGGTAGCTTTGAACTGACATTGACGATAAGTGAGGATACGTGTGCTCATGGAACAAAGGACAAAGTTTGCAGGGATAGGCAGAACCAGCAGCGGAAACAGTCCTAATAGAGACATAAACAAACCCAGAATATAGAGTAGGCACACATTTACCTGAGTAAAACAAGAGGTTTGTGTATTGGAGTAAAAGATAACTTAGGGTGAAATCATTGAAAGAAGCAACAGAGGAAGAGAGCTTCAAAAACTAAGCTGAAAAAGAATGAAATTTTAAAAATGTGTATTTTTTGTGCTTTGCTTTATTTTGTTTTGTGTTTAACCATCTTGATAGCAGAAGAGGTAAATGCTAAGTTGTTGTTTTCTTGTTTTGTGTGTTTTTTTTTAATTATTCCTTTGGAAAAAAATATTTTTTAAAATTATTTTAATGGCTCCAGATCTCCCACTAATCTGATATAAGTCTGGTCAGGCCACACTGTGTGCAATTTCGGGGCCCTGCCAACATTAGAAAGATACCTACCTAAAATAAACCAAATTGATTTAATAGAAAACAAACAGAAAAATATTTTAGCCCTTCATAACTCATTGCATTGCTTACTTGCCTACTCTCACTTTCGGCTTTTTATAAAGCTTACTCGTGCAATAAAGAGATGCAAATGACCAAACCTACTTTCTCTGCTTGTCTTATAATGGGAGCACAATAGGTACAGAACAAATGCTGGTGCAAAAGTTAAGAATGCATTGAACCCAGGGCTCCAAAGGGGAGGGGAAGCACATCTAGGAATTTCCCATTTGTAAACCAGACTTTGAATCTAAGACACTTGGGAGTTAAGGTGGAAAAAAAAAAAGAGGAATGTGACACTATTCCCTCCAAAAGATTGTTTTTAAGTGTTAAATCTCCCACCAAGAAGGACTGATACAATTAGGGTGGAAATAAAAGAGGCATCTGTTCTAGTTCATCAGACAGACCACCTACCACACTTTACTTTAAGCCTCCCAGCCTCTGACATGTCCAACTTTTTCTGTTTCAAAGGAAACATTACTAGGTTCAGCAGCCACAGATGGAGCTCTGACAATTGTGATGTGCCTGCTGTCACTGTGTGAGTCAGGGTCATCTATCAATGGTGTTTTAGTCCTGATATTGCCTCAAACTAAGAGACTCCACAGGGTAGAGGCTCTAGTGTGTAGGGCAGGAGGCAGAGGACCCTTGTTCTTGTCGCCTTCTGTCCTTAGCATTGTTACAACAGGTACCATCGGGCAAACAGAACAAGGGCACTCCTCACCTCATCTTTATCCTCTGAGAAGCAAGAGGTGGACTTTGCATGCTCTGATGTGATTGACAGATATTTTTAAAAACTAAACTCATACTTAATTTTTATTTCAATTTGATGTTTTTGCATGTTTGATTTTTTTGAAAGTCAGATCAATTAAAGCAAACGTGCTTCTGTGGCAAAAAGCATGTGAAGTGAGAAAAATGGAAACAGTGATTCCATCGTATTTCACTAGTCAGATCCATATTTCTCTCAGGGGAATCTGGAATTTGGAGAGGGAATTATTGCCTATAAAGAGATGGTCGTGCTTGGAGCTCTTAGCGTGACACCTCCCGGTGCTCCATTTCCTCAGAATACATTTTTTCCAGCTGCTTTTCTGTTTAAACTGTGATTTAGCTATTGTGCTTATGCTTGATTGTTATAGTGAAAAGAGATTTATTATTATAACTTATATTTGAATTTTTGAGCAAATTCTGTGGTAGCAGTTTGAATTCTTTAGAAACTAAGATAAGAGGAGGCCCTATTGAACAAAGACAGCACAAGCAAACAGTTTATCGAGAATATTCAGAGAAAATCAGATTTTAAATGTCCAGTATCTTACACTTTGACCTGCATTCAAAACTTAAAATTATTTTAACCCTGGAAAAACTGATTTCTACCACAGAGTAGCTTCTGTTATTTTAGATGATCTAATCTTTGGGGAGGGTCTGCACTTACTCTAGTGGCCCCACAGGATCTTCTCACGCCATTTTCTGGAGCACAAACATAGGGCCCCACTCCGAGGAGCGCTGCGTGAGCCTGGGGCACTGTGGCCCTGACGCCTGTCCTGCAGCATTCCCGCCCAGCACGGCCTGGCAGGGAGAGGGCTATAACGGTGCATCCCTCCAGACGGGCATTTTAAAAATACACACAGGAAAACCACATCATCCATTGTCCCGTTTTAGCTTTCGCTCAAGGGAAAGTAGTATTTTCAAATCATTTCAATGAAAAGCATCAATTTTAAGGTCAGATAAAATATCTTCCTTTAGATTGAAGAATGTTCCATCCTATCTGACAGCCTGCTGCCAGGCCATGCTTTCACCTGTACAAGGCCACAGGTGATTTTAACCACTCTGCTTGCCGGCAAGGCCTGTGTGAGCATCCGTGCTCAGCTCTTCGGGGCTCTGCTAAGAAAGCTGTTCTGGTGGAGACTTCTCAGGGCCATATGACATGATGTGCTGAGAAGATCAACAAGGGACATTCAGTTACTGAACTCTTAGGGAAAATTCTATATAGTGCTATGAATATTTATGCCAGAGGAAATGAGAACCTGCACAGATTTTATGTGGCAAATGCTCACAAAAATAGTGTCTAGTCCTCTAGCTGTGTTATATGGTTCTGAACCAGCGTTTTCACAAAACAGAGGAACTCACAGTTTCCACACATTGAAAGGGAAAGGTTCCATCAGAGATGAATCAATGCCTCATTGTCCTATAATTGTCTTATAATGAAACACTGTAAGAATGTAGACATCCTTAGTATGTCCTCACTAGCTGCTAATTTCAGACAATTTGATTTCCAAAACATCTGTAGAAGACAAAATGTGAGATTTTTTCCTCATCATTAATATAATACATTTCTTTGTAGCTAAGTTGAAAGAAAAAGCATAAAAAGAATTTTAAAGTGACTCACAATCCCATATCCAACAGCTAACACTATTGTTAACACTATTGACACGTGGGTGTATTCCTTTCCAGCTTTAAAAATAATTTGTGCATATTTGTACATTTTTGATTACACAGAAATATCATTTTTTTTAAAAGCTGTTTTCAAGACAAACTAATATCACAATAATAGTCAAGTTCTGAATGTTAAAAAAAAATCAATAAAATTCTGTCAAACTCTAAGTCACATTTTCGATATCTTCTTCTTGCCTTAGTGGGCTGCTCCGAAGTGGGAGCTGGGGAAAGAGCCTCCTTTGCATTGGCTATGGCAGCCTAAATGCTGCTTCGCCCGCGCAGATCGAGTTCCCGTCACCTGCCTCAGCTTAATTATTAATAGACTCCTGTCTCACCCTCAAAGGTATCCCAATTGAGACAATAAATTATATGGTCACCCTCTGTAAAAGGCAGGCTGCTTTTAATGCCTCCACACACTTTTCATGGGAAATTAAGTGTTCACCTGGGTATTGAATCTGCTTATCCAGGGAAAAATCTTTTTCTCCTGTAGAGGGTTTTGTTGGTGGTCTCATACTCAGACTGTCACTTATAATTGTCTCTCCCTAGAGCAAAAGAACCATTTAGTCAACTTTGCTTTATTCAGGGGCAGGGGGGTCGGGTGTGGGGGTTAAGGGAAGAAAGCCCCACCGTAATCCAGAAGAGTTCTTTTGAGGAGATGGGGTGGGAAGGGGGAGGTGGAATGAATAATGTTGAAGTGTATACACTGAGAAATGGATGGATTGGGTTGCTTGCACCGGAGAGGTCATTTTTCAATGCTGCCGAGTGCGTTCAGTCCATCAGCTCATCTCTTAACTTTGTCTCCACTTTAAATTTTTTATGGATCAACCCAAGGGTAATGAACCAGAAAATCCTACAGCTATTGTGTTTTTGTTATGAATTCCTGTTTCTAGGAGTTTGCAACTCAGGTGCAAAAAATAGTTGTTGTGACTTGAAATGACTTGAAAATTGAGGTGGGAGGTTCAAACATGGGGGCAAATATTTTCTTAGAGGCTGCCTGATTAATAGCTAGGATAGGAAAGTGTCAGGAAATGTGATATTTAGATCTTTCGAATTCTAATAAAAATGAAATTTGGAGAGAAGTAAGGGAAATGTGCTATCAGCCATCAGCTTCACTATTGGTTTCTGTTTCGATACGGACTTTAATTTGATTCATAAATTTATTTTTATACTTCTCTGGTTGTTTCTTTGTTCCACAAGTGTCTTTTTCCTCTGGAAAGAGTTTCATGAAGGTAGATAACTTTTCTCTGTGTCAGTTTGCTTTTTTTTGAGATGGAGTGCAATGGCATGATCTCAGCTCATCGCAACCTCCACCTGCTGGGTTCAAGCAATTCTCCTGCCTCAGCCTCCCAAGTAGCCGGGACTACAGGCATACACTACCATGCCTGGATAATTTTGTATTTTTAGTAGATATGGGGTTTCACCATGTTGGCCAGGCTGCTCTCAATCTGCTGACCTCAAGCGATCCACCTGCCTCAGCCTCCCAAATCGCCGAGATTACAGGCATGAGCCACCACGCCCAGCCTGTGCTAATACCTTCATAAGTACCCGAAGCATAATGGGTTCTTGTATGTTTATTGAATTCTCAAGCCTTAGCTGAGACTCTTTATTGAACTGGTACATAAGCATAGTCCCCATTGTCTGGTATTAATAGCCTTAACTTCACCATTTCTGTCCATTCTTTCTCTCTGTTTTTTTCAGATCTCAAGTGTCCAGTATTGAATTAATCATAATCAATGGCTAATGCCACACACAATCACACTATAATCCTGGGTCCATGTATAGCCCTCTTTTACTCATTTACTTTCATTTATTCATTCATTTAATAATATATCAAATTCCTGTGAACCACTACCTCATCAAAGACCTGCCCATTCACGTAAATGCTCTTCCCCAACCCATCACAAATTGGCCTAAATAATATGTTGTCTACATTTACATGTTTCAGGGAATTACTCTGAACGTCTCTTCTGATATTTTCTTTTTGACTGAATGTGACTTTACAGAGATGCATCTATGTTGTTGCATGAGCTGCCATTCTTTAATTTTCACTGCTCATGACATTCCATTGTATGTGTCTTAATTTCTGTGAACAGGCATTTGGGTTATTTCCAGGTTTTGGTAGTTAAGGTAATTAAGGAAATGGTTTCTATGAGCATTCTTGGAATGTCTCTTGATAGACACATATCTGGGTGTTCTGCTAGGCATGGAATTCCTGGCTCATAGAGTGTGCTAATGTTCAGTTTCACAAAATAGTGCCAAAATGTTTTCCATGTGGTTGTACAATTTGTACTCTCTCTAGTGATGTATGAAAATGTCCACCGATCCACATCCTTTCCAACATTTGGTATTGTCAGACTTCTTAGTCTTCAACAGCTAAAGGGGTTTAAGATGGCACTTCATTTGATCTTGATCTTGATTTGCACTTCCTTAATTAGTGCCTTTGAATGTCTTCTCATGTTTGTTACCATTAGTGTTTCCTCTTATGCAAAATACCTGTTCTTAATTTTTGTTCAGTTTTCTCTTGTGTAGTTTGTCTTTTTTCTTATTCCTTCGAAAATGTGTTTCTGTTGTGTGTGTGTCGTTGTTTTTTGCATATTCTTGATACTAACCCTTTGTCACTTTTATGTGTTCCAAATATCTTCCCCCAGTTTGTAGCTTGTCTTTTGCCTTATGTAAGATGTCTTTTGATGACAGATTTTTTTAAAAATCAGTATAATCAAATGAATAATTCTTTTTTGTTATGTTTGGCACTTTTGGTGTCATGTTTAAGAAATATTTCCCTACCCTGAGGTCATAAAGCTGTTCCCTTACATTTTATTCTAAAAGTTTTAAAGTTTTACTTTTGACATTTAAGTTCTTAATCCATCTGGATTTCATTTTTGTGTATGGTTAAAAGTAGGAAATCCATTTTCATTTTTTTCCAAATGAATAACTGATTTTTCCAGCTCCATTTGTTGAACTATATTTTTCCCTTTATCAATGTCATAGTAGCTCCACAAAAAATTCAGGAAGAACTCCCAAGAGTTTCTTCTCTCTAATGTTAAAAGATAATAGTAAGTAAAAATCATTACTTTGAATCAGTATATATGAGGTAGCACATCAGAAAATTTTATCCGTTTAATCACAACAAATGTATTGATTAGGTATGCTACTTATCTACATTTTATAGAGAAGCCAAAGGCGGCTACAAAATGTTAAATGGACATTTATAATAAAAGTCAGTATTTCCCGAGGTCCTGCAGCTGACTGCGGCAGAGTAAGGATTCTAGCACAGGCCTAACAATTCATGCTTTCACCATGTTAATAGAAAGGAAATTAAATAGAGCCAGCAGTTTTCTTGCTGTTTGTCCACCTTTAAAAGTAAAAAGGAGGGATTGTCCCACAAGTAAATAAGTAGATTGAATTGCCCTTTGGCAACTGACTTGTCCTTCTTTTTCACAAAGCCCATAAATTGACACTATCCATTTCTCTCTTTGCTACCACGTGGTGTACATTCTTCCAGTGTACCACGTTCAGTGGAAGAATTCTTTTTTCCTAGAATAAGAAGGAAGTATTGCAACTAGGATGTGCAAGCACTAAGCCAAGGCTGTAGAGCCTTGTCTAGAATGGGTGCTGCCCTCTGTCTTCCCAGGGAGCACTGCTTGGTCATGACGCTGGATGATCAGCATTTGTGTAAACGAGCAATTTTCTCATCACTTGTTTAATACGGCAACAATCTCCTCCTCAAACATGCTCTGTGACATATAAGTAATTTTGAAAGGAGATAGCTTTTATTTTAGAAAATTGTTTCAAATTTTTTGCAACTGTAAAGAAGATACTCAAAATCAGTGTTGATGTGGAGCAATGGGAAACACAGACTTATAATCAATTTGCTACAGGTTAGAATCACACCCTTCTCCTTACTAGCTACATACCTTCAGACAAGAAATCTAAATTAGGAGTGACCACACTTTTTCAGTAAAGGTCTAATAATAAATACTTTATGCTTTGTAGACTGCACAGTGTCTGTCACAGGTACTCAACCCTGCTGTGGTAGCATGAAGACAGATACATTAGAAAGACACATTTAACAATGAATTTGCTATGTTCCAACAGAAATTTATAGACACTGAAATTCGAATTTTATTTAGTGTATCATAAAGTATTATTAAAATTTGTCCTAATCATCTAAATGTAAACACTTTTATTCCTTGGACTACAAAATACAGGCATCAGGCCAGATTTGGCTGTAAGACAGTAGGTTGCTGAATCCTGATCTAAACTGTCTTCAGTGGTCTCAGCTGTAAAATTCATATTACAAGAGTTGTCTGTTGGCATTAAGTTGTGGATGGTGTGAAATCAGTGAGCTCCTTCATTTCACCAAGTACTAGCCCCGAAGTAGAAACTCAATAATTTTTTTAAATTTAAAAGTTATAAATTATTATTGCAATTATTCATTGCAATAAAAGGCTTTATTAATTGTATTAAATAGCTTTATTATTAATTGCAAAAATTGATATTTGATAAATATTCATTGTCTCTGAGTGTCTGGTACTGTTCTAAGTGCTGGGGATGCAGTAATCACCATGACGCACAAAGTTCTTGTCTTTCTAATGCTGACCTTCTAGTAGAAGGAGAAAGATGCTAATACAATAAAAAGGTAGGATTTATGGCATGTCAGGTTGTCATAAATATGAGGAAAAATAATCAGGGAAGGAGTATAAAGAGAATATTTAGTCTGTGGTTTTAGACTTTGGAGTGGTCAACACATACGTGGAATGTCAAGCTATCAGATTTTGAGATCATCAAGAGAGTGAGTGCAGATCATAGAGTGAGAGAGGTCTTCATTTTGAACTATTATTTAGCTGTCAGGGAGATCAGGAGGAAACACCCAAAGAGACTGAGAAGGAGGAAGATCAGGAGACCATACTCTTCTGATTGCCAAGTGTTAACAAAGGCTGGGGACAAGAGGAGCGAGATATCACCAAATCAAAACTCTTATTTGGTCCAGCAAGATGCAGCCTGAGCAGGGATTTAAGGATTCAGTAACACAGAAGTCACTGGTCCTCTTCACAGCTTAGGTGGTGGTGGGTGAGGGAGTATCATAGAGCCTGACTTGTTCCCGAGAAAACAAGAAGAAACAAGCAATTGGAAAGCAGCAGAGACATCACATTTAAGGATTTTCCCTGTTAAGCAAAGATGAAAATGCACCAATAACCGGCAATGGAAAGGTGGGTTCTGATGAGGCAGTGTTGAGAGCTTTGTTTGCTTATTTTAAATTACTTTTTTTAAAATAAGAGAAATAACAACTTGTTGGTATGCCAGTGGGAAAGATTCAACAGAGAAAAAAAATAAATGATGCAACAGAGGGACCAGCAAATCACTGGAGACCAAGACCACGATGGTTCAAAACCACTACGGAGACGAAGGAGTTGGGCCTCGCTAGGAACACCAAGAATCATCCATAGAAACAGCAGAGCAGCTGAGGAAATAGACAGAGCCAGGTGGGTGTGTGTACTGGTAGGAGCCTGTAGGAGACCTCTCCTGGCTCCTTCTATTTTCTTAGTGAAATAGGGCTGCAGCTGAGAGAGATAACGAGTGTCTGAAGTTGGAGGGCAAGAGAAGATCTAAATAATCATATATGATTATTGTTTAATGATTGTTGGGCATTATTTACAGCAGAGTTTCTTAGGTGGGGTACGTGGATTTAATAGTGTATGGATGGCCTTTAGGCTATCCATAGATTCCCTGCAAAATGTATAGGTGGATATTCTCCAAATATGCATTTCCCTGGAAAGGAGTTCATAGCTCTGTTCAAATTATCTAATGGGTTTATGACCCAGACAAAATTTTTTAAAAGAAAAAAATATATATACATATATATATTTACAATCAACCTACTGATGAAAGATTGCAGCCAGAACCAACAATCAGGAATGCTTCTATACTTCTGCTCGATGCCTGGCTGTTGTGATGGGAAAGCTGACAATCACCTTGCCTTGGATGCTGGTTTTCTTATGTGGAGCAAGAAAAGTAATTATGGCTGAAGCCCAAGTGCTATGGTCCAGCTGTGGAATCATATTCAAAGGGAGTCGTCAGAAGGAGACAATGCCCTAGGTTGCTATCAAGAGGAGACAACTCCAACATGGGCCATAGAAATTTAGGTCCAAGTGAAAAGTCTGAAGGATCAGCTGAAAGCCACAAGCTTATCTCTGCTGCTCCCTGCCAAACCCCATCCCTCCATCATCCCTGGCCCTCTAACCTCCGCTTGCCTTTGAGAATGATTTGCAATGGTGAAACCATATTCAAACCACAGATATTCAGGACAATTTAATTTCCTCAAAGTTATAGAATCTATTTATTATTTTTTAATTTTTATTTATTTTTTTGAGATGGACTCCCTCTGTAGCCCAAGCTGGAGTGCAGTGGCGCAATCTCGACTCACTGCAACCTCTGCCTCCTGGGACCCAGTTCAAGCAATTCTCCTGCCTCAGCCTCCCAAGTAGCTGGGATTACAGGCACGTGCCACCGTGCCCAGCTAATTTTTGTATTTTTAGTAGAGACGGGGTTTCACCATGTTGGCCAGGCTGGTCTCAAATATATGACCTTGTGATCCGCCTGCCTCAGCCTCCCAAAGTGCTAGGATTACAGGTGTGAGCCACCGTGCCTGGCCTCAATTTATTTTAAATATGCAGCTATGGAAGAGGAAAAAATAATAATAAATTCAAAACTGAAACCATTTTCTATTTCAGATTATGTAGTATTGAATGACCCATTAGAGTAATCAAATTAAGAAATTCTTTGGTATTTTTTAAATTTTTTGTGTTATTTAATTTAATAAATTTTACACTCCCAAAAGACAAGGTACAAACAGAGAAGTTATTTTATGTAGAATAATGATCATAGAGTTTAGACTAAAAATCTAAATTGTGATGAAGTTAAATTTTGTCAAATATAAACTAATCATTTGAGAAACTTAATCTTAGATTTTTCATGAAATTCAAAAAAAAGGCAACTTAATATTTCAATTATAGCTCTTTTTAGTTAAAGGTAAACAAAAAATCCTCTAAGCTGATCTTTCTTTGACACTGATACATATCTTCCTAACTTTTACTTCAAAGCCAAAGGGGGAAAAAAAGCCGTTTTGCCTGATTTTTGCCTTTGGTATTATTAAAACAAGGGGAAGAAAGCCTGTCCCAGGCTGAGATGTTATTTACCAAGTTAAAGGATAAAGCCAACTGTCATGTCCAAGTTACGAAGTCCTTATGAAAACACCAACTTATAATGGAAATTCTGACCCACTTAAGCTCTGGTAAGGCAATGTGATTCAAGAATAAGAATAATAATAATAATAAATCTGGTTTTCCTATATTCAAACTCGTACCACATTCTTGGTGTGAGGAAAATCAATTTATATTTCCAGGGAGGAATTCCAAAGTAGAATTGGGTATTTATCATGACTGAAATGAACTGAAAACCTCTTCTCATTTTATTTTAGAGATTTTCTACATGTTTACATTTGTTATTTTTAAAGTTAATAATTTAATGAAAAATATTTTCTGTTAAAATTGACCTTTCCACTTATTCCTAAAGAAAGTTACCACCATTTTAATTAAATTAGGTATGACTGAAATTCATTTTATTAAATATTCCACTTAGAAAAAAAAAACTCTTTCATAGCAAAGTATGCACTTGCTTTAGTCTTGGCATTTTTCTCTTTAGCTGCCGTCATCCGATTGAAGCATTTGCTTTGAAATGCCTGCCAAATATTTTTGCCCAATACCACAATAACAATGTAGCAATGTATGAGTGATTTATCCTAGTCAGTTTACAACTGCCCGGCCAGGGTGGACTACTCTGGAGTTCAAATAGAAGGTTTGCTTTTCTCTCTTAAATGGCAAGTAGAGTCTAACAGTGTGTTTGTGTGCCAGGACTGACAAGATGTGCCCTATGCAGGTGTAAACACTGTCAAGTAATTAATTGGTGGTTTTAACTGAAAAAAAAAAAAAGATGAGAGCACAAATATTTATGCACACGTCTATCCATGACTGCATAGATATGTACAACTGCATATACACATATGTATATTAATTACTTTTTCACTGATTCCAATTAAGAGTTTTATTATGGACAATTAAAAAATTGAGTAAGTGAAAACATCATTTCTTTGCTTAAGTATTTAAAAAACCTATTTTTATTCATACCGTTAATTAGTGTAAGCATGCCTTCTTTGCATTACCTATTAGACTTTACTCAAAACAACGAGAAGGAATGTATTTTCAAATTTGTCTCTAGTTTTACTTCTGTGTGTGGCTTTTGAAAAGATCCACAACAAAGGAAAAAATGCTTGTACGCTGCAGTTCCAAAGGCTGAATGCTTATTTAGAAAGGTCGCTGTATCCAAAGGACAGATTGCCAGTTCTTTTGAATTTTCCTTACTTGCCTCTTCTATGGAAACAGAAAGAAACACGAATCATCAGCTGGGAGGCAATAGGTAGAGACCACCCAGGGCAGAGCTCATTTAGCGTCTAGTGACCTTCTGTTAGACACACAGCAAAGCACGGAGGAAAAAATCCAGACGCAATCCCCACAGAGTTCTGAAGTATTCTCTACTTCATCTTGCTCTTTCAAGGCTTCAAAGATGCAGAAGCGGCTGATTATTTTAAAAACAAAGCAAGACCAAACTGAGCCTGACCCTGCAGAGAGCTTCAGCCAGTGTTCTCTGACCTCCTTCCTCCCACATCACTTGCCCTATTCTGGAGAACTATGATCTGTTTTCTTTTCTTAAAGAGCTGTCAAGGAATTGGTCTCGTGAAATATTCAGTCACTAATGGTGGACTCTTGACAAATAAAAACGAAGCTCTATACCTAAGTACTAGGCCTGATGAAGCTAATTCTGCTGTGTGCGATGAATTTTACGTGATGCAGCTCTGGGATAATGACTTGGACATCAGCAAAGACCCTTCCTGGATTAAACTGAGATCCAGCAAGACGAATGGACAAGGTGCTATGCCTGGAACTACTAGGGCAACATAAGTTTGGTTAAGAAGTTTGGTAGTGACATTAACTGCAACAGGAAATTAGGTGATTTCAAACACACTTCACATTTTTCAGAATGTTTTGTGGGAACTTTTTAAAATTTAATTTTGTCTGTATGCATGTTTGTGCTGGTATCAGTAGTTGATTTTTTTTTTTCAATTTACTACATAGCTTAATCAGTGGACCTCCTTGGAAAGGAACTGGTTTAGAGTTTGGGTAAAGAACATGATTATTCTAGGTGCAGGGTGGGGAGAGTTGGCAGGATGGTGGCAGATAGACAACCAAATGGATAAAAAGCAAAACTGTGGGTGAGACTTGGTGATAGTACAGATAAATAGGTTTAAGGTAGACTGTCATTTCTTGGGTCAACAATATTTATTGAGTGCTTTGCATTGGTTAGATACTGAACTAAACTCTGAGAATTCAAAAGATAGATAAAGCAGAGCCCCTATCTTCAGTGAGCTTAGAGTGTAATGGAGAAGACAAGCCTACAAACCAGATTTTTATCTTTAATGCAACTAACACATTCCATTTATTACCAGACTGGCAATTAGTAGATAATCAAGAAATGTTTTTGAATAAATGAATGGGTTGTCTAGCACAGGGCGTTCTTTAGCAGGTAACTAATAAATGTATGTTCCCTAAATAGTTCAATATTTGTTTTGCAATATTTTTCATGTGTGTGTTTTTAAAATGTTTTTGTTATTTTTTTTCTCCCCCAAAAGTCAGTAAGTTCACTGAGGCCAGACACCATGTTTAATATTTCTTGTCTGGGGCTTGGTACGGTGACTGAGGTCTGGCAGTGAGGATTACATCCTGGGAAGGAGAAGATTTCTTTAGGTTTCATTTTCTTTCTTTAAAAGTCATGTGCATTTTACTTATATGACTATTTGAATATTAAAATAACTTCTTGACATTAAAATGTTTAATGATTCACACATTGTTGTCTTAAAGTCCTTTGATTTCAGAAATCAGGCTGAATTGAAGTATACTAACAGCACATATCAGACTCAGCTCTGGGTAATTTCTCATCTTTAATCTGCCGTCACAGTATTTTAAGAATCCAAATACATGTCTTCAGACTTCAACAGAGTATGCTGCCTCATGGGCTCCTCAAAATTGTAAGGTATCACCACATATCCCCAGGCATACACCTAGAGTGAGACATGGTGCCTTAGACCTGTGGCATTATATAGTAATCAATCAAGAGTAATGCATCTGTGCTAGTCATTCACCTGTCTGCTCTCAGATTTGACCCCATTTTCCTCTTTGCTCTGCTCTGTGTTCGGGGTGTTTCACTCTACACTTTGTCAACTGATATTTATCTGGGTTTCTGAAATAGAAACCCTGATATGAAACTGTAGGTTTCAAAGGACAGAGATTCCAGGGGATTCACCTTGTCTCTGTTGTCCATTCTCCAGCAGTGGTTGTGATTCCTTCAGAGTCCCACCTCCTGCCAGGAAGCCCTGGCTCCTGGACTCTGGTAACAGCACCTTCTTTCCGCTTTTCCTCCAGTCCTTGAATGAGTGGTAGCTTCCTGTAGCCCTTCTTAGCCCTCGTGGCTTTTCCAATAGTTTTATCACGAGTTCCTCATATTAAATTCCCTCTGTTGAAATACCAGGCATTCACACAGCAAGTTATTTATCCAGAGTTTATTCCTTTTACATGAAAAACATAAATGAAGTAAAACATTTGCATTATTTTAGATTTATTTGGCAGCAAAGGAAAGGAAAGATAACCTTTCAGGTTAGCACATAAACGATTACAAGCTAGAATAGAATAATGCTAACCTGAAAGGTTATCTTTCTTTTCCTTTGCTGCCAAATAAATCTAAAATGATGATGATTCTTGTATGTAATCATTTGTTACATATTAGCAATAATTATTACTGCAATTACAAATATGTAATAAACAATTACATACTGGAATAGTGCTAACCCAAAAGACTATCTTTCCTTTCCTGCCTTTCTTTTATTTTCTGCCAAATAAATCTAAAATGATGCAACTGTTTTACTTAATTTCTGTTTAATATTTGCATCATTTTAGATTTATTAGTAATTATTAGTAATATTAATAATTAGTAATTATTAGTAATATTAATAATTATTAGTAATATAATTATTAACAATACTTATTGCATATCATTATTAGAAATAACTATTGCATATAATTGTTATATTGCATAAAATAATCATAGCATATAATTATCAGCAATAATTTATTGTGCATAAAAATTATAAATAATTTACTCATTTTTAGAAAAAAGATTCAATGTTAAACAATTACAGCAAAAAATAACCAGTAAGGATAATAGAGAATCAGAAAAATATTATATGCCAACTTCATGTTCTTGCTATGTACAGAACATAATTCCCAGTAACTGCCAAACACACACTCTGTTCCAGTGCCAACAAGCTATTTACCAAGGTGGACCATATGCAGGGATATAATAAGGTCTCAATAACTTTTAAGAGACTGAAACTTTACATAGAACATTCTGGAGGCTAGAAGTCTAAAATCAAGGTGCCAGCTGAGTTGGTGTCTGGTAAGAATTAGATGGGAACTCAATAGATCTAATATACTACAAAATCTCCAAATATTTGGAAATTAAGTAACATATTTCTAAGTAACTCGTTGAAAAATGAGCTCATAGATAAATTTTATATATTTCAAACTGATTAATAATGAAATCACAATATATCACAATTGGTGGGATGCAGCCAAAGCAATAGGCAAATTTATGTATTTAAGTGCCTATATATGAAAAGATTAAGCGTTTTAAAATCAATGAAATTCAAGTTTGTAGCTTAAGAAGCTAAATAAAAGAAAAACAAAAATAAACATAAGGAGTGTAATAAGAAATGATAACAATCAGAGTAGATACGGATGAAGTAAAAAATACAAAGAAGAAAAAATCCGAAGTTGCATCTTGTTAAATAAAGATCAACTAAATGTATAAATCCCTAACAAGGTTAATTTTCTTAAAAAGAGAGAAAATGCACAACTTCTACATATCAGAAAAGAAAATGGAGAGTCTACAATTGAAATAATACAAATAGAATAGTATTATAATTTTATGTCAATAAAGTTAGTAACTTGGGCCAAAAAAACCACAATTTTTAAGGAAGACAAAACTTATCACAACTGATTCGAAAAGAAATAGAAGATCTGAACAGCCTTCTATCTATTAAAAAATTAAATTCCTACTTAAAAATGTCCCACAAAGAATACTTCAAATCCATATGATTTCACTGGTAAATTTTGAAAAATTAAGGAAAAAATAATACCGATCTTACGCAAACTCACTACCATGATACAAAAACCAGAATACGACATTAAAAATATTAAGAACAGCTTTCCTTATGACCATAGAATCAAAAATCTTTAACAGAATATTAACAAATCTTATCCAGGATTACATAAAATGTATACCAGATCCAGACCACGTAGAGTTGTTCTAGAAATTCGAGGTTGGTTCAATATTGAATATCAATCATAGAATCAAATCAGTAGATGCAGAAGCAGCATTAGAGGAACTTAAACTCTCATTTATCTTAAAAACTTCTCAGCAAACAAGGAATCACAGGAAACATCTTAAAACTGCTAGAAAGCATCTATGAAAACCTTGCAAACATCATACATAATGATGAAAAACGAAATTGAGGAGACCAAGTTGAGGAGAAAAGCTAAGATTTTACTTCCAATCCTTACCAGGGCAACAAAATAAGAAAATAAATGAAATGCATAGAGGTAAGGAAGAAGACAAATGGACCAGTCTGCAAAAGACATAGTTATCAAAATAGAGAAGCCTAAGTAAGAAATATGTGTAAAAAAAAAAAAAAAAAAAAGTACCAGAATTAATAAGTGAATTAGGTATGGACGTAAGAAACAAGACCAATTTTAAAAATTAGTTAATTTTGTATATAATAACAACAAAAACTTAAGAAATACAGTTTTTAAATGTCATTTTAAAAACATGAAGTACTTCATAATGCAGAAGACCTAAAGTAGCCAAGATTATTTTGAAAAGTAAGACAAAGTTTGATGATCTAAACTATCTGATTTGAACACTTAATATAAAACTACTGAAATGAAGACTATGGAACTGGCATAAAGTTAACCACAAGATCAGTGGAACAAAATGGAGCCATGCTGTTGGATATAGTGACATAGTAGCCACTAAGTCCCATGTGGCCATTCATCCCTTGCCATGCAGCAGATTTTAATTGAGATTTGCTGTAACAGCTGGTATAAATACGCATCAGATTTTGAAGATTGTATAAAAAATGTAAACTGTCTCATTGACAAAACTATCAGTTGTGTTTATATTGACTGCATGATGAAATGATAATATTTTGAATATATTAGGCAAATAAAACATTTCATTAAAAGTAATGTTACCTGTATCTTTTTATGTTTTTAACGTGGCTACGAGAAAATGTAAAATTACGTGTGCGACTAACATTCTGCCTCATCTGTTAATTCTACTGTACAGTGGTGAAACAGAGTTAAAACTATGATTAATTGATTTTTTAAAATGTCACCAACATAATACTACTGGGAAAAGATTGAATTTTCAACAAATGGTGTGGAGCAACTGGGTATCTGTGGTTCAACACAATTTTAAAAAGACTCTTGACCTCCACTTCAAGCCATATTTTAAACTTAATTTGAAATGAATAATAGAGCTAAAATTTACACTTAAAACTATAATGCTTCTAGAAAAAAAAAATAGGAAAAAGCTTTGTAACCTTAGTGTAGTAAAAACTACCAGAAAATCACTAATCACAAAAGAAAAAAAATGCTAACTTAGACTTCATCAAAGTTAAAATCTGTTTTTCGGGCCGGGCGCGGTGGCTCATGCCTGTAATCCCAGCACTTTGGGAGGCTGAGGCAGGCAGATTCACGAGGTCAGGAGATCGAGACCATCCTGGCTAACACGTGAAACCCCGTCTCTACTAAAAATACAAAAAATTAGCCAGGCATGGTAGTGGGCGCCTGTAGTCCCAGCTACTCGGGAGGCTGAGGCAGGAGAATGGGATGAACCTGGGAGGTGGAGCTTGCAGTGAGCCGAGATCGCACCACTGAACTCCAGCCTGGGTGACAGTGAGACTCCATCTCAAAAAAATAAATTAATTAATTAAAAAATCTGTTTTTCAGAAGATACTGCTAAGCAAAGGAAAACACAAGTCACAGACTGGAAGATAATGCTATTGGTACACATCTCTGACAAAGGACTTGAATTCAGCACGTATAAGGGACTCTTAAATTCACTAAAAAGAAGACAAGCAGCCAAATGCAAATGGAAAAAGACTTGAATAGACCCTCACCAAAGAAAATGTAGGAATGGCTAGGAAGGACCTGATGCTCAACATTTACCAGCCTTCAGGGAAATGTAAATTAAACCACAATGAGATAATTGCATACTAGAATGGCTGAAATTAAAGTGACTAACAACATCACATGTTGGTGAAGATGTGAAGCTACTAGAATTCTCTTACATTGTTGGTGAAAATGAAGGGTGTAAAATAGTACAACCCATTTGTAAACCAGTTGGGTTGTTTCTTATAACTCTGCAATTTCACTCCTTATATTTTACCCAAGTGAAAAGTAGTCCAGAAAAGAACTGTGCAGGAATGTTTATAGCAGCGTTGTTTATAATAGGCAAACACGGGGAGCAATGCATACATTTATTAAAAGATGAATGGATCAACATTAATTTGCCCATGCTACATTCACAAAGGAAAATTATTTGGGACAAAACAGTAATGTAAGTAATGTATTGCCGATATGCATAACAATATAGAGGAATCTCAAGAACATTATGCTGAGTGAAAGAGCAGAGGCAAGATACAAGAGAACATTCTGTGTAATTCTCCTTATGTGAAATTTTCTAGACCGCAAAACTAACTTACAGTTAGAGAAATCAGATAGTGTTTGCCTGTGCAAGAGGCGTTGATTACAAAAGGTCACAGGGGTTTTGGGGTGATGTGACTTTTTTATATCTTGTTTGATATCTTGTTTGAGGTTGTAGTTACAAGGTTGCATCAATTTCCAAAACTTATTTCACTGTACACTCAAAATAGGTGCATTTTATTGAATACAAATGAGTTTTCAATAAAGTTAATTGTGTGTGTGTATATATATATAAAACAGATTAAGAGCGGATACTTTTTATTCATTGTACACCTTTGTCAATGAGGAAAAGTAGAACTAAAATCCTCAAGAAGGCATTCTCAGACATACCCTGACTCTCTCGTTAATGATTATGAGTTACAATGATTAGAAGTGTAACTAAAATGTTAGATTCACTTTTTCTAGGATTTGATGTATTTTCTTTTATGATTTGAAGAAAAATGTTTGTCTTTTAAAATTATCTATCTTGTGAATCCTAAACTTTTTGCAGAGAGTTTATTTCCTGTAAGTTTAAAGAGCCAAAGAAAACACCCAGAGTCAGGTGAAGGGGGCACAGCTTTGTAGCTGTTTTTATTTGGGTGTAGGTTGTTAAAGATACGTGGCAGAAAGATGATTTCTTCTTCCTCAGCAAGGCAATGCTTCTTCTTCCAAAAGCACAGGTCCCTTTTCAAAAATAACACTTTTCTCCAGGGAAAAATTTGCACATTTAAAACAGCTCAGTAGCTCAGTAGCATCTTTGTGTGTCCTTGGTGTTGACTCATCTCCTGGTTTGTTTTGTGTTGTTTGTCTTGGTTTCTGATCTAAGACGATCTGACGTGTGCTTTGGTTTACCCCGTTGGAGTGCTGCATCCAGAAAAGCATGAGGCGTGGGGAACGTAATTTGGATTTCTTTTGCGATGTACTTTATTTTATAAAGCAAAATTGGAGAGGACACACTGGAAACCCCACCCTGTACAGAAAGTGTATCACAAGAACCGAGACATAGCGGCAGAGCTTGTGGGGTGCCCGTCTCTAACTCTCTGTGACGTGGGTGCCTTTTGGAGGTGGTGCTCTGCAGCCAAAGCACTATCTTGATCCTACCTATGTTATCTTGTGTCTGTGGTATGAAACATGTCATAATTTTGCAGACTTTTCTCCTAGTCTGTTTCCTTTCATTACCTCCTGACACCTGTGAAATCAGTCTGCCCAGCTCTTAGAACAATATATTTTTTATTTTTTTACTACTAGCTGGAATTTTCTACTTGGCTCTGGAGACCTGGTATTATTGTGTTTTCTTTGTCATCCATGAAACTCTCTTTAAACCTTGCTTCCCTTAACATGGATGCCAGTGGGAAGAGATGGCAAACATGAGAAGAGAGACAATTTGTCAGCAAATGTTCTCCGATAGCAGTCACAAGCACATTTTGAAAAGCCTGGAATCCTTGGGGCTTTGTGTGAGGATCCTTGTGTCTCCATTCCACACCAAGGGTGATGGTATTGGGCTTTAGTCTTAATTTTAGTCTTTCTGTTGGGCAAGCAAGCAGAAATCTTCCTTAGCCCTAAATCATAATTTTGAATATAATATCAGTGAATGTCCAGCAGGTGGTGGTGACCTGCCCAGTCACTAGCTTGAACTTGACACACAGCAAGTTGGGACAAAACAGTAATATAAGTAATGTATTACCGATATGCATAACAATATAGAGGAATCTCAAGAACATTATGCTGAGTGAAAAAGAAGAGGAAAGATACAAGAGAACATTCTGTGTAATTCTGCTTATGTGAAATTTTCTAGACTGCAAAACTAACTTACAGTTAGAGAAATCAAACAGTGTTTGCCTATGCGAGAGGCGTTGATTACAAAGGGTCACAGGGGTTTTGGGGTGATGTGACTTTTTTATATCTTGTTTGATATCTTGTTTGAGGTTGTAGTTATAAGGTTGCATCAATTTCCAAAACTTATTTCACTATACACTCAAAATAGGTGCATTTTATTGAATATAAATGAGTTTTCAATAAAGTTAATTGTGTTTGTGTGTGTCTGGCAGGGAGGAGGCTTCTCGTGGGAATTCTTGCACAAGGAGTCTTGCAATTCTGTATCACTTGCTGTTAGCCAAGTGCCCAGCTAGGCACCACACATGTTCCCATGCATTGAGTCACATAGCCTAGTTACTGCATGGTTTTCTTCTATGGGGAGTGAGCGACAGGGTGGTGAAGCAACCCCACTAAGGTTGCATAGCCAACAACAGGTGAAGCAGGGAATTAGACCCAGCTCCAGCATCTGCGTCTGTGACAACTGCACCACACCTGTCACCTCGCATCTGTGGCAGGTGAACTTCATATCAGTTATTTAGTTTGAATTGAAAAACCATGTCATTATTTTAGGTCAAACTTAAAGCAGCTGTAGCCATCTACAACAAAACTTCATAGCAAGTAGACAAAACTCTAAAGAGCTGGCATATGTTTCACACAGTGTACAGAAGTGTTAAGTGAGATAATTCATGAAAAGCACTTAGAATAGCTTGGTATATGGCAAGCATTCAATAAATATGAGCTAATATTAATGCTAATAACAGGAAACACAAGTCAAAACTGGTCATAGGTTTACTTCCTAGGGTGGTGGGGGCCAGTGTCTGATCGCAGGTGAGCAAACAATTTAGATATCAGTGGTTTCAGATTTAAATCTAGAAGTGATCAATATCAGAATATATAATCAGGAGGTCAGGAAATAACAGCAGGGTAATCTTTCCTGGTAGCTGAAATCTTAAGATATAAAGTGTGGGCACTGACATTTTACACATTGAAAACTCTTGTTTTCAGTCCTGTAGCCTAGAGAAGCAGAGTTAGTCTACAGAAGGAGAAAGAATGAAACACATGTGTTGAGAGAAGCAGCCAGGAGGGCAACTCCCAGTTCTGATTGAGATCCAGGGTCCAGTTCATCTCTGAGACTTGGCTATGCCTTTTCCTTCCTTTTTGGAAGCCAGCATCTTTTCAATGTACAACAGAGGCCTTCTCTGACTGCCCAAGGCAATTTTAACTTCTATTTAGCCTGCTTTATCTTTCTTCTAGAATGTACCTATCTTTTACTGATATTAGACTATATACTGTTCACTGTCTGAATGACCCATAAAAGGACAGAGACTTGGCCCCCTCCTGTATCCCCAGAATCTAGCACAGTGCCAGATTCAAACACAGTGCTTGCTGATAAAATCAATGGTATGAATGAAATAATTTTTCTTTATATCTAAGCTAATTTTAGCTAAATTTCTAATTCTTGTAAATTAGTATCCTAGCTGACTGCAAGAGTAGCAGTTATGCTGAAATGCCTAGACAACAAAAAGGACCTAGGCCAGAATGGTGGGTAAGAGGCAGTAGAGGTGAGAGAGAATATGCTAGAATAAGGAGTCACACATATTGCGCTTTTTTTTTTTTTTTTAAATATGCACCAGATCCTAGATCTGGCCAGCAACTACAGTAAAACCTGCACCAATTAGTGATCCTCCACATCAAAAATCTAGGATACAGGAACAAGGCATGATTCTCATTCCAGCACATGTATCCATTTACCTGTCTGTTGAAGTGGGAAACAGAGGTGAGCTCATGGGGAAAGGGAGTCATGGCATTGTCTGTTCATGACCATCCTGCCTTGACTGGAGAGGGTCTTGGAACAAAGACATCTCCTCGGTGAATTCTGATTCCAGGATCTGGAGGAGCTAGAGAATCATAGTTATGTTGTTGACTATACTATCTATGCATTTGATGCTCATTGATGCTAATGTAATAACTCTAAGTAATTGAGAAAAAAATGAAATCATGTTCAGTATCCTCTGTTTAATCAGTGAGGGAAGTAAATACTGTATTTAGAGAATTTAATCCTGTCAAACTGTTAAAATTGTATAAATGAGTTAGTTCATCAGTGCAGAAACCATTGGGTGTCCTCCAGTGGTTTTCTATTCTTCTGTGATAGAACCTTCAACTTTTAGCTGGCCACAGAATTATCCAAGAAAAACTACATTTACCTCCACCCCTTGTACCTGAGTGTGGCCATGGTACTAAGTTCTGGGCAATAACTTGTAAACATTCATGGCAACTCCTGGAAAGGGAGGGAGATGTCATGCCCTTTCCCCGACCTCCTTTTCCCACTTGCTGGAATGAGGACATAATGTCTGGAACTCATCTTGGTCCATAAATTGTCTTGGGAATAGAAACCTCAGAAGCCAGGGTCCCTGACACTTCAGGTCCACAATAACATAGCTGGACTACCTTCTCCTGGAATTTTACATGATAGAGAAGTAAATTCCTAATTTCTTTAAACCATTGTTGAGTTTTCTGACATTTGTGACCAAACCAAGTAGGCAAATGTACCCCCTAATAAGGACAAATGAACAAATTACTGATACAATGGCTGTGTCTATATGATTACCAAAACATGCTTTAACAATAAATCAAGTTACACAAACAGGTATGAGCAATAGTTGTCATATGACCAAATTATATTTTTTCTCTCAATTATTTCACCAAGATCTTTGTACAAAAGTGATGGATCAAAGAAAAGTTCTAAGCCCAAAATGGGTGCATCTTGGCTTTTGGATTAGCTTACTAACTTCCTTCTATGAAAAAAGTCTTTCATGTGTGTATCTTGCCTGATTGGTAGCTGGTGTTCATCAGGATCCTTTGAAAGACAGATATTTACAATGATAAAATTGAAAAGATTATTTTAGTACAGACCAAGGAGATATTCAAAAACTCAACAAATTCAGGATCACATTGCCAGGTTTGGAAGGACAAGTTGGCTAGTTGGACTGGATAACCTGTGTTTTCCCCAGCTTACAAGCCAACAATCCAAGGAGTCATCTGAAAAATGGGCCAAGGACATAAAAACCCTCATTTGAATATTCTCTAACTGATCCATCTAGCACTGCTCAGGGGAAATATCAGCCATTGTTAAGTAAGCAAATTCTTGCTGCTAATTGTGCCACCTAAAGCTCTCCACAAGAGAGGCTGCCAGGATAATGCATGCATTCATGTACACAGTTCAGAGGGCCTGCTCTTGTAATGTTGATTGGGACCATATCAGTGAAACCAGTGTTTATTCTCCCTCTCTTAAAATACATGGCATGTTTATTTTATTAGATATTGAATGTGGTTATCATTGTACCTCATAACCAAAAATAGTTTCAGAAAGATAGCTGCTTTCTCTTTGAGTTTTTAAAATAGCATATTTTAAATAAAATCATTACCAACATAACCATCAAGTTTGGCAAAAATAATGTCAGCCATTTTTTTGTGTGTGTGTGATCTGCTAACGAATAGAAAACACATTTAACTTGTATAGATGAACTTTACTTTCTTGTAGTATAGGGTAAAGAACATAGCCTTGAAAAGCATATTAACTAAAATCAAATCTCTACTTTGACATATTTTTCTGGCTATATTGTATTAGAAGTGAAGCTGAAACATAATTTTGTTTCCTGCAAATGAAATAACAGCTAATATTTACTGCGTATTTATGACATACCAGATATTGTTCTGTGTTTCTTCAATTTGTTACATTATGTAATCCTTTAAAAAAATCTGTTATGAGGAAGAGGCTATTATTATCTCTAATTTACAGAAGAAGAATTAAGACATAGAGACTTGAAGTAATTTACCATATCAGAGTTAATGTGTTTTAGGCTGACCTAGAAGTGAAGAGAAGATGTTAGAATGTACAGTGATAATGAAAACACGTAAGCCAGAGACAGGTCCCTCAATTAGCTAGGCTATTGATCAATATATCAGACAGTGAGGAGATCCAAGTTGGAAGAAAACATAATCATAAAAACATAAATAGAATTTAAAATGTATAAAAGAAAGTAGAAATTGGCCTGAAGGTTAGATGTTCTCACCTACTTGGACAGAATCCAAGACAAGGTAAACCAAACATTGTGCCTAACGATGACCTCCAAGTCCTTACAGGTCTCATCAACTTTAATGAAAATAAAGAACATCAATAACCAAGATAAGCAGGAAGCCATTCGATAACACAAGAGAATGCAAGAAGTCTGTCTTCTAATTTAGAAAAATGAAACAAAAAGTAAATGGATTTTCGATGCTGAGAAAGATGGAGTAGACAGCAAGCACTCCTCTCTCCTACTAGAGTGACTAGAGAAAAATTGACTAATTACAAAAATCTTATTGTTAAAAGCACTAGAGAGTTGCAGAAGCAAAAAGGTCTGGATGAACTAAAAAGTTCCGGAGAGGGAAAAGCCATTTCAAGGTGAGCTGACAACTAAGAGTCATTCTATTTCCTAGAGGCAATTGTGATGCTGGAAAGAGGTTGATGATTGGGCTTGCCAGAGAAAGAGGAACTCTACTGTAGAAAAAAAGACAGACCACTGGACATCCAGAAGACTTGTAATATAGAGGAATTCCCACGGGCATGTCCTATTTTTCATATTTTTCACATATGATGTTTGTTCAGTGAGACAAAATTCTGGAGGTGCTACTTGGAAATGCAGAGTAAAATCTCTCACAGTCTCACACTGCCTTGGCGACGGTGACCCACTACTGCAAACAGCCTGCAATGAACACAAATTATATCCCCCTACAAAATATTTGCAGGAATTTTCTGCTGTTTGTTGTATAATACTGAAATGTTATGCTTGAATCTTCAAAGGGCAGGCAAAATCTTTTGGAGTATTTAAGGAATGAGGAAAGAAAAATATAACATCCTCTCCATCAAAGGCTAAGATAACCACTGCAAATGAAAAAGGACGAACATGAAGGGGGCTGAGTCTAAATGAAACTGCAACCTAGCCCCAACCCAGCTAAATTTCTAAGCACATTAAGATGATTATCCCCTTACACTATCTGCTTAACAGATCGCAGAACATATCCATTTGGGATGAAAATAGATCGACTTGACTCCCTACAGTTATTTTACACAATATCAGGCACACAATAGAATTCATGAGATATGCAAAGACACAGGAAAATGAGGCCAAAAATAAAGAGAAAACAAAATAGAAGAAACACAGACTATTCAAATATTGGAATTATCAGGCAAAGTCTATAAAATAATTGTTATACATATAGTAAGTAAATCTCTTACTTCCTTAAAGAAACTATGGAAGTCAGAAGACAATGAATTGACATTTTAAAGTACAAAAAGGAAAAAAATCTATCAATCTAGAGTTGTACATCAAAGCAAAAATACTTTTCAAGGTGGAAGAAAGAATAAAAATGATATAAGAAAAATAAAAGTTGATAGCAGCTGTGTATTAACAAGAGATGCTAAAGCAAGTCCTTGAGGTTAGAGGAAAATGATATCGGATGGAAATATAAGACAGCTAGAAGAAAATGTACCAGAAAAGGTAAATATGCAGGTGAATATGAAAATGAATTAGTGTTTGAAGCAACAATAATGATACTATCTTGTAGGATTTATAAAATATAGAAGTAAAAATGTATGTCAGCAATATAACAGAAGGCAGGAGGGATATAGTTAGAATTAAAAGGTTAGATTATTTTTTAAAATATAGATTTAGGGGGTAGAAGGGCAGTTTTGTTACATGAATATATTCTTAGTGGTGAAGTCTGGGTATTTAGTGTAGCCATCACTCAAATTGTGTACACTGTACACATCAAGTAATTTTTCATCCCACACCCTTTTCCACCCTCACACCCTCTCACCCTTTTGAGTCTTCAGTGTCCATTATTTTCTTCTCTATGACAATGTGCACACATTTAGCTCCCACTTGTAAGTGAGAATATGTGATATTTTATATATACCACCATACCGTAAGTGATGAACACTTACATTGTTTCCATGATTTTGCTGTTGTGAATAGTGAAGCAATAAACATACAAGTGCAGGTATCTTTGTGGTATAATGATGATTTCTATTTCTTTGGGTAGATAGTAATAGGACTGCTAGATCGAATGATAGTTCTATTTTTAGTCCTTTGAGAACTCTCCATACTGTTTTCCATAGAGGTTGTATTCATTTACATTCCCACCAATACTGTATAAGTGTTCCCTTTTCTCCACATCCTCACAAACAACTGCTGTATCTTCAAAAAGTTGTAAACATTCTTATTTACTGCAGACTCTAAAATGCAAAGACATACATCCTGAAAAAGATACCAAGTGTTTGCTGACAATATAGAGCCACTGGAATGTGCATACGTTGTTATTGGGGCTATAAATTAATATGTTCACTTTTGCTAACTGACAGTATCTATTAAAGCTAAATGTCTATCTATTATATACTCCAGCTATTTGACTTCTAAGTCCACACCCAGGAGTAATACCTGTATAAGTCCACCAAAAAACATGTACAAAATTTCTTATAGTAGCTTTGTGTTTAGTAGCCTAATTTTTAACAGCCAAAAGCTAGAAACAACACAAATTTCCTTCAGCATAAGAGGAGATAAGTAAACTTCACTGTATTTATATTATAGAATATACACAGCAATATAGCAAACATTTTATACAAACAACCTAGACAGATGTTAAAAAAAAGGATGAGTGAGGCTGGGCATGTAATCCCATGTACTCACGCATGTAATCCCAGCACTTTGGGAGGCTGAGGCGGGCGGATCACGAGGTCAGGAGATTAAGACCATCCTGGCTAACACAGTGAAACTCCATCTCTACTAAAAAATACAAAAAATTAGCTGGGCATGGTGGTGGGCACCTGTAGTCCCAGCGACTCGGGAGGCTGAGGCAGGAGAATGGTGTGAACCCAGGAGGCGGAGCTTGCAGTGAACTGAGATCACACCACTGCACTCCAGCCTGGGCAACAAAGTGAGACTCCATCTCAAAAAAAAAAGATGAGTGAAAGAATTCAGAAACAAAAAGTATCTATCATATATAAATTTATTTATATGAAGTTCAAGTACAGGTGAAATAAATACATAGTGATAGACATTAAACTATTGGTCACCAATGGAAATTGTTACTGAATGAGATGGAGAGCTAGGAAATTTCAGGAGTACTAGAAATATTCTATAACCTCATTTGAATGATGGTTAAATTTACCATGTACATGTAAAAAGTCATGATGCTTTATACTTTAGTTTATTTTATTGTATGTATGTATATAGTACATTGTATTTTTTTTGAAAAATAAAAATGTATATTTAAAGCATTTGGACTCCAGCACAACCAATCACTGTCAGTCTCTAGCTGGGCAGTGGAATTCTAAATTTAAGAGATCACAAAGTGAAACTGATGTGCAGACTGTGGAAGGAAGGATACAAGTATGAATAAAGACTGCTTGGAGTAAGGTTGTAAGATACAAAAATCAATGACATTTCTATAAACTAACAACAAACTATCTAAAAGGAGAATTATCAAAACAATCCCATTACGTTAGCAACAAAAAGAGAAAAAATACTTAGGAATTAACCAAAGAGGTGAAATACTGGAATTTCAGTGTACATAGAAAATTATAAAACACTGATGAAGGAAATTTAAAAAGCTGTAAATAAGTGGAAAGATATCCCATGTTCATAGACTTAAAGAATTATTATTGTTAAAATGTCTTTATTGCCATACTACAAAAAGCAATCTACAGATTCACTGCAATTCCTATCGAAATTCCCATGACATGTTTTTACAGAAATAGAAACACAGTTTCAAAATCATACAAAACCACAAAAGACCATAAATAGCCAAAGCAATCTTTTTTTTCAGACAGAGTCTTACTCTGTTGACAAGACTGGAGTGCAATGGTATGATAACAGCTTGCTGCAACCTCAAACTCCTGGGCTCAAACAATCCTCTCATTTCAGCCTTCCAAGTAGCCTGGACTACAGGTACATGCAACCCCACAGAGCTAATTTTTAATTTTTTTTTGTAGGGACAGGGTTTCACTTTGTTATCCAGGCTGGTCTTGAACCCCTGGCCTTAAGCAATCCTCTCACCTCAGTGCTGAGATTACAGGCATGCCCACCACACCCAGCCCCAAATCAATCTTGAACAACAAAAACAAAGCTGAAAGCATCATACTTCTTGACTTTGAAGTATATTACAAAGCTATAATAATCAAAACAATATGATTTTGGCATGAAAACAGATATAGACCAGTGGACCAGAAGAGAGAACCCAGAATTAAACTCACACATTTGCAGTCAATTACACTTTAACAAGGGTGCCAAGAACACTCAAAGGTGAAAGGATAGTCTCTCAAACAAATGGTACTGGCAAAACTGGGTGTCCAGTATCTCTCACCACACACAAAAATCAACTCAAAATGGATTAAATATTTAAACATAAGTAAAGCCTGAAACTGTACAACTCCTGGAGAAAAATAAGGAAAAATCTTCTTGACATTAATCTTGGCAACAATTTTTTGGATATGACACCAAAATCATAGACAGCAAAAGCAAAAATAGGTAAGTAGGACTAATAAAACTACAAAGCTTCTGCACAGCATAGGAAACAATCAACAAAATGAAAAGGCAACCTATGTTGCCTATATGGGAAACATATTTGCAAACCATTTATCTGACAAAGGGTTAATACCCAAAATCTGTGAAGAACTCATACAAATCAATACCAAAGATACTTATAACTAGATTTAAAAATGGGGAGAGAACCTAAACAGACACTTCTCGCAATAGAAAAATGATCAAGTGGCCAGCAGGTCAATATCTCTAATCATCGGGAAAGTGTAAATCAAAGGCACAATGAGCTATCAACTCACACCTGTCAGAATAGCTATTACCAAAAGACAAAAGAGTTGGAGAGGATGTGAAGAAAAGGAAACCCTTGTATACTGCTCATGAGAATGTAATCTAGTAAAATCATTATAAAAATAGTGTGAAAGTTTCTCAAAAAACTAAAAATAAAGTTACCATATGATCCAGCCTATCAATTTCTGGATATAAATCCAAAAAAATAAAATAAAATCAGGATCATGAAGAAATCTCTGACTTCCCATGTTTACTATAGCATTATTCACAATAGCCAAGATATGGAAACAATCTAAATGCCCTTTGATGAATGAATGGATAAAGAAAATGTGGTACATACATATACACAATGGAATATTACTCAGCCTTAAAAAAAATCCTTCCATTTGTGACAGCATGGATGGAGCTGCAGGACATTATGCTAAGCAAAATAAGCAAGGCACCAAAAGACAAATATGGCAGATGTAACTTATCAGTGGAACCTAAAATAGACCAATTCACAGAAGCAGAGAGTGGGATGGTGGTTGCCAGGAGCTGGGGGAAGAAAAATATGAGTGATGTTGGTCAAATGGTACAGAGTTTCTGTCATGCAGGATGAATAATTTATGGAGATCTAACGTCAAATAATGTGAATATATTCAACAATACTGTGTTGTATACTTGTAGTTTGCTAAGAAGACAAATCTTATATAAAACTTGCCACTACACACACACACACACACAGGCAACCATGTAGAGCTAATTGATATGTACATTTTTTTGTTGTTTAAGATGGAGTCTCTCTCTGTTGCCCTGGCTGGAGCCCAGTGGTGCAATCTCAGATCACTGCAACCTCCACCTCCTGAGTTCAAGCGATTCTCTTGCCTCAGCCTCTCAAGTAGCTGGGACTACAAGTGCTTGCCACCACATCTAGCCAATTTTTGTATTTTTAGTAGAGACAGGGTTTCATCATGTTGGCCAGGCTGGTCTTGAACTCCTGACCTCAGGTGATCCGCCCACCTTGGCCTCCAAAAGTGCTGGGATTACAGGCTTGAGTCACTGCACCTGGCCAAATTATTTTTATTATAGTGATTATTTCATAATGCGTATGTTTATCAAAATGTCATATTGTATATCTTACATATATACAATTTTATGTCAATGATATCTCAATAAAGTTGTCTTATAAAAAGGGTTTGGGTATTGAATTGGAACCCAAGCCTGCAGAGTGGGATAAAGAATCAGAATTTAAGGGAGAGAGTAGGTTACATTGCCTTCCCTGATAAGGATTTCTTCAATCTTTCATGTTTAGGCCAAAATTAGAATTACCTAGAATAATTAGAAATATTTCATGCAAAAAGCAGCTTTGCAACCGGTGTCCACAGACGTTAAGTTTGACTCAATGCTTATGTGACTTGGAAGAAGCACTGTATTTTCTTGTAAAAAATAAGATTGCTTGAAGGCAGGCCAACATTCAAACTCAGGAAATACAGAGAACACCACAAAGATACTCCTCCAGAAGAGCAACCCCAAGACACATAATTGTCAGATTCACCGAGGTTGAAATGAAGGAAACAATGTTAAGGGCAGCCAGACAGAAAGGTCGGGTTACCCACAAAGGGAAGCCCATCAGACTAACAGTGGATCTCTCTGCAGAAACCCTACAAGCCAGAAGAGAGTGGGGGCCAATATTCAACATTCTTAAAGAAAAGAATTTTCAACCCAAAATTTCATATCCAGCCAAACTAAGCTTCATAAGTGAAGGAGAAATAGAATACTTTACAGACAAGCAAATGCTGAGAGAGTTTGTCACCACCAGGCCTGCCCTAAAAGAGCTCCTGAAGGAAGGACTAAACATGCAAAGGAACAACCAGTACCAGCCACTGCAGAAGCATGCCAAATTGTAAAGACCGTCAATGCTATGAAGAAACTACATCAATTAACGGGGAAAATAACCAGCTAACATCATAATGACAGGACCAAATTCACATATAACAATATTAACCTTAAATATAAATGGGCTAAATGCCCCAATTAAAAGACACAGACTGGCAAATTGGATAAAGAGTCAAAACCCATCAGTGTACTGTATTCAGGAGACCCACCTCACATGCAGAGACACACATAGGCTCAAAATAAAGGGATGGAGGACTATCTACCAAGCAAATGGAAAGCAAAGAAAAGCAGGGGTTGCAACCCTAGTCTCAGATAAAACAGACTTTAAACCAACAAAGATCAATAAGACAAAGAAGGCCATTACATAACAGTAAAGGGATCAATTCAACAAGAAGAGCTAACTATCCTAAATATATAAGCACCCAATACAGGAGCACCCAGATTCATAAAGCAAGTCCTTAGAGACCTACAAAGAGACTTAGACTCCCACACAATAATAATGGGAGACTTTAACACCCCACTGTCAATATTAGACAGATCAATGAGACAGAAAGTTAACAAGGATACCCAGGAATTGAACTCAGCTCTGCACCAAGCAGACCTAATAGACATCTACAGAACTCTCCACCCCAAATCAACAGAATATACATTCTTCTCAGCACCACATCACACTTTTTCTAAAATTGACCACACAATTGGAAGTAAAGCACTCCTCAGCAAATGTAAAAGAGCAGAAATGACAACAAACTGTCTCTCAGAACACAGTGCCATCAAATTAGAACTCAGGATTGAGAAACTCACTCAAAACCACACAACTACATGGAAACTGAACAACCTACTCCTGAATGACTACTGGGTAAATAACGAAATGAAGGCAGAAATAAAGATGTTCTTTGAAACCAATGAGAACAAAGACACAATGTACCAGAATCTCTGGGACATATTTAAAGCAGTGTGTAGAGGGAAATTTATAGCACTAAATGCCCACAAGAGAAAGCAGGAAAGATCTAATATTGACACCCTAACATCACAATTAAAAGAACTAGAGAAGCAAGAGCAAACAAATTCAAAAGCTAGCAGAAGGCAAGAAATAATTAAATCAGAGCAGAACTGAAGGAGATAGAGACACAAAAAACCCTTCAAAAAGTCAGTGAATCCAGGAGCTGGTTTTTTTTTAAAGATCAACAAAATTGATAGACCGCTAGCAAGACTAATAAAGAAGAAAAGAGAGAAGAATCAAGTAGATGCAATAAAAAATGATAAAGGGGATATCACCACCGATCCCACAGAAATAAAAACTACCATCAGAGAATACTATAAACACCTCTACGCAAATAAACTAGAAAATCTAGAAGAAATGGATAAATTCCTGGACACATACACCCTCCCAAGACTAAACCAGGAAGAAGTTGAATCTCTGAATAGACCAATAACAGGCTCTGAAATTGAGGCAATAATTAATAGCCTACCAACCAAAAAAAGTACAGGACCAGAGAGTTTCACAGCCTAATTCTACCAGAGGTACAAAGAGGAGCTGGTACTATTGGTTCTGAAACTTTCCAATCAATAGGAAAAGAGGGAATCCTCCCTAACTCATTTTATGAGGCCAGCATCATCCTGATACCAAAGCCTGGCAGAGACACGACAAAAGAAGAGAATTTTAGACCAATATCCCTTATGAACATTGATGCCAAAATCCTCAATAAAATACTGGCAAACCGAATCTAGCAGCACATCGAAAAGCTTATCCACCATGATCAAGTGGCCTTCATCCCTGAGATGCAAGGCTGGTTCAACATACACAAATCAATAAACGTAATCCATCACATAAACAGAACCAATGACAAAAACCACATGATTATCTCAATAGATGCAGAAAAGGCCTTTAACAAAATTCAACAGCCCTTCATGCTAAAAACTCTCAATAAACTAGGTATTGATGGGACGTATCTCAAAATAATATGAGCTATTTATGACAAACCCACAGCCAATATCATACTGAATGGGCAAAAGCTGGAAGCATTCCCTTTGAAAACTGGCATGAGACAAGCATGCCCTCTCTCACCACTCCTATTCAACATAGTATTGGACATTCTGGCCAGGGCAGTTAGGCAAGAGAAAGAAATAAAAGGCATTCAATTAGGAAAACAAGAAGTTAAATTGACGCTGTTTGCAGATAACATGATTGTATATTTAGAAAACCCCATCATCTCAGCCCAAAATCTCCTTAAGCTGATGAGCAACTTCAGCAAAGTCTCCGGATACAAAATCAATGTGCAAAAATCACAAACATTCCTATACACCAATAACAGACAAACAGAGAGCCAAATCATGAGTGACCTCCCATTCACAATTGCTACAAAGAGAATAAAATACCTAGGAATCCAACTTACAAGAGATGTGTAGGACCTCTTCAAGGAGAACTACAAACCACTGCTCAATGAAATAAAACAGGGTACAAACAAATGGAAGAACATTCCATGCTCATGGATAGGAAGAATCACTATTGTGAAAATGGCCATACTGCCCAAGGTAATTTATAGATTCAACGCCATCCCCCTCAAGCTACCAATGACTTTCTTCACGGAATTGGAAAAAAACTACTCTAAAGTTCATATGCAACCAAAAAAGAGCCCACATTGCCAAGACAATCCTAAGCAAAAGGAACAAAGCTGGAGGCATCACACTACCTGACTTCAAACTATACTACAAGGCTACAGTAACCAAAACTGCATGGTACTAGTACCAAAGCAGATATATAGACCAATTGAACAGAACAGAGGCATCAGAAATAACACCACACATCTACAACTATCTGATCTTTGACAAACCTGACAAAAACAAGAAATGGGGAAAGGATTCCCTATCTAATAAATGGTACTGGAAAAACTGGCTAGCTATATGTAGAAAGCTGAAACTGGATCCCTTCCTTACACCTTACACAAAAATTAATTCAAGATGGATTAAAGACTTTACATGTTAGACCTAAAACCATAAAAACCCTAGAAGAAAACCTAGGCAATACCATTCAGGACATAGGCATAGGCAAGGACTTCATGACTAAAACAGCAAAAGCAATGGCGACAAAAGCCAAAATAGAGAAATGGGATCTAATTAAACTAAAGAGCTTCTGCACGGCAAAAGAAACTATCATCAGAGTGAACAGGCAGCCTACAGAATGGGAGAAAATTTTTGCAATCTGCCCATCTAACAAAGGGCTAATATCCAGAATCTACAAAGAATGTAAACAGATTTACAAGAAAACAACCCCATCAAAAAGTGGGCAAAGGATATGAACAGACACTTCTCAAAAGAAGACATTTATGCAGCCAACAGACACATGGAAAAATGCTCATCATCACTGGTCATCAGAGAAATGCAAATCAAAACCACAATGAGATACCATCTCACACCAGTTAGAATGACCATCATTAAAAAGTCAGGAAACAACAGATACTGGAGAGGATGTGGAGCAATAGGAATGCTTTTACACTGTTGATGGGAATGTAAATTAGTTCAACCATTGTGGAAGACAGTGTGGCGATTCCTCAAGGATCTAGAATTAGAAATACCATTTGACCCAGTGATTCCATTCCTGGGTATATACCCAAAGGATTACGAATCACGCTACTATGAAGACACATGCACACGTATGTTTATTGAGGCATAGTCACAATAGCAAAGACTTGGAACCAACCCAAATGTCCATCAATGATAGACTGGATTAAGAAAATGTGGCACATATACACCATGGAATACTATGCAACCATAAAAGAGGATGAGTTCATGTCCTTTGTAGGGACATGGATGAAGCTGGAAACCATCATTCTCAGCAAACTATCACAAGGACAGAAAACCAAACACCGCATGTTTTCACTCATAGATGGGAATTGAACAATGAGAACACTTGGGCACAGGACAGGGAACATCACACACCGGGGCCTTTTGGGGGCTGGGGGAGGGATAGCATTAGGAGAAATACCTAATGTAAATGATGAGTTGATGGGTGCAGCAAACCAGCATGGCACATGTATACCTATGTAACAAAACAAACATGCACGTTGTGCCCATGTACTCTAGAACTTAAAGTTTATTAAAAAAATAAAGAAATAAGATCACTTGATACACATCACAGAACTAGTGTGAGGTCCAACATATGTGGACTAGAAAGCATTTTATAAACTCTGGAGCCCTAGTAAAAGGTGGGAATTATTACTATTATTAGCATCATTCGTAAAAAAAAAAATTTAGTTTTCTTAAAAAATACCTTTTGTTGTGTATACTTAAGGTATGCAATATCATGTTATGTAATAAATTTTGATAATTAAAATCTCTCACCCAAAATAGCTATTAGACTCTACTCAGAGCTAATCATTGGGTCACCTGAACATAAAGATGGGAACAACAGACACTGTGGACCAGCAGAGCAGGGAAAGATGGAGGAGAACGGCTAAAAAAAACAGCTATCAGGCACTATGTTCACTCCTTGGCTGACAGGATCCATATCCCAAACCTTAGCATCATGCAGTATACTGACATAACAAACCTGCACATGTACCCACTGAATCTGAAATAAAAGTTGAAATTATTTTTTAAGAAAAGTAAAATTGACTGGATACACTAAACAGTAGACTAGACATTGCAGAATAAAAGAATAACTAATTTCAAGACAGTGTAATCAAAATCTTTTGAACTGAAGAACAGAGAGAGAAAAAAAAAAGCTTAAAAAATGATTAGGCCGGGCGCAGTGCCTCACACCTGTAATCCTGACACTTTGGGAGGCTGAGGTGGGGAAATCACTTGAGGTTAGGAGTTCAAGACCAGCCTGGACAACATGGTGAAACCCAGTCTCTACTAAAAACACAAAAATCAGCCGGGCATGGTGGTGTGCACCTATAATCCCAGCTACTTGGGAGGCTGAGGAAGGAGAATTGCTTGAACCTGGGAGGTGAAGGTTGCAGTGAGTGGAGATTGTGCCACTGCACTCCAGCCTGGGCGACAGAGCAAGACTCCGTATCAAAAAATTTTTTTTTAATTTAAAAATTTTTTTAAAAAATGAGGAGACTCAGCAACATGTGGGACAATATCAATTGGTCAAACATGTGCAATAGAGATCCAAGAAGGAAGGTGCATAGCCAAATAGTTGAAGATATAAGGATAAAGTATGTACCAAAGTGCATGAAAATATATTCCACGGGGCCTGGAAGCTCAATAAATACCAAGAAAAATACGTACAAGGAAAACCATACCAAGACATCATAACAAAAATAGTAAAAACTAATAATAAAGAGAATATCATAAAGGCAGTCCACTTCATACAAAAAAGGAATAGCTTTATAGAGACAAACAAAGATAAGAGGGACTGCTGACATCAGAAACCATGCAAGGCAGAAGAATCAAATGACTCCTTTAGTCTAAAAATAAAAATAGCAACGAAAGAATGGTCAACCCATAAATTTAAACATAACAAAATTATTTTAAAATAAACAAGAGTTTCAGATAAAATCTGAGTGAATTTGTCACTAGTAGATATATACCACAAGAGATGTTAAAAGAACCTCTTCAAGCTGAAGGAAAATGATTCTAAGAAGACTTCCAATCTATACAAGGGAATGAATAGAAACTGAACTATATATACATGGGAAGGTATGGAAGATTTTTGTTTTTCCATTTTTTAAATCTATTGAAAAGATAACCAACTATTAAAAGGAGAGATAACAATGCTGTCTGTGATTCATATTACCTGTGGAAGTAATGTATGACAATGGTGCAAAGGAGGGGCATCACCTCCAGGTTTTCTCTGATTCAGTAGATGTGGGGTGGAGATTGAGAATTTATAATTTTAATATGTTCTCAAGAGATGCTAATGCTGCTTACCTGGGAACTATTCTTTGAGGATCACTGAACTACAGATTCAATGCTATCCCCGGACAAAGCACAGCAAACTTTTTAGAAAAGAAATTGACTAATTATAAATTATTTTTGAAAATTTAAAAAATGTAGGATAGCCAGAAAAATCTTGAAAGAATTAATAAAATTGGAGGACTGACCCTACCTAATTTCAAGATGCATTAGATAATGACAGTATGCACGATATAATGGTATTTGTGTAAAGACAAGCGTATGAACCAACAGAACTGAAAATAGAGTCCAAAAACAAACCAATGCATGTAGCACCAATTAATTTTCCACAGACTTTGTTAAAGCACTTCAGTATGGGAAAAGTCGGCCTTTTCAACAAATGCTGCTGAAACAACTGGATATGCACATAGAAAAAAAATGAGCCTTAGTCCTTAAGTCATACTGTAGATTAAGGTAAGAGAAAAGATCACAGGCTGAAATATAAAATACAATATTATAAAAGGAGAAAATAAAAATAATATTGGGATAGGCAAAGACTTCTTAGATATGGCACACAAAAAATGCAAACCATAAAAGAAAAAATTGATAAGAGTAGACCTCATCAAAATGAAAAATATTTCCTCCTCAAAAAACAGGTAAGAAAATAAAAAGGCAAACTAATAGCAGGGATTCTCAATTCAGATATTTGATTAGTCCCAACTCAAATATTTCACAAAGTACTTTTATCTAGAATAAATAAATAACACATTAATAATAAGGAAGGCGGCTCAATTATTATTATTTTTTTTTGAGACAGAGTCTCGCTCTGTTGCCCAGACTGGAGTGCAGTGGTGCAATCTCGGCTCACTGCAAACTCCGCCTCCTGGGCTCACACCATTCTCCCGCCTCAGCCTCCCAAGTAGGTAGGACTGCAGGGGCCCGCCACCGTGCCTGGCTAATTTTTTGTATTTTTAGTAGAGACGGGGTTTCACCGTATTAGCCAGGATGGTCTCAATCTCCTGACCTCGTGATCCACCCGCCTGGGCGTCCCAAAGTGGCAGCTCAATTTTTTAAGGGACAGAAGCATTGGACAAACTCCCTGAAAAAGATGTGTGAATGTCCAATGTACATTAGAAAAAAATGCTCAAAGTTATTGGTCAGCAGGGACTTGCAAAAACCACAGTGATATATTGCTACATCTCAAGTAGAACAGCAAAAATTTAAGACTGATACTGATTTACATGGCTGTCCTTACACAATACCAACTTTGGGTAAGGATGTGAAAAAACTAGATCGCTCCTTATGTGCTTCAGTGGGAATGGAAATACTACAACTAGTTTGAACTGCTCTTTGACAGTTTTTGTAAATTAAATATACACTTTTCATATCACCCCACCGTTCCACACCTATGTATTTACCTAAGACAAATAATATCAGATAATTCTATATGAATGTTGATAGAGGCTCTGTAAATAACAGCTCCCCAACTACAAACAAGCCAAATGTCCATCAACTGGAGAAGAGAACAATGTGCTATATTCATGCAATGGAATATTACTCAGCATTTCAAAGGAATAAACCACTGATACACTCAGCATCATGGGTGTCAACAATATTATGCTGAGGAAACAAAGCCAAGCAGAAAAGAGTGTCACACAGCCTATAAGATTCCATTTATAGGAAACTCTAGGAAAAACATATTTAATTTATAGTGATAGAAAGCAGACTGGGGGAAAAATTAACTGTTGAGGATATGAGGGAGGAATCTATTGGCAGTGATGAACATGTTCTAATGTCTTGATTGGGGAGGTAGTTACATGTATGTATGCATTTTTCAAAACTCACCTAGTTATACATTTAGAGTGGCCATATAATATTGTTGGTACAGTATACCTAAATATAAGTTATTTTAAAATACAATATATATAGGAGTATTCAGTAACACCCCTATTATGTAAGACATAAATACTACATCATTCTTTCTGGGATAACTAAACTTTATCTTAGTTTAAGTGTTTTTGGATGATGAATTATGTTACATCTTGAGGAATCTGTTCTGGAGTGCAGTGGTGTGATCATGGCTCACTGCAAACTGCATCTCCAGGGCTCAAGTGGTCCTCCCACCTCAGCCTCCAAAATAGCTAGCCCACACCACAAAGCTTGGCTAATTTTTTAATTTTTTAGTAGAGACGAGGACTCCCTGTGTTGCCCTGGCTAGTCTCAAGCATGTGGGCTCAAGTGATCCTCCTGCCTTAGCCTCCCAAATTGCTGCGATTACAGGTGTGTGCCACGATGCCCAGACTGTTCAGTTTTTAGTGACATATATTTTAATATCTGTAGTCCATAATATATCATTAACTGTGGATACTTAAGGCAATATGTTCTTATTAGCAATTTATATGTAAAAAAAGTGTGTATTTGTGTTCTGTCATTCAAGTCTATCACAGTTGTAAGCCTATTAATATTACATCTTATTATTTAAGTATAAAATACTACTCTATCTATATTTTGATGATTTTTGAACTCCAGCAAACCATCCAATAATAATGGCTTCCAGTGACAAACTTTTTATTATTTGCCTCATCTCTTTGCTGCAAAAATGTAATTATCATCAATAATTATAATCCAAAGGTTAAAAAAAAAAAAGGCTGAAGAAGGACCAAATTGTTATCTGTCACTAGGATGCTCTTGGGTTTACTTTTTGCTTTGGTTAAGTGAAAATAGTTGATAGATTTTAATTTCATTATAGTCCATTAATTCTACTGTAAATAATTAATCTTTTTTGATGGAACGTAGTCATGTTGAATAATTCTGTCCGTGTCTTTCATTGGAGCTCTGGTTCTTAAGACCTTTTGATCCTGAGATTAGGCTTTAGCAAATTTCCTTCAGATGTGCAGACAGACATCTTTCATCAGATGCAGGATTAAGCAGGGTTAGCAGTCTTTCAGAGGCACGGCCATCTGGGTTTGTGTTTTCTGCAGTGCTCATTTCTTTATGGATTTTAAGGAGATGTGATATGTGAAATATGGTTAGTTCTTTGATTTATGATTTCTTTAAAAGCTAAGAAATGAGAACAAAGAAAATGGGAGTGAGGAAGGAAACCGAAAACACTTTTTAAGACCTAGAATATAAAACTAGAATCCTGAATTTGGAAGGAAATAGAAATATTCAGCGAGGTGTGAAGAGGAGGATAGAGGGAGGATTTTCTGTGAAACAGTATCTTACATGAAGAAGTCACTACACACCTTGCTTTAGCGAGTGTCTTGTGCCCAACACATATAATTCACTAGAAGGAGTTTTGGAAGGAGTACGTTTGCCAAATACATTCCACAGGATTTGCCATGAAATCCCAGGAAAGAACTGTGTGGGCTCCCGTTGAAGTCAAATCATTTCTTCAAATCACCAATAATTTAAATCTTGTGAATGGAGCAGAATGTTTCGCAGTTCTTGTCGTTTAAAAAAAAAAAAAGCCTATTTTTAAGTTACTCTAAGGTGAAAAAGGAAGTTGTCAAAACTCCTAATATCTTGGTGTTTATCTGGTTCTACCAAGTATTAGCATCGATACTATTTAGACAGCGTGTTAGTAGCACACATCCAAGGTGGCTCGGCAAAAGAGTATGGGCAGTCCCAAGGGGAACTCAACACAAACTAGAAGAGCCTGTGCCCTTGTGACACTTGGTTTCATGAGCAACTGAAACTACAGCAAGGATTAAGGTGGCAAGCAATCAGTCTCTGAGAAGATGCCATTTCCTCTTGGGCTGAAGAGATACATATGAGCTAATAATAAAGTGACTTAAGCCTGTCTCAATATAGGCATTCTCAACAAAGATGTAGGTGGATCACACCAAAGATCCTCACCATTACAAACTCTTCCTAGAATTTAGACTAGAGCAATACAGCAACACATGCATCTACATTGCGTGATGTGGAGAGGAGGGTGGGGAAATATCATGGTGGATGGAGAGAACAGGTCAGGAATGATGTGATAAAGCATCTTACAAATGGGGCCCTCTCTCCTGCGTCATCAGTTTCTGCTATTAACTCATTCCCTTCAGCACACAACTTTGTAAAATTACATTAAACTTACTTTGTCTTCCAGCTATAACTCCTTTCCAGTCCTTCTCTTTGCAGTAAAATAACTCTAAAAGAACTCTATCATCTATGTATCCATGTATGTATGTATGTATGTATGTATGTATGTATGTATCTGTCTGTCTACCTACCTACCTGTCCATCCATTCTGGTGTACATACATACATATGCGTATGTGCATACATAAATACATAAACAAATAGAAAAAAATAAAAATTTAAGACCAAACTTACTGGTCTTAGCTTTTTCACCTTCTATTTCTCATCTTCTCTCTTTTCTTTGCTATTATGTCATACAAATTTCATTGTAACCAGCTTCAAAACTAAATATTTATCCTACAAAAGTTTGCAAATGATAGTGTTTATATACAACTCCAGCTACGAAGAGAAATGAGGCCCAGCCGATGCAAAGCTGCCACGTTGTGAGCTGAGGAACATGCAGATGTATGCACTGCACAGCTGTGAGTGTGGTAAGGAGGTGGCCGGCCCTGAGGATAAACTCCAAAACCATAAAAAAGTACAACTTTGTTTGTATCCTGATGTAAACAAACCACTTCTAAAATAATACCTGCATATGGAGATCATATTAAGCAATATTTTATTGGGCATTTTGACAACTATGGTAAACAAAATCAAATATCCTTATCAGAACACTTACAGGTGGATACCATGATGTTTTATAATAGGGATGTAGACGAAATAAGATTAGAAAAATAATGATAAAGCTTGCTAATCGAGATATGAGAATTTATTGCACTAAACTCTGTTGAATGATTGAAAATTTCCATAACACAAAGTGAACAAAAATAATGCAAAAAATAAGGTATTTGTTCATTTTTCTCCATATATTAAACATAAATGAAACTTAATATATGCACTTAATAGTAAGTGAATTCCTGAATTCCTATTTGGCATTCAGTAGTTATTCCTAAAGGAACACAAAACGTCTATTTATACCAGGAAGTCATGTTTGCTGTACATTATTCCACATAGTAGGTATACATATTGATAGAGACTAGGAAAATTAAATGTCTAAAGTGACAATTTTTCTTGAAGTAAATCTTGGTATTTGATTTAGTTACAAAATAATTTTAACATATTAAGTAAAATATGTTCTAAATGAATTTATACATAGCATAATTTATATATATATGTGTGTGTGTGGTGCTACAATTAGGTCTCTGCACAAAAACACAAGATAGTAAATGAAATAAAACTCTCAGCAGCAGAGACTACATAATGTTAATTATTAAAAAAAATTTTAAAGTAACTAGTCACTAACCTCTCTAAGACTACATTATATCTTAGATATTCGTAGGTCAGCTATTCATTGATACAGTGATAAAGTAAGTTTACTCCCAGGTTACCTTATAACACTCACGTTAACTGGGTAAGACCTGTGTAGCTTCTCACCAAAAAAGTGAGGGAGTCATTTAAATTCCTAGCACAAATCATAAGTGAGCATTTGGTTTCTGAAATATGCATATCAAATTATTTTTATTCAAAGGATTAATATTAAAAAATAAGTCTTGTTTTGGATTTATAATTTCTCATCCTCTGAGGAATTTGTACCTTCTTAGAGACAAGTGCAATGTCCAATACAACTATAACACAAGCTGCAGATGTAAGTTTTAATTTTCTAGTATCCACAGAAAAAGGAAGTAAAAACAAACAAGTGCAGTTAATTTTAATAATATGTTTTATTTGATTCAGTATACTCAAAATACAATCTCAGCACAAAACCAATATAAAAAATATTTTAATGAGTTGTTTTTTCTATACTAAATTTTTTTAATCTGGTGTGTATTTCACTTGTATAGAACATTTCAATTTGAAAGCTACGTTTTTATTGGAAGTACTTGATCTGTATTTAGACTCCATAAAATGTACGGGTGAAAATATACATTTATATACCCAAGTTGTTCCAGATGTACTTAAAGTTTTTCAACAACTTAATCAAGTATCAGTTTTTAAATATAAATGATAATTAAAATTAATAAATTTAGATTACAGTTCTTCAGTCTTACCTGCTGCAATTCAAGAGCTCAGTAGGCACATGTTGCTAGGTCTACCACGTAGGACAACACAGGTCTGTGGTCTTTCTGCTAACATAGCTGAGGCAATGAAAGTGAAGTTTGGCTAACACCAGTTTTTATGGTATATTTTCAAATAAAAAAGGAAAATAAAAAGTATTTCAGACTTTCCAGCCTCCCAGAAAACAGTTAGGCACAATTAATTATTTTCACTTTTTATAACATTAACCACAGATAACAGAAATGAAAGCTTTAAAGTTTGTCTAGTACCTGTACTTGCACTTTTTAATTTTATTATCATTTTGAGTATACAATATTTGTGTTTGAATGAACAAACAGTAGTTATTTCTTTTAAAGATATAAAAATGTCCTACTACTAATAATTGGATCTTTCCAATTGTATTTCCCAGCTCTGAGTTATGGGCTTCTTTCAGACTATAAAAACTGATATAGGGCAACTTTAAGACACAGATGTCCCACTAAATACAATTCCAGTGACATGTAGATACACTTTGCCAGTTGAAATTCATTTTTTTTCCACAAACATTATGACATGGAATCCCTTCTCTGTACCGCATCCTATGTCATTTTTTATATTCCTCATATCTTTTTTTACTTATTCTAATTCCAATTTCATGCAGCTCCACACTTCAAATATTGCTGAACTACAGGACACTGGCATGTTCCTTAACCCCAGTAACTTCTTGCAGTAACAAAAATCGAACGCATTTTTAGTACATGGAATATGCCTTGCACTGATCTAAGAATGTTACATGTTCCGGTCTATTTCATCCATCTCCATGAAGTAGACATTATCATCTTTCCATTTATAAATGTGGAAACTATCATACAGAGAGGCTAAGTAAGTCACCCATGGCTTCACAGGGGAAGTAATGATGCTGGCATCTGATTCCAGGAGCCTGGTCTTCAACAGCGAATGCTCTCCCACTGCTCTGTTCTGCCTTGCTGAAAGTCTTTGGCCCATTCTCTTGACAGTCACACCCTGTAGTCAGCTTGTTTCTTTGGAGTAACCGTTTGTTTGCAGTGGCTGGTCTCATTATTTCAGGAAACACAAGTAGATCCTGTCCGTCTGGACCATGTCTTAGGGAAATACAGAGTGCGTCAGGCCAAGCTTCCTCTTAGCCCAGATTCATCATAGAGGCAATAGTTGCCACACGGTCAAAGGCTGGCCGTCAACCTCCGGAGCAGCAGCCTTTGTTATCATGGGAAGCAGCCACAGCAGTGTTCTTCTTTCTTTAACTCTGAATTTAGGAGTTTGACTCCAATATTAAGATCCGGGTGAAATGCTCCTGCCTTCTGACCACAGTGTCCCCAAATCAGTAAGTACCTTAAATTTAAGTCATACTGAAAGTAACCTCTTGTTCAATGGCTGTTCACCTCTGTCATCAATACACCTCTGTTTGCCCTTTCTGTAACAGATTCTCCATGTTGACTGGTTTTTAGAAATTGGCTCTTACCACATCTATAGATGGAGACACACCTTTTCCATTACTTGTAAATCCTGTGCCAATGGTTCATTTGTTTCTGTATTGCGAAAAATGATGATAAGCATTTTTCCCAAAAAAATTCTGAATAGCAGTAAATAATTATAATTTTTTAAATTCATAGTCCTGCCAATCACCATTGGGTAGGTAAATATCTTTAAAAACCTACTGCTGCTGCTAAGCACACTAACGCAGAAACAGAAAACCAAATACTGCATGTTCTCACTTAAAAATGGGAGCTAAACACAGGGTACACATAGACATAAAGACAGGAACGATAGACACAGGAGTCTGTTACAGCGGGAAGGGAGGGAGTTTCTGAAAAACTACCTATTAGGTACTATGCTCACTACCTGGGAGATGGGTTCAATCAGACCCTAAACCTCAGCATCATGCAATATACCTTTGTAACAAACCTGCACATTTGCCCCTGCTTCTAAAATAAAAGTTGAAAAAGAAAATTTAAAACCTACTGCTAATAGAGGTTTTTGAGAGAGGACTTTTTCTGCCCTCATATTTTAAATGTGCTTTTTTATTGCTGTTTTTTTGTGTTACATTTCTTAAAAATATCAACATAAGTCAATATTTCCCAAAACTGCTATTCGGGTTAAGTATCATTTTTGTTTTCATAGCTTTTCACATGAAATAAATAATCTGTGTTTCCTATGTGTCTTGTTTTGCCCATGATCCCTTCTACATGGCTCGGCTCTGCAGGAGTGGTAGTGAATAGGCCTGTGGGTGTGTCTGATGGGTATAACTGATGGAGAAGAAAAGCCAGAGGAAGAAGCTTGGAGTAGCCTCTCTTATCATGTTACAGCAGATATGGTCTGAATCTATGCTTCCTCGAACATTCCCCAATAAAGTTTTCCATTCACTGAAACTTCCAAAGGCCCCTAAGATCTTATTGTGGCAAATCCAATGATTAATATGAGTCCTTGTTACTTATATTCTTAGCAACACTTGTCAAAATTGATCACATCTTCCTTTAAAAATGTGATGACTAAGTTTGTAGAACACTATTTTTCATTTTTCCTGACTTCTCTGCTGACTCCTCCATTCCCTTTGCTGTGTATCACCTTGACTTCTAGAAGGGGAGTGCTCCAGAGCTCTGGCTTATCGTTTTATCTCCCCATATTTATTCTGCAGGTGATCCCATACAACCGTATGCTTTAAGTATCATGTATTCACTGATGACTCTTAGCTTTCTCTCTCTAGGCATAATCTTGAACTCGAGCTCCACTCTCCAATCTCTGGCTTTCTACTTAAAATCCACTTAGATGTTTCAAATTTAATACATCCAATACTAATTTTTGATTTTCCTCCCCAAACTTGCTTCTCTCATTTTTCCTTGTCTAAATAAATAACACTTATCCAGTTGTTCAGGCCAAGCACCTCACAATCACTTTTTACTTTATTCTCCTACCACTCTTTCATCTCCAGCAAACATCTCATTGATTAGAGAATCCTGACTGTTCCAAATTCACAATATATAGTACATATGACCATGGCACCCTGATTTTCCCTACTTCCTTTGCAAAAGCATAGGTCAAACACCATCATCTCTCTCCTGAATCTAACTGAATTCTTACACTTCTCTCTTGCTACTCTACAGACTTCCACAAAGCTGCCAGAGAAATCTTTTAAATTCATGGTATATTTCCTATGTAGTTCGGGTACAGGATTGCCTCCAGAATGTTTGGTCTTGTCAATGGTCATGATTTTCCCCTCATCAAGGAGTCTATAAATTAGGGAGCCTGAGGTTTCAGAGACACATGTCTATTCACTGCTCAGAGGTGCAATGAGGCCTTCTCTGAACTATTCTTAAAGATCTGGGTCATTCCACTCCAGGTCCTGTGAGGTGTTAAAGTTGTACAACTGAACATTGACCCTCTCTGCTGAAAAAAACCTATGGAGAATATTGCTGGCCATATCTTACAACAAGGCAGGGTCATTAAACCTGCAGCTTAGTGCAGTTAGTAGGAAATTTAAATGTTATAAATCACCAATAATAATAGCTCAAAACAAGAAATACTTATGTAAATATATCACAAAATATGATCAAGATTTATGTTCTTGAATCTAAAAACACTGACAAAAGAACTTAAAAGATATTGAAATAAATGTAGAGACATACCATATTCATCTAGCAGTCATTCCTTAATTCCCAACAACACAGACCTAGGTAATCCCTATTATACTTTCTGTCTCCATGAATTTGCCTATTCTGGACATTTCATGTCAATGGAATTATAATATGGAATATGTGGCCTTTTGTGACTGGCTTCTTTCATTTACCATAATATTTTTTATATTCACTCGTGTTATAGTATGTATCAATTTTTTATTTCCTTTTTATGGCCAAGTAATGTTCCACTGAATTGATATACTGCATTTATTTATCTATTCATAAGTTGATGGACATTTGGTTTTTTTCCATTTTGGGGCTACGATGAATAATACTGCTGTGAACATTTGTGTACAAGTTTTGGTAGGAACATATGTTTTTACTTCACTTGGGTTTTCATTTCTCTTGACTCATATGTTTTCAATTATTCTTAGGAACAGAATTGCTGGGTCATACGGCAACTCTATGTTTTACATGTTGAGACACTGCCAGACTGTTTTTCCAAAGTAGCTACAACATTTCACATTCCCAGCAGTGATGCGTGATGGTTCCAATTTTTCCACATCTTGATTATGACCTTGATAGTGGGTGTGAAGTGATCTCATTATGGTTTTAATTTGCATTTTCCTAATGGTGTTGAGCTTCTTTCATGTAATTATTAGCCATTTACATATCTTCTTTAGAGGAATAGATATTCAGATCCTTTGCCCATTTTTTTACAGGGTCCTTTTTTTCTGAATCGTAAGAGTTCTTTATTGAGATACAAGTCTCTTATCAGATACATGATTTGTAAATATTTTCTTTCATTTTGTGGCTTCACTTTTCACTATCCTGGTGGTGTTTTTTGTAGCACACATATTTTTAATCTTGAATGAAGTCCAATTTACCTGTTTTTTATTTTGTCACTTGGGTTTTTGGTGTTACATTTAAGAAAACTTTGCTTAACTCAAAGTTACAATAATTAATCCTCTATTTTGGTAGGAGTTTTATAGTTTTAACTCTTACATTTGGGTCTATAATCCATTCTGAGTTAATTTTTGTATATGGTGTGAAGTAGAGACCTAACTTTATTATTTTGCATGTAGATATGCAGTTCTTCCAGCATTCTTCCATACTGGAGGAAAAGACTCTTTTCCTCCAAGAGTCTTTCTTTGAGGAAAAGAAAGACTACTCTTTTCCTCATTAGTTATCTTAGAAGCTTGGTCAGAAATCAACTAATCTTAAATGAAGTTAGTGAGGATGTATTGTTGACTCTCACTTTTATTCCACTGATCCATATTTCTAGCCTTATACTAGTATCATACTTTTGATTACTGTTGCTTTGTAGTAATTTTTGAAATGAAAAAGTATGAGTCCTCTGTATTTTTGTTTTTAAAGATTGTTTTGGCTATTTGGGGTTTCTTCATTTATTTTTATTTTATTTTATTTTATTTTTGAGACAGAGTCTCGTTCTGTCGCCCAGGCTGGAGTACAGTGGTGCGACCTCGGCTCACTGCAAGCTCTGCCTCCCGGGTTCACACCGTTCTCCTGCCTCAGCCTCCTGAGTAGCTGGGACTACAGGCGCCCACCACCATGCCCGGCTAATTTTTTGTGTTTTTTAGGAGACAGGGTTTCACCGTGTTAGCCAGGATGGTCTAAATCTCCTGACCTCGTGATCCGCCCACCTTGGCCTTCCAAAGTGTTGGGATTACAGGCGTGAGCCACCGCACCCGGCCAGGTTTCTTCATTTTCGGTATGACTTCTAGGTTCACCTTGTAGGATTCTGCAAAAATGGCAGCTAGAATTTCGGTAAGAATTGCACTCAATATATAGATCAATTTGGGCAGTATGGTCATAACAATAATAAGTCTTCTGATTTATGAACATGAAATATCTTTCCATTTATTTAGGTCTTTTTTAGTTTTTTTCAACAATATTTTGTAGTTTTCAGAGCACAAAGTTTTCACTTCTATTAAGAAATTTATTTCTAAGTATTCTATTATTGTCGATGCTATTTTAAATGGAATTGTTTTCTTAATTTATAGGTTGTTCTTTTCTACTTTAGAGAATTATAATTGATTTTTGCAGGTTGATCTTGTACTCGGCAGTCTTGCTGAATTTGTTTGTTACTTTTATGGTTTTTGTAGATTCCTTAGTATTTTCTATATACGAGGTGACGACATCTGTGAGTAGAGATAGTTTTGTATCCTCCTTTCCAATCTGAAGGCATTTCATTTTATTTTCTTGCCTAATCTCTCTGGATAGAACCTTCAGTGCAGTGTTGAACAGAAATGATGAGAACGGGGGAAAGCATTGAGTCTTTCCCCTTTAAATATCGTGTTAGCTGTGGAGTTTTCATAAATACACTTTATCAGTTTGAGTTCACTTCAATTCCTATTTTGTTGAGTGTTTTTTTCTTTTTCATCATAAAAGGGTTTTAGATTTTGTTGAATGCTTTTTCTGCGCCCAGTGAAATAGTCACGTGTTTTTTGTTGTTACTCTACTAATATGGTGGATTACATTATTTTCAGATGTAACCCCCTCACCTTGCATTCCTGAGATTCATGCCAACTCATCATAAAAAGCATAAAACATTTTACATGTTGATAGATGACATGTTGATAAAAATATTTGCTTGTATTTTGCTGAAGATTTTTTGCACCTACATTCATAAGAGATACTAGTCTATAGTTTTCTTTTTTATGATAGTATTGTCTACTTTAGATATCAGCCTAATATTGGCCTCATAAAATGAGTTGGTAAGTGTTCTCACTCCTACACTTTTTGATAGAATTTCGGGAGAATTGATATTAATTTTTTCTTTAAATGTTTGGTAGAATTTACTAGTGAAACCATTTGATACCGGGCTTTTCTTTGTGGAAGTTTTTTGATTACTAATTGAATCTCTTTGCTCATTATACTTGTTTACTTGTTATGCTTCACTAGTTATTCAAAATTTGTATTTCTTCATGTTTTTTGTAAAAGCTGTCTATTCTAATTTATCAAATTTGTTGAAATACAATTGTTCGTATAATGGTATTCTCATATATATAAATATATATATATATAAAATTTTTGCAAGAGCTACACTAACGTCCTTTATTTCATTCCTGATTTTAGTAGTTTGAGTTTTCTCCCTTTTTCTGGGCCAGTCTAGCTACAGGTTTGTCAATTTTGTTGATGTTTTTGAAGAGTCAACTTCTGGTTTTATTTATTTTCTTTATTAATTTTCCATTTTCTATTTCGTTTACTTCTGCTCTAAACTTTTTTTCCTTCCTCTTGTTTGCTTTGTGTTTATTTTGCTCTTTTTCTAGTGTATAAAGGTGGACATTTAGTTTATTGATCTGAGTTCTTCTTAGACTTACTTAACCAATTAAAGCTATTAATTTCCTTCTCAGCTGCTTCAGCTGCATCCTATAACATTTGCTACACTGTGTCTTTATTTTCATTTTGCTCAAAGTATTTTCTAATTTCCCTATGATTTTTTGACCCATTTGTTATTTGGAAGTATGTTGTTTAATTTCCAACTATTCGTGAATTTCCCAAATTTCTTTCTGTTATACGTTTGTAATTTTATTCCATTTTGGTCAGAGAACATGTTTTCATATGATTTCAATCATTGTGAATTTAGTGAGCTTGTTTTATGGCACAGTATATAGTCTGTCCCAGAGAATGTACCATGTGCACTTAAGGAGAATGCATGTTCTGCACTGGTGTGTTACGTAAATGTCTGTTAGGTTTGTTTATATATAGCCTTGTGCAAGTCTTCTATTTCCTTGATTTATTGCCTACTTTTTACATGTATTACTAAAAGTGGCATACTCACGTCTTCAATAGGTATGTCACATTATCGATTTCTCCCTTTAGTTTAATCAATTTTCCCTTTAGATATTTTGGGGCTCTGGTGTTAGGTACATATAAGATTACAATTGTTATATCTTCCTTGTGTATTGAAACTTTTATCACCACAAAATGTACCCCTTTATCTCTACTAACACTTTCATTTTAAATATATTTTGTCTAATATTAGTAGAGCTCTTCCAGCATTCTTACAGTTGTTGTTAAAATGGTATGTCTTTTTGTACGTATTTACTTTCAACCTATTTGTATCTTTGAATCTAAAATGTGTCTCCTGTAGACAGCATATATTAAATATATTTTTATTCAGTCTGACAATCGTTGCCTTTTGATTCAATTTTTAAATTCATGGATATTTAGTGTTATTGATATATTGGATGCATGTCTGACATTTAACTTTTTTTTACTACATATGTTATATCTCTTATTCCTCAGTTCTTCATTTCCTGCTTCCTTTTACATGAATTAGTATTTTCTATTGTAACATGTAAGTTCCTTTAATGATTTTTAATATAGTTTTTTAAAGTTATGACTGGCTGCTCTATGGCTTATAGTATGCTTCCTAACTAATTAGAATTACCTGCAGATATACACTAATTTAATTTCATTAACACTGTCTGGTAGCCCACATTCCACTGCTTCCTCCAGGTACACAGAATATCAGTTCTGTGTTAAAAGTCCAAAAATACATTGACATACTTCCTAATTTAAGTAAGTTTATTACCTTTAAATAAATAGGAGCAAGTATATATTTACAGAGTTTGTTGTATTAGCCATTTGTATTTACAATTTCTGATTCTTTTCACTTGTTCTTCTGGATTTGATAAACAATTTTATGCTATTTTCTTTTTCTAATAGAACTTTGCTCCCACACATCTCCTCTGTCGTCTTAAAGATATTACATATCTATATTTTAGAGGTCCAATTATATAAATATTACTTTACATAACTACTTTTAAATAACTTAGAAGAAAGAAGAGGTATGCAAAGATAAATTAAGTAATTTAGGGATAATTACTATTAGCAGTGCTCTTTTTCATGTAGACTTGAATTATTGTATGGCGTCATTCGCTTTTAGCCTAAGGAACTTCTGTAAGTATGTCCTGTAAGGTGATATGCATCTAATAAATTATTTCAATTTTTGTTTATCTGAGGAGAGCACTGTCAAATTGTCAAGTACTACTGAGAGCAGGCTTAAATACTCCCTCATCCACTGAGGTTAACAAAGGAAATGTAACCATTTAGCGTGAGTTACCCTCACATACTAAACACAGAAAAACAACCAAGAATCAAGATAGAAAGAACAGAGGGGGACAGGTATTCTACAAATCAAAATTTTAGAAATGTCAAATTTTGGAGAAATAGCAAAATGCCATATGTGTATGTTGATGGTGGTGGAGGTCAGTAAGGAGAGGTGTTCACTGAGGTAGTCTCTATCCGGTAGGATATACCTGGAGGAAGCAGTGGAACATGGGCTACCAGACCGTACTAATAAAGGTGAGTAGGAGCTGACCACCCTAATAGTAGCAGCAAGATCAGCAAACCAATATCATTATTAAATTACTTCAAACCGTTTTCTCCTGGTCAATAAGGGATTACATTTGTTTGTCTGTTTTATCTGTAAAAAATGTCAGGCATTTAAATGGGATCATCACAATGCTAACAAGTCTGTATACCCACAAGGTACTACCCTGGGCTTCTTATTTTCATCTACCAAGTATTTTTATGAGTGTCTAAATGGTTTTCTGAGCCAATAAATCTAACCTATCAGACGTGTATGTTGGATGGTAGGGAGGGAAAGGAGCATAAGAGAGAGGGGTTCATGAACACCTTCCAAATTGTGGGCATAACCAATTGAGGAAATGAATATGACACTTATTGGAATTGGAATACTGAACAAGGAAAGAAAAATCATATCGGGAGAAAAAAGATCTAGAAGCCATTTAGACTCTTTTGAGACTTGAATGGGATAATGCATGCAAGGAGGCCTAATAAAAGTAGCACACAATACAAATATTGATGATGATGATGATGATGATTACCACCTAGCAGTCAGGGGATTGCAATGTGTACAGAATTTCAGAACCACTTCTATTACCTTCAACTATGTATTAAACACTGCCAAAATGTTTCTTGTTTTCTAGCATATGTTTTGGCCCTAAATATAAATGTTAATGTTAATTCTCTTTTACTCCCTGGCATCTCAATCTTCAGCTCTTTCTAATTTCACCCGGATAAACATAGCCAAGTATTTTCTTCCAAAATACATCTACACTACATCCAAGGGTTTTCCTACAGACAGATTCCCAGAACACCAAGCAAAAACTAAAAGAAGTAGTATAAACAAAAGCAACTTTATTTACAAAAACTCAACTTAAGATATAACAGAGGAAGAGTGAGTCAACGCTGCTCACCATCAACAGATGTTGTTAGAGGTCATTGTGGTTGTTTTTAAAATCTCTCAGTTGTTTTCAAACCTTAGTGTGCGTAAGAATCACCTGGTAGGCTTACTAAACTGAAAATTCCTGGGACCCACCTCCAGAGAATCTGATTTTATGATTGGAATGAGTTACAGGAAATTGTATTTTTAGCATAATCCTAATAGAGAAGTACTTTTGTCCATGGGTCACACATAAAATGTCTATCACATTGGTCATTAGCATTGGGCATGTTTGTTGTCTCTCTGCCTACTTTTGAAGATTGCAACTGTTAGTAAGAGTAAGCATACCATGATGCCTAATGTCCCAGCTGGGTAAGAAAACCCCATCTTCCCTGAATATCTGTAGATTTCAGCCTCTTCCTCCTGTTATTGCTTCCAAGGAATGCTCAGGAGTTGCCTTCTTGCTCATATAGCTGCCTTACATAGAAAATAACTCAGAAATGTTTCTAATTAGGCAAATCTGGTGATCAGTTATTTTAAAAACATTTGAGAAACTGTACACCAAGGAAATGTGCAGATTTAAGTCTGACTTAATGGGGTTTGTTCAGAGGAGTGGGTATCAGGGCCAACTTTTACATAATTGCTTAAGATTTCCTTCTATGTCATTTAGCACCCTGTCTCCTTAAGAAGGTTCATATGGGAAAGAAAGAAACTGTTGTCCCAACCTTCATTTCCCCTTCTCTTATGTCTTATTGGTGGAGAGATACAAATGTTATAGCTATCAGAGAGTTACAAAATTGGGATTGTGTGAAGAGGAACACATTAGCTTTGGGGAATCACAAGTTTTGGACATTTCTTCACAGGATATATATCTGAGCTGTGATGCTGGAACTCTCCCATCCACCAAAAAAAAATGGAACTCTCCCATCCAGATTTAACGTTTGAAAAATTGAAAGTAATGGAAAAATTATAATATTCTAACCAAATGGACTTTACAAAGAGCCTTTCATAATTCAACCTGTTAGTTGATGAGAAGCGCTTCTAAATGTTATTAATTAGGCCCAGATTAATTTTCTTTCATCCTATTTTGTCAGTTTCTTCTATATCAATAATTATACCTATAATTATAGTTAAGTGGCCATTTCCAAGGCTGGTGTACGTATTTAGATAAGAGAATCTTGTAGGAATATCTTGTAGGGTTATGGATGGAATATTCTTAGGTGGATAGACAGATATATCTAAATAAGGATGTAGGTATATAGATATATGGACATATATAGTTTTATAGATATATATCTGGATAAGGAAACACCCACACACATATATAATATATAGATATTATATATTATTAGATATACACATTATATGTTATATATTAACATATATAGATATATATTATATATATTATATAACATTAAATATTATATATTATATAAACATATGGCTACTTGAGATAATGAAAGTGCTATATTTATTATATATAATACATAGATATGAATATATAAATATAATTATATATGTGTGGGTGTTTACATTATATAATATATAGCTATTAATACATAATAAATATCATACATATCTCTATTTATATGCTCTTGGACAAATATTCAAAAATAACTATTTTGTTAGGTCATGGGTGGTACCTCTAAATTAATTACTTTAGTCCTAGAAATACAATGGTTTCTCATTAATGGTAGTCGTTTTTATTCCAGTAATAACAAAAAATAAGCCTTTACAAGATCTAAAACTAGAATATAGTGTTTCTACCATTGGTGGGATCTGAGCTTAAGAAGCATGAAGCAGTATAATATGTGTATTGTAAATGACTTTAAAGTAGAAACATCAACAACCTCACCATTTTCTTGAGTGTGATGCTGTCCTTCGGTGTACAGTGTAGTGTTTATTAATATTGCAATGCTCCTTGCAAGGTGATGTGTGCCTTAGCTCCCTTGTGGCTATGGTGAACAGTTAATCCGAGTAGCTATCTGGAAGAATGTACGCATGGTTGTCACTCTTAGTAATATGATAGTCAGCATCTTTACCTCAGCAGAAAAGGCAGGAACTCCTAGAGCCATGAAGGAACATTTGCAATCACTTCAAGAACACCGAGAAGGTAGCAAATAACTCTTTAGAGAAAGGTTTTTAAGTTCCAAATGCCTGTTTTGTTTATTATTTTAGTACCCTGTTATTGCAGATAATAAATATTTGATAAATTCCCTGATTATATGATGATTTTGATTGCTTTTCTCTACCAAAATATTTCTAGGTGTTTACCATTCATCAGGTCCTTTGAGGACTTCTGCTTGTAAGTACTCAGAATATGTCAGGGGGAAAACACACACACACACATACACACACACACACACAAAAACAAAAAACTAAAGCAGGCAAATATTCTACTCTTCCTATGTTGGGGTGATCAGACCCAACACCAGGCTGTGGGGGCTATGAAGTCCAGCAGAGTCAAAGGAATGAGAAAAGACAAGAGAGAAAGTGGGACCAGGGAGCTAACGCTAGTATGGAGGCTGCGAAGGCCCCAAGCTCTGGGAGCCCACGCTATTAATTGGTGATCACACAAAGAAACAGGTGGTGACGATGTGGGGGTTGAAAGGAAGCAGCGTATCAAGCGAATGAGCTACAGCTGTGACGGTTTAGCATTTTCTTTGAAACATGGCTACTTGAGATAATGAAAATGCTAGAAGCAAGGAGCCAGCAAGTCTATATACATTCCAGAGGCCAGAAAGGATTTTAGACCCTGGACCCCTTACATGTTCCAAACCCTGCCTCAGCTTCTCTCCCAACACTCAGTTTTCCTCCCAACATCCTAGAGTTAACTGTCTAGCTGGGGAGAGGTGAAAGGGGACTAAATGCATATAAAAACAATAAATATGGTAAAGAATATGGTAGAATAAGTTATTCCAGAAAGTGATCAATATCATGGATGAAGAAAAAAGAAGAAAGTAGACTTGGGTGAAGGGAGTCAAAATATCAGGCTAGAGACGGGTGAGGAAGGATGTATTTCAATAAAGTGATTAGCACAGGTTTCTTTGAAAAGATGACATCTAAACCAGGAGTTGAAAGATGAAGCAATTAACCATCATGTACCTGGGAAAAAATCTTACAGGAAGAGTAGGCAGCCAGGGCACAGGCCTGACAGTAGAGGGGCACCTGGTGCTCCAGGAATGGTCGGGAGGCCAGTGTGGCTGGAGCAGAGTGGGACAGGGCAGAGTAGGACTATGGTTGGGGGTGTGTAGGGTCTTGTAGATCTGTGAGGGCAGGGTAGGGAGCACTTTTTCTTCACAGTGAATGTTATGTTTACTCTGAGGGTCAGGGGAGCCCGTTGAAATATCTGGTATGAACTGGTTAACCTTTTGAGGTATCTTTCTGGCTGTTCTGTTGACAATGAATTGTAAGAGGGCAAGGGTGGACACACAGCATCTGGTTACGAAGCCACTGCAGTATTCCAGGTAAAACACAGTGGGTATTCACATCTCATGGTGGCAGTGGGACTGGTACAAAGTGGCCAGCATCTTTGCCACTGGCTCTGATGGAGAAGATTTTATAAGAGTAACTAGCATGCTTGTGTGTCTGGAATTGGTGGGTTCTTGGTCTCACTAACTTCAAGAATGAAGCCGCGGACCCTCGCAGTGAGTGTTACAGTTCTTAAAGATGGTGTGTCCAGAGTTTGTTCCTTCTGATGTTCGGACGTGTCCGGAGTTTCTTCCTTCTGGTGGATATGTGGTCTCGCTGACTTCGGAAGTGAAGCTGCAGACCTTCACGGTGAGTGTTACTGCTCATAAAGGCAGCGTAGACCCAAAGAGTGAGCAGCAGCAAGATTTATTGCAAAGAGAGAAAGAACAAACTTTCCACAGTCTGCAAGGGGACCCCAGGGAGTTGCTGCTGCTGGCACTGGTGGCCTGCTTTTATTCCCTTACTTGGCCCCACCCACATCCTGCTGATTGGTCCATTTTACCAAGTGCTGATTGGTCCATTTTACAGAGTACTGATTGGTCCGTTTTGACAGAGTGCTGATTGGTGCATTTACAATCTTTTAGCTAGACACAGAGCACTGATTGGTGCATTTACAGTCCTTTAGCTAGACAGAAGAGTTCTCCAAGTCCCCTATCCGATAGCTAGACTGATTGGTTTATTTACAATCCTTTAGCTAGACACAGAGCAATGATTGGTGCGTTTACAAACCTTACAATCCTTTAGCTAGACACAGAGCAATGATTGGTGCGTTTACAAACCTTTAGCTAGACACAGAGTGCTGACTGGTGCATTTACAATCCTTTAGCTAGACAGAAAAGTTCTCCAAGTCTCCACCCGACCCAGAAGCCCACACAGCTTCACCTGTCAACTGGAACACTGTAAAAAGTTGCGAAATTGAAACAGCAACAACAGCCTTCTGAAGATGATGGAGAACAGCCAAGATATCTGTAACTTGAGTGGCCAAAATGCCCTGAGAGGGGGAAATGACATTGAGGTGACCCCAATGTCACCCATCACGTCTCTCATCCAGACACTTACCAAGTTCTAAGGGGCACGAGCCTCGGAAGATCAAATGAAAGCAGTGGCAGAGACCTCCAGCAAGCTTACAGGTTAGGGGAGACAAAGTTGAAATGTAGAGCTACCGAGGTGGTCTGGATTTAGGAGGAGCCAAGCCTTTCGGAAAGGTAACCATGGAAGGTGAGCCTAAAATTCCCTATTTGTAGGTTGCATGAGAGTGAGGGAATATGGTGCAGGTGAGAGGCCAGGAAGTCAAGCAAAGCAGTCACCAAGCATCCACTGGGAATGCAAACACTGGAAATTAAGGCAAGACCAAGAGAAAGGCACTGCAAACACTAAGAAGCTTTCAGGTAAGGCTTCCGATGTATTATTTTCTAGGAGAGAAAGCAAACTAGAAAAAATTTATCCTTCACTAAGACAGAAAGCCCATTTGAAACATCTTCATTCCAGAAAGGATCAAATTGATCTGTACCTAGTGTAACAATCTTCCAGGTAAAGGGAAATAGTTCCTAGATGAAGATAATGTCTTTCAGACATATTGTCGTAACAAGCAACTGTTTTTTCAGAGATATTGTTGTAACAAGCAACAGTTTTCATTCAGTAATTTACTGTCAGGCTTTGAAAAATATAGAACCAGGTGACCAAACACCAAGAGAAAAAATAGAAAGTAGTAGCAACTCCACAGATGATAAAGAGCCATCAGAGTCATATGTTTAAATAAGTAAATGGTAAGATGGACATTTTCACCAGAAAATAAGAGTCTATGAAACAGAATTAAATGGAAATCCTAAAGCTGTAAAGTAACCGAAATCAGCAACTCAATAAACAGTTTCAACAGCAGGTCAAACGCAGGAGAGTGGGTTAGTGAACTGGAGGACAGATCTGTAGAAAATATCCTTATTTGAAACACAAAAAGAAATATTTACAAAAAGAGAGAGAAAGAAAAACAGTATGGAAAACAAAGGAGATTTTGAACGATATAAAATGTGTATAATTGGTGTTCTAAACAGAAAAGAGAGGCGTGGGGTGGAAGCAGTATTTGAAGGCATAATGGCTGAGAATTCTCAAAACAGATGAAGGACCCAAGTCAAAGATTAAAGAAAAACTACGGACCGCAAGCAAATTAAATTAAGAGCAACAAAATGAACAACTGCACATTTAGCAGCATAGTAAAACTGCTAAAAGCCAAAGCCAAAGAAGAGAGTTTTCAAAGCAGCCAAGGGAAAATAGGCACATTATCTTAAAAAGAGCAACAATGATACCCAGAGCTAAATTCTTAACAGAAATTATCTGAGCACAAAGAAAATGCAATAACAACTTTAACAGGGTAAAAGAAAATAATTGCCAATCCTGAATCCTTGACTTAGCAAAAACAGTCCTTTGAAAATAAAGATCTTTATAAACAGAAACAGAGGATTTATTGGCAGTAAATATGCAATGAAAGAAATAATCAGGGAGTTCTTCACGCAATAGGAAAATGATGAAAACCTGGAAGTACAGGAAGGAACAAAGAATTTAAAAGTGATGATATGGGTAAATCTAAATAACTATTTTCCCTCTATAACAATGTTAATAATGTCATATATGCTTCAAAATATATGTAGAATCAAAGTTCCTGACACTAATAATAGCAAAAATAAGGTGAGGCTAGTAAAATTCAATCTTTGTATTGATGAAGAAATGATGGAAAGTATCTGTTTTTAGAGTGGCCCTAATCAGTCAAGGATTTATATTGAAACCCCTAAAGCAATAATAATGATAATGATGAAAGGCTGTAATACTAATAAACGAATAAAAAAGAAATAAAAATAGAATCATAAATGTTTCATTAAACTTGAATAATTCCAGAAAGGTACAAAATGAACTTGGGAAGACATAGTGTAAATAGTGCATAGATTTAATGTCAAATACGTCAGTAAATGTTTCCATTAAAAAACACAGATTCAGGATTTTTTAAAATCTCAAACATACAGTGTTTTAAAGAGATATGCCTTAAATGTAAGGACATAGAGGCTAAAAGTAAAAAGACGTAAATGATTTAACACGTAAAAACTGATGAAAACAAACTGTGATAGCCCTACTGACATCAGACAGAGCAGACTTTAAGGCAATGATCATTATTAGAGACAAAGATATTTCCTAATGATAAAATGGCTAGTCCACTAGAAAGATAGAATTCTGAATTTGTTGGCAGCTAATAGAATAACATTAAAATATATAAAACTAAAAGCTGAAAGAACTGAAAGGAGAAACAGACAAGTCCGCACTCATAGTGAAAGACTAAAATCCCACTCTCAATAACCAATAGAACACTAAAAAGAAAAAACATGATGCATGGACTATAAACATCATGCCTATCAAATTTGGCCTAATTGGCATATGCAGATCACTGCACTTAGCTTTTCAAGTGTACATGGCCTGGACCATAAGGCAAATATCACCAAATTTCACATCATTCAAATCATACAGTGTAGTCTCTGCTACAGTAGAATTAAACTAGATATAAATAACAAAAAAATTATTAAGAGAGACTCATGAATTAACCATAAACAAATATAGTCCAATGCTATATAAAAATGTCAGAATCAAAAAACTTCAGGAAAGAAGTAGAAAAAAAAACGACCTCAGAAGCGAGGACAGAACTGGAGGTGGCAGGAAGGCCAGTGCCTGTCTAGCACACATGAGGGGTTCTTATTTCCCTTCTTCTCAGCAAGCATTGTGTACCCAGGACTGAATGTGCCAGAAAGAGGCCCCCTTTTCTAATTTGTACAAAGGCACATAGAGGTGACTTCTGAAACCTCAAAGGAAAACAGGATAACACAGGTTATTTTAAAAGTGTTTTTAAGCATAAAAGCTAACTGGGTCGAACACAAAAGGATTCAGAAAATATTGTTCTTATGAGTCCTTCTTAGTGAACTGAGGGTGTTTTCTGCAACTGGTAGAGTTTTCAACCAAACAAACAAAAAATGGGGAAACTACCCTGCAACAATATGACTGGTGATAAGCAAGAAATTTTTGTATGTATCTATATACAACTAAAAGAAATGGGGTGATGAAGGAAAAGATGTCAATGTTATACTGAAAATACAGAAAAATTACAACAAACAAAAATAAGGAAGTACAAAGATATTGAGAAGTAGAGATGGTCTCATCTCTAAAGCTGAGTGATAAAGATCATAGATCATATAATGCTGAAGCCACGTAATAGAGGTAAAAGGGTAGACACTGAAAGAGCTTGTGTGTGTGTGTGTGTGTGCGCGTGTGTGTGTGTATGCACATTTTTTTTTCAAGACAGAGTCTCACTCTGTTGCCCAGGCTGGAGTGCAGTGGTGCGATCTCGGCTCACTGCAACCTCCACCTCCTGGGTTCAAGCGGTTCTCTTGCCTCAGCGTGAGTAGCTGGGATTATAGGCGCGCATTACCATGCCCAGCTAATTTTTGTATTTTTAGTAGAGACGGGGTTTTGCCATGTTGGACAGGCTGGTCTCGAACTCCTGACCTCAGGTGATCTGCGTGCCTCGGCCTCCCAAAGTGCTGGGACTACAGGCGTGAGCCACTGTGGCCAGCGAGATATTTTTGTGTAAAATTAGGTGATAGAGGACAGGAGGAGGAGAAGGAATATGGAATGTGGTACTTTTAGAAATGCTTATAGTTCAAAAGATAAAGCATAACTAAAAATATTTTATATAGTATAAATATAATAACAGTTACCACTAGGACAAAAATATAGACTTTCCAAAATATCAAGACCCTATAAAGAAAAAAATCAAAGAGAAGAAAGAGATCACATTATAAAATGGTATAAAATAAATTCAATGTTTGATAGCAGAGTAGAACAATACTTTAAAAAAAATTGGGCCAGGTGTGGTGGCTCACGCCTGTAATCCCAGCACTTTGGGAGGCCCAGGTGGGTGAATCACAAGGTCAGAAGATGGAGACCATCCTGGCTAACACGATGAAACCCCGTCTCTACTAAAAAATACAAAAAATTAGCCGGACATGGTGGCGGGCGCCTGTAGTCCCAGCTACTCGGGAGGCTGAGGCAGGAGAATGGCATGAACTCAGGAGGTGAAGCTTGCAGTGAGCCGAGATCGTGCTACTGCACTCCAGCCCGGGCGACAGAGAGAAGACTCTGTCTCAAAAGAGAAAAAAAAAAAAAAAAGAAAGAAAAATTGGACTTAGATGATGAAAACCCTGAGTACCCTGTCTTGACCACCACATATTATATACATGTAAAAAATTTCTCAAGTACCCCATCAATTTTGACAAATTTTTCAGATTATAAATAGAAATCTAAAATGAAAACACAACAGTAATGGCCATAATATACATAAGCTAAAGAAGCCACATCCACATGTTAAAGAAAATTGATTTTTAATGAGTAATTTTATAAATCAAAGTAATTAGAAAGATTGAAAATGAAAAGATGGGCAAAGTTACACAAGACAAATGCAATAGAAACAAAGCAGGCTGGGTGCAGTGGCTCATGCCTGTAATCCCAGCACTTTGGGAGGCTCAGGCGGGTGGATCACCTGAGGCCAGGAGTTCAAGACCAGCCTGTCCAACATGGTGAAACCCTGTCTCTACTAAACATATAAAAATGAGTTGGGCACGGTGGCTCATGCCTGTAATCCCAGCTACTCAGTAGGCTGAGGCAGGAGAATCGCTTGAACCTGGGAGACGGAGGTTGCGGTGAGCCAAGATCATGCCACTGCACTCCAGCCTAGGCAACAGAGCGAGACTCTGTCTCAAAAAAAAAAAAAAAACAAAACAACAACAACAACAAAAAGAACAAAGCAGAGGTGTGTTGTCTTATTAAGTGACCCAGTGAAATTCAGGTTACAAACACAGTAGAAAGAAAAAAAGAAAAGAGAGGAATTTTTAATGCTGAAGGGTGAAATTCAAATGAGGATATGAGAATAAGCCATATATCACAAAATATAAAAACAGTGTTTAAAAACAAAACTATAGTTGATACCAGGAGAATCAGATGGAACACATTAGCAGTGCAAGATTTCAATATGGTTTCTCAGCCTGCGGCAAATCATGGGGAAATAAAAGTAAGGCTATAGAAGATGGTGTAAGATAATTTCCAAAAGTAGCAATTATCCACCTATCCATCTATTTGTGGTGAGCCCTTTAAAATGATCCCCAACAATTCCCACGTCTTGGTCTATAAGTGTGTTCCTGGAACCCCTGCTGCTGAGTACCCACAGAATCTGTGACCTAATTCTCACCAATAGAATATGGAATAGGTTGCCAGGCACGGTGACTCACGCCTGTAGTCCCAGCACATTGGGAGGCCAAGGCGGGTGGGTCACTTGAGGTCAGGAGTTTGAGACCAGCTTGGTGAAACCCCAACTTTACTAAAAACACAAAAATTAGCTGGACATGGTGGTGCACACCTGTAATCCCAGCTACTCAAGAGGTTGAGACATGAGAATCACTTGAACCCGGGAGGCAAAAAAAAAAGAAAGAAAGAAAAGAAAGAACATGACGTAGATGAGGGCTGCCACTTCCTTAATCACTTTATGATACATTAGGCCATCTTAGGAGACCAGCACCAGAGATTCTCTTTTTTTTTTTTTTTTCTGAGATGGAGTCTTGCTCTGTTGCCCAGGCTGGAGTGCAGTGGTGCGATCTCAGCTCACTGCAAGCTCTGCCTCCCGGATTCGTGCCATTCTCCTGCCTCAGCCTCCCCAGTAGCTGGGACTACAGGTGCCCACCGCCATGCCCAGCTAAATTTTTTTTTGTATTTTTAGTGGAGACGGGGTTTCACCATGTTAACCAGGATGGTCTCCATCTCCTGATCTCATGACCCACCCGCCTCAGCCTCCCAAAGTGCTGGGATTACAGGTGTGAGCCACCGCGCCCAGCCCTACCAGAGCCAGAGATTCTCTTTATTGGTTTTTTGGCTTGAAGCAAGCGCCCAAGTTGAGGAAATCCAAGTGATAAGCAATAAATATATGTATGTATCTAGAGTGTACTCTAGGACCTGGAGAAAGGCTTTAGGGCCTAGGGGTGGCCTTTAGGTCCAGGAAGGAAGGCTGTAGGATTTGGGGGTATCCTCTAAAACCTGAAAGAGGCCTCTGAGACCTACAAGTGGACTTTGGGACATTGAGGGATGCCTCTAATATCTGGAAGAGGCTCTTGGGCCTCAGGGAGGCTCCCCTGAGCACCATCTGGGACCTACCTGTGACCTCTGAAACCTGCGGGCTTCCTTTAGGACCTGGGGGAGGCCTCTAGGATGTTGAGAAGGCCCCTAGGACCTGAGGGAGGCCTCTGGGACCTGGAGTGTACTCTAGAAAACAGGGGAGGCCTCTAGAACCTGAGGGAGGCCTTTAGGACCTGGGAGGGGCCTCTGGAACCTGGAGTGTACTCTCAGACCTAGGAGAGGCCTCTAGGATTTGGGGGTGGCCTCTAGGCTCCGGAGGAGGCCTCGAGGACCTAGAGTGCACTCTAGGACCTATTTGTAGCTTCTAGGACCTGGGAGCCCCCTCCAGCCCGCAGCCAGCAAAAATCCTCAGTGCTAAGCAAGGGATTGAATTCTGCGGACAAGGTAAATGAGCCTGGAAATAGATTCTTCCCTCAAGAAAAGGCTCCCAGGGAGAACACCGCTTGGCTTACACCTTGATTACAGTCTTAGCAAAAGACCCAGTGAACCTGGGCCTGATCCATAGAAAATAGGAGATAATAAATGTGAGTTGTTTTAAGCTACTACATTTGTAGCCATGTTTTACAAAGCAAGAGAAAACTCACATGCTAGCTGTTTATTTATATATACTTTCAAAGGAGTGAGTACAACATGAGATTTAACAAAATGGAATATATAATGAGCAAGAATAAAACAATAAATTCAAAAAATATAAGTAGCATTGAAACAATTATCTGATCACAATGCCATAAAACTGAGAGGGTAAAATAAGAAAACAAAAGGCCATTTCTCTTATAAGCTTAAAAAAAAACATATCTTTCTGAAATATCTTTGCTCACAATAGAAACCTGAGATAAATTGCTGATCATTTTGAGCAAAATGGAATTTATTCCAAGAATGTGTGTGGCCCAGTATTAAGAAATCTATTAATATCATTTAGTATATTGATAGAACTAAGAAAAATATTACCATTCCTTATTTTTTGTATATATTAACAAAATAGATACCAATGAATACTTTCTTAACATGATGAAATACAAGAACTCCAGCCAGAAAAAGGCTAGCACCTTATTAAATGGGTCTGCAAAAGTCAGAAAGGGAAGTAAGGGAAATGAAGGGAAGGGAAAGGAAAGGGAAGGACAAAGGAAAGGTAAGGGGAAAGACAAGGGAAGGAGAAAGGAAAGGGAGGGAGAAAGGAAAGGAAAGGAAGTAAAAGCAAGCAAGCAAGCTGACCTTCCCCCACCACAATTTAACATTGCATTAGACACATTTCTCAGTTCAATTAGAGAAAATAGAGACGACTGGGTGCTATGTCTCACGCCTGTAATCCTAGAGCTTTGGGAGGCTGAGGTGGGAGGACTGCTTGAGGCCAGGAGTTCAAGATCGGTCTAGGCAACAGAAAGCTAGACCTCATCTCTACAAAACATAAAAATTAGCAGGGCATGCTGGCATGCACCTGTAGTTTTGGCTATTCAGGAAGCTGAGGTAGGAGGTGGGAACTTCTGGCTTGAGCCCGGAAGTTCAAGTTCAAAGCTGCAATGAGCTATGGTGGCTCCACTGCACTCCTGCCTGGGCAACAGAGGGAGATCCTGTCTCAAAAAAGGAAAGGAAGACAGGAAGGAAAGAAAAGAAAGAGAGAATTAGAACTAAGAAGTATACCTAAATAACCCAATAGAATGAATTAAAATTTTGTATAATCAATAAGACAACTCAGAATATACTCTGAAGGAATGGAAAGCTACATCATGGTTTTGTATAGTAAGTATGTCAGTTCTCTCTAAACAAATTTGTAAGTTTAATGCCATCTCCGAAAAAATACCACTAGTATTGTTTCTACAATTTGACAAGCTAATTCTAGAATTCATAGAGAAGATCACCAAACACAAATAACCAGGTAAACTCTAAAAATGAAAAGTTATGAAAGTGAGATTTTTTTTCTAGTTATTTTAGGGTACAAAACCTCCATAATAAATTCAGCAAGATACTGTTGTGTTATAGGCAAATAAATGCTAAGGGAAGACTTTAGTGTTTTAAAATAGACACAAATACACAAGGGAATTTAATGTACAATGAAGGAAGGATCTCGAATCAGCACAAACAATAATAGACATTCAAATAAATAGAATAGGAACGACTGTGAAGTTACCCAAAAAAGGTAAAGCTGCATTCACAGACAATAGCAAACACCAAGATGATCAAGGATTTCAATATAAAACAAAAAATTCAAACTAGCAAGGTACAAAAATAAAAAACAAAGTGAATTCCTTTATAGTCTTTAAGTAGGAAAGGCTTTTCCGACTTTGGTTCAACACTCAGAAGTCATAAGCTAAAAGAATGATAAAAATGAATCCATTCAAAAATTCACAAGTGAAGTGAAAAGGGAGATGAAAAACTAGGAAAACTATTGGTCATTTACATCACAAAGAGTCAACATCCTTAATATACAAAGAGCTCAAAGAACTTCAGAAGAAACACACTGACCACAGTAGAACCATCACAATGAGTATAACTAGAAAATTAAAGAAAAAATATAAACAGCTTATGAACATATAAAAATAATTATCAGTTTTACTCATTGAAAGATAAATGCAAAATACAACTAAATAGAATTAAACTAAAACACCATTTTTTATCTCGCAGATTGACAACAAAATCCAAAGATTGGTAATACAGTGTTAGTAAGTTGTGATCAAAATAAGCACTGTCACCCTTTGCTGATTGGATGGTAATTGTTATAACCATTATGGAGGACAATTTGCAACATCTACTAAAATTGTGTATACACTTATCCCTTTGACCTAATAATGCCATTTCTGGGAATTTATGACAGATTCTTCATGTGACATTGTTTAGAAGAGCAACTTATGGGACCTAACCTGTGAATACATCAAGAGGGTTTAATGAAATACATTATGGTAAAAAAGAGAAATATCTTTTATGATACAGAACAATCCCCAAAAGTATGGTTAGCTAAAAACAGGTGCAGAATACTAAATAAAGCATTCTATCATTTCTGTAAAAGAAAGGGATGGAGGATAATAAAAGAGTGCATATTTTCTCCATTTACGTAAGAACCTGGGAAGGATTAGGGTTGCCAGACAAAATATAGGACACATAGTTAAATTTGGATATCAAACAATAATTTTTAAATATATGTATGTCTCTTGTAATATTTGGGAAATACTTCTACTTAAAAAGCATTAATTATTTATCTGAAAATTAAACTTAATCAGGAGTCCTATGTTCTTACTTGTTAAACCTGGCAATGCCAGGTAATACACCCAAGTAATTTGTAACAAGGTTTAGCTGTGTGGGTGCAGAAAATAGAGTCCTCAAGGGCAACCTGAGATAGGGCTGGATTATGAGTTTTTCCTTTATGCATTTTATGCTTTCTGAATTTTAGAAGATGTAATTGCATTACCTATTAAAATAATGTAAATACATAAAAACAAATATGAATAAAGTTAAATATTCCTATAAGTGGACTACTAGAAACCATGTGTCATTAATGGAGATTTCTCTTTTATATTCTGTTTATAGTGAAACCAGACTCCATCTATCACGTTATAATTTGAAAATATAAATGTCTGCAATTCAGTGAAAGCTGAAGCATTCTGTGATTTTTATGTTTTTAAAGTATCCCAACTCCACCTATCCTTCTTGTTGCCACTATTTTAACAGTGAAAACAAAAATCAAACATCTGACGTTTGGGATTGAGAATAAAAGTGTCATAAAGTATTATTCTTGAGAAAGCAGGCTCAGCCAGGTTTTTGAAATCTTCCCAAATCTTCTCAGCCTTTTGACAGCTTCTCAGATAACTCAGATGGCCACTCAGACATGTTGCTGTAGCAAGTACCAGCTGGGGAAAAAAAAAAAAAAATCAAAGAAAGGGTGTACCTTGGGACTTGTTAGTGTGGTGGGCCTCACACCTGGGAGACACACACACACACACACACACCTACACACACACATAAATTCATGTGCAGATGAGCCAATGTATAGAAGTAATTTAGGGTTTTCTTGATGATTAAAAACATGGGTTCTTATATATAATTCAAATGAGGACAATTTTTAAAAATTAAGCAACTCTGCTTAGCTATGGTCTCTAATAACATAATAAAATAATATAAAATTACACAATGAGATTGATTTTTTGACATAAATATCCTTATTGAGTTACTTATTTTAAAGTTAATATTCCCCCTTTTTTATGTAGGAAATATGACAAAATATAGAAAGTGAAATCCCGGGCTCCTAAATTTTAATACATCTTAAAAAATTTTTTCTCTTACTTTTTGAATATAAGTAAATGACCTGTTTAAGCATTCAAGTAATATGAGTGGGAAGGTATATTTTAAAAGGTAAATAATTTCTGAAGATATCATTGCTTGGCAAAATTGTAGGGCAGCCAAGGTACAGTTTTTCACTGTCATTTTGAAAGTAGAATTTATAAAAATGTCCTCAGCCATGGTCATAATCAGCTGAGAGATTCCCACCCTCCAACTCATGCCAGCTGGCTCATGTAGCCACAGATTTTTTTTGGCAAGTGGTCAAATACAACACACATTTTAAGCAGCTGGATTAACCTAATAGCCCTTTCATCTGTTTTACAGAGATAGAAGCCTGCTATTTAATTACAATCTAATTGGAAAATACATACACATGTATTCCTAATCAATAGGATTAATATGTAAAAATGTAACTTTGAAATTCCAAATAAACATTGTTAAAAGCAAAAGTTCCTAAAGTTTATAATTTTCTCCTTTTTTTATTTTTTGGCTATCATTTTATTTGAAAAGCACATAAAAGTCAACTGTTATCCTCCTGTATTAATGGACTGTCCTTTAATGTAAAAATCAAAATAGCAACACAACACAGAATATAAATTTTTATAATAAGATACTGGGATTCTTAGCTTAACATGCAGGGTTTTTTTTTCCTGTCTGAGATTATAATCAAAACAGTATTGCCCTTTCTTAACATTTTAGTCTCCATCAGGATGATATTTGCAGTGTTCTAAATGAGAACCATATGCTCTTCCCTAACCTATTTAACTGTGGTAGCCAGATGTTTGAATAAATTGTGAAGGACAGCTCTACCAGTTTATTCTAACAGCATAAAGCTGACCACTGCCAGCTCTCACACTGTCCTCGCCTTAAGTAACAGGAAAAAAAAAGTCTACATTTTGTAACATATGTGACTGTGCCTCATTATTTTGATCAATGTTAGACGGTGACACACTTTCAGTGAAACAAACAAAAATTCTTTTAGAAAATTTATAGGGTTCAAATGTATTATAAAAACTAGTATCCTGGTTGCAATTATACTAAAGTCATGGTGAAATTCATAATAGTTTTATTATCAGCTACAGCCATAATTTTTCAGTGGACATTCTTTTGATTCTGCACATTTATTATAATAATGGATTCCTTAATATTAAAGACTTTTGCTGTCAGGGCCATGCCAAGCAGATAAAACAGACTAGATATTATCTTTTGAAGCAAACCTTTAAGGTATCCAACTCACTATGTAACCTGTCTGGACTGACACTCTTTTCTACATATTAATAATTGGTTTACTTGAAACTGTAACTAATTGTAACTATTTACTTATTACTGTTTTGAGGGAAAATTCACGTTTAGTATACACTTTCACAATAAACACAGAAGCAAATACCCTTATATATGTATTTACAAATATTTCTGGACAAGTAAGCTAAATCTCTTAGAATGATTTCAGATTAAAACATAGCAGCAACACAAATATGTGTCTACTCAAAGAATGAAGAGAAATAGAAATTGTAATTAGGTGGAATAATACAAAATCTTTTAAATTTGGAAAATATTTTTGAATGGAATTCTTTCGAGCAAGGACAATATCATACAGTCTGTATGCAATATGTAATATATAAAAGTTAGTTATATGTGATGTGGTGTAACAGTATATGAAGGTGGAATGTGGCAAGCTAAAATTACATTTGAAGAATTAAACCACTGAAAATGATATGAAGATCTAAAAAGTTAATAAGATGGATGCCAAAAATATTCAAGGAAAAAAAGCTAAGGGAAAATAAGAAAAAAAGAATAAAGTATTATAGAACTAGTAGAAAACAAATAGCAAGATGATAAATTTAAACCCAACCATATTGAAAAACACATTAAATGTAAATGGCCAAACACTATAATTAAAAAGCAAAGATTGTCAGAATGAATTAAAAAAACAGGCTCTAACCATATGCTGTCTATAAAAATAAAAAAAAATTTAATATACAACCCTAGATTGATTATGAGTCAGATAATGTCAAAAGATATATCATACAAACACCAATCAAATAAAAGCTAAGGTGGCTATCTAAATGTCATAAAAGTTAGTTTTAGAAAAGCAGATATTATCAGGATTAAAATTAATATTTTGTAAGTATAAAAGTGTCTATTTGTGAAGAAAATAAATGTGAAAGAAGATTTAAAAACAGATTCAAAGCACCTGAAACAAAAATAATAGAACATAGAGTATGTGTAGACAAAATATATGTAAATTTTCACACATTTCTGGGTTTTTTTACATTATTATTATACTTTAATAATGGGATACATGTGCAGAATGTGCAGGTTTGTTACATAGGTATACACGTGCCATAGGGGTTTGCTGCACCCATCAACCCATCATCTACATTAGTTATTTCTCCTAATGCTATCCCTACCCCAGCCCCCAGCCCCCAACAGGCCCCAGTGTGTGATGTTCCCCTCCCTGTATCCATGTGTTCTCATTGTTCAGCAGCCACTTATGAGTGAGAACATGTGGTGTTTGGTTTTCTGTTCCTGTGTTAGTTTGCTGAGAATGATGGTTTCCAGCTTCATCCATGTCCCTGCAAAGAACAAGAACTCATCCTTTTTTATGGCTGAATAGTATTCCATGGTGTATATGTGCCACATTGTCTTTATCCAGTCTATCATTAATGGGCATTTGGGTTGGTTCCAAGTCTTTGCTATTGTGAATAGTGCTGCAGTAAACATACGTGTGCATGTGTCTTTATAGTAGCATGATTTATAATCCTTTAGGTATATACACAGTAATGAGATTGCTGGGTCAAATGGTATTTCTAGTTCTAGATCCCTGAGGAATTGCCACACTGTCTTCCACAATGGTTGAACTAGTTTACACTCCCACCAACAGTGTAAAAGCATTCCTATTTCTCCACATCCTCTCCAGCATCTGTTGTTGCCTGATTATTTAATGATGGCCATTCTAACTGGTGTGAGATAGTATCTCATTGTGGTTTTGATTTGCATTTCTCTAATGACCAGTGATGATGAGCTTTCTCTCATATGTTTGTTGGCCACATAAATGTCTTCTTTTGAGAAGTCTGTTCATATCCTTTGCCCACTTTTTGATGGGGTTGTTTTTTACTTGTAAATTTGTTTAAGTTTGGTATATACCTACTGGAATTGTTGGGTCACCTGGTAAATAAAATTTCTATAAGAAACAACATTACTACCAGCAAAATATGAGCGCCAGTTACTCAACATCCTCCTTAATAACACTTGATATCATCAGTCATATTTTAGCCATTTTTGTGAGTATGTACCCGTTATGGTACTGATTTGCATTTTCCTAATGACTGATGATATTAGTGAGCATCTTTTCATGTGCTTATTTTCCATGTGAATGTTTTCTATGGTGAAGTATCTATTCAAATACCAAATTCTGATAATATATTATCATTATACAGAAATACAATTCATTTTTGCATAGTGGCATTGCAATTGTAACTTGCTAAACCAATATGCTTGCTCTAGAAGCAATTTTGTAGATTTCCTAGGATTTTCCACATAGATGATCATGTCATTGGTGAATAAAAAAGTTTTACTTATTCCTTTTTGATAAATATTTATTTAAAATTTGCTTTCTTAATTTACTAAGTCGTACTTCCTTTTGAATTAAAGTGATGACTGAATATTCTGGCTTTGTTCTGGATCTTGGGGGTGGTGGAGAGGAAGCATTCTGACTTTCATCATTATATAGGGGTTCATTCTAAGTTTTCATAGGTGCTCTTTATCAGATGAAAGATTCCTTCTATTCCTAGTTTGCCAGTAGTTATTATCCTAGATGTGTGTTAATTTTTATGTATCTTATGCATTTATTGAGATTATTATTCCTTTTAATTTTGGTTCACTAATATGGTAAATTAATTTGATAGATGTTTGCATGTTAAACCAATCTTCATACACTGTGGGTGGAAATGTAAATTAGTACAGCCATTATGGAAAAAAGTATGGACGTTTCCCAAAAAACTAAAAATAGAACTATCATATGATCCAGCAACCCAACTACTGGGTATTTATCCAAAGGAAAGGAAATAATTATATCAAAACAAGACCTGCACTCCATGTCTACTGCAGCATTATTCACAATAGCTAATATATGGAATCTACCTAAATGTCTATCACAAATAAATGAATAAGAAAATGTGATTATATATACACAATGGAACACTATTCAGCCATAAAAAGAATGAAATCCTAACTTTCCTAGCAATATTGATGAGCCTGGAGGAAATTATGTTAAGCAAAATAAGTCAGGCACAGAAAAATGAATACCACATGTTCTTACTCATATGTGTGGGCTAAAAATTAATTTTGAGCTCTTGGAAGTAGAGAGTAGAATTGTGGGTATTGGAGGCTAAGAATGGTAAAAGGGATGGGAAGATTGGGTGATGTTTGTTAATGGCTGTAAAATCACAGGTAGACGGGGAATGAGTTCTGGCGTTCTGTAGCACTGGAGGCTGAATATGAACTATAATTTATTGTATATTTTCAAAATGTTAGAAGAGAGGATTGTCAATATTTGCAACGCAAAGAAATAGTAAATGTTTAGGGTGATGATATGTTAATTACTCTGATTTGATCATTACATGTTGTGTGCATGTATCAAAATATCACTCGGTAGCTGATAAATATGTATAATTATGTGTCAACTAAAAGTAAAAGGAAAATATTTCTTGTTAATATGGTAAATTAACTTGATAGATTTTGAAATGTTACACCACTCTTTTATTTCTGGGATGAATCCCACTTGATTATGCTGTATTCATTTTAATCATTGCCAGATTTGATCAGCTACAACTTTGCTAAGAGTATATGTGTCTACAGTTATGGGAAATATTGATTTGTAGTTTTTACTAATGTTTTAATCTAGTTTTGATATCAGGATAATGCTAGTCTTCTAAAATTACTTGTGATCACTTCCCTCTACTTCATTTTTCTGGAAAAGGTGTCTGTAAAGTTGGTATAATTTCCTTTTAAATATTTTATAGAATTGCTTAAGAATCCGTCCGGACCTAGAATATTCTTTGTGAAATTTTTTTTTTTTTTTTATTGCCATGAGTAAGATTTTATTTTATTTTTTTATTTTTTTCTTTTAATTTTTTTTCTCTTTTTTCTTTTTATTATTATTATTATTATTATTATTATTATTATTATTATAATACTTTAGGCTCTATGGTACATGTGCACAACGTGCAGGTAAGTTACATATGTATACATGTGCCATGCTGGTGCGCTGCACCCACCAACTCGTCATCTAGCATTAGGTATCTCTCCCAATGCTATCCCTCCCCCCTCCCCCCACCCCACAACAGTCCCCGAAGTGTGATGTTCCCCTTCCTGTGTCCATGTGTTCTCATTGTTCAATTCCCACCTATGAGTGAGAATATGCGGTGTTTGGTTTTTTGTTCTTGCGATAGTTTACTGAGAATGATGATTTCCAATTTCATCCATGTCCCTACAAAGGACATGAACTCATCATTTTTTATGGCTGCATAGTATTCCATGGTGTATATGTGCCACATTTTCTTAATCTAGTCTATCATTGTTGGACATTTGGGTTGGTTCCAAGTCTTTGCTATTGTGAATAATGCCGCAATAAACATACGTGTGCATGTGTCTTTATAGCAGCATGATTTATAGTCCTTTGGGTATATACCCAGTAATGGGATGGCTGGGTCGAATGGAATTTCTAGTTCTAGATCCCTGAGGAATCGCCACACTGACTTCCACAAGGGTTGAACTACTTTACAGTCCCACCAACAGTGTAAAAGTGTTCCTATTTCTCCACATCCTCTCCAGCACCTGTTGTTTCCTGACTTTTTAATGATTGCCATTCTAACTGGTGTGAGATGGTATCTCATTGTGGTTTTGATTTGCATTTCTCTGATGGCCAGTGATGGTGAGCATTTTTTCATGTGTTTTTTGGCTGCATAAATGTCTTCTTTTGAGAAGTGTCTGTTCATGTCCTTCACCCACTTTTTGATGGGGTTGTTTGTTTTTTTCTTGTAAATTTGTTGGAGTTCATTGTAGATTCTGGATATTAGCCCTTTGTCAGATGAGTAGGTTGCAAAAATTTTCTCCCATTTTGTAGGTTGCCTGTTCACTCTGATGGTAGTTTCCTTTGCTGTGCAGAAGCTCTTTAGTTTAATGAGATCCCATTTGTCAATTTTGGCTTTTGTTGCCATTGCTTTTGGTGTTTTAGACATGAAGTCCTTGCCCATGCCTATGTCCTGAATGGTAATGCCTAGGTTTTCTTCTAGGGTTTTTATGGTTTTAGGTCTAACATTTAAGTCTTTAATCCATCTTGAATTGATTTTTGTATAAGGTGTAAGGAAGGGATCCAGTTTCAGCTTTCTACATATAGCTAGCCAGTTTTCCCAGCACCATTTATTAAATAGGGAATCCTTTCCCCATTTCCTGTTTTTCTCAGGTTTGTCAAAGATCAGATAGTTGTAGATGTGTGGCATTATTTCTGAGGGCTCTGTTCTGTTCCATTGATCTTTAATGCTTTACTCAACACATTCAATAAAGAAGGCTTGATTCATGTTATCTCTTTCTTCTTTATTGAACTTCAGCACTTGGCATTTTTCAAAGAAATTGTTTAATCTAAGGTATTGCATTTTTTGCCAGGAAGTTATTTATCATATTTTCATATTGTAGGATATGTCTGTAGGAGATGTCATGATGCTGTTATTTTATTCTTGATGTTTATATTTTTTCTGATTAGTCTGAAAATATGATTATCAATTTTTTAAATGTTTTCAAAGAACCAACATTTGATGTTATTTATGTTTCCAGTATTTTAATTTTTTTCCTTTTTTTTTTTTTTTTTTTTTGAGACAGTTTCACTCTTGTTGCCCAGGCTGGAGTGCAATGGCCTGGTCTCAGCTCACAGCAACCTCCGTCTCCCGGATTCAAGCCATTCTCCCGCCTCAGCCTCCGGAGTAGCTGGGACTATAGGCATGAGCCACCACAAACGGCCAATTTTGCGTTTTTAGTAGAGACGGGGTTTCTCCATGTTGATCAGGCTGGTCTCGAGCTGTGAACCTCAGGTGAGCCTCGGCCTCCCAAAGTGCTGGGATTACAGGCATGAGCCACCAAGCCTGGCCTTTCCTTTTTTATTATTTATTTTGTTCTGACAAATTCAGATTTAATTTACTCTTCTTGATTTAACTTTTTAATGCTGAATGTTAATTCATGTTTTGAGACTTTAATCTGTTATTGTAATTTCATACTAGAATTTTCCCCAGAGTACAGTCAGTTGTATAGCATGTATTTGTACATGTTGCATTTTAATTTTCATTAAACTAAAATATTTTTAATTCATTTGCAATTTCCTTTTGACTCATGATTTATTTAGAAATGTGTTGCTTAATTTCCAAACATTTGAAAAATTTCCAGATATTTGTCTGTTGTCTCTACCTTAATTCTGTTGTAATCTGATAACATATTTTATATGATATAAATTCTCTTATATGCATTGAAACTAATTTTGTGGCCCCAGATATGGTCTATTTTGTGAATGTTCCCTGTATATTTTTAAATAATGTATATTTTGCTGTTGCTGAGAGCAGCATTCTATAAATATTAATCAGTTTACATTGGTTGATGGTATTATTCAAGTCTTCTTTATCCTTACTAATTTTCTGTACAATTATTTTAATTAGGCGTAAGGCAAAATAATTCTGGATTTGTCTATTTCTCTTTTCAGCTCTTTCAGTTTTGCTTCATATATTTTGTAATTAAATCCATGTGTATTTAGGACTATTATGTCTTCTTGATGAGTTGACTCCTTTATCATTAAGAAATAATTGTCTTTATTCATCATAATATATCTAGTTCTAAAATGTTCTCTCTCTGATCAGCATACCTACTTCAGCTTCCTTTTGGTTAATGCCTGCATGACGTAGGTTTTCTCAACTTTATAAACTTTTAACCTATGTGTGCTTTTATTTTTAATGTGTTTCTTATAGATGGTCCTGGTTGATCTTGCCATTTATATCCAGTATGATACTTTGCTTTTTACTTGTGTTTAGACCATTTAGATTAAATGGAATTATTGATCTGATTATACTTCAATCTACCATCTTGCTTTTTGTTCTTTTTTTCTCACTTTATTTTAGACTGAACACTTTAAAACTTATTATTGCCTTATCACTCCTAATAGTATATAAGTTGTCCCTCTTTGTTTTATTTTGTAGTGATTATTCTTGAACTTGCAATTCCTATTTTTTTAAACTTGTAACTGCCTATGTTCAAATAATACTATAACACTTCACATATAGTGTAGGAGTCCTACAATGGTGTTCTTTTATTTCTATATTCTCTTCTTTTTTAAACTATTTAGTCCCACATTTTACTTTTATGTATGCTATAAGTTACACAATATATTATTACTATGTTTGGTTTATACCATAAATTGTCCTTACAATAAATTTTAAAGTGTGGTAAATGTATTTTATATTTACACTCCAAATTTTGAAAAATTTCCCTAAATTATCATATATTTTGTTCACAATCCCATCTTTCAGGGACTCTGCTTAGGCTGCCTGATATTGTACCACAGTTTCCTGATGCTCTGTTTATTCCTTTGCAGTCTTGATTCTTTTCATCTCCCTATTAGTGTTTTTTATTTCTGTATTATCAAGGTTACTGGTCTTTACTTTTGCTATCAAACATCAAACTGATAATAACCCAATTATGTATATTTATGTATATTTTTTATTTCTAATGCTGTATTTTTATCTCTAGATACTATATGTCTTTTTTTTTTCTTTTTTTTGGACGGAGTCTCACTCTGTAGCCCAGGCTGGAGTGCAGTGGCGCGATCTCGGCTCACTGCAAGCTCTGCCTCCCGGGTTCGCGCCATTCTCCTGCCTCAGCCTCCCAAGTAGCTGTAACTATAGGTGCCCGCCACCACGCCTGGCTAATTTTGCTTTTGTATTTTTAGTAGAGACGGGGTTTCCCCGTGTTAGCCAGGATGGTCTCGATCTCCTGACCTCGTGATCCTTCCGTCTCCGCCTCCCAAAGTGCTGGGATTACAGGCGTGAGCCACTGCGCCTGGCCCGACTGATTCATTTTTAAAGTAATAAAACTACAATTCTAAAACCATTAAAATTCAATAATTTAGTTTCTGTGTAATTCAGAACAATATTCACTCACAAATTCATAAAGTATGATTTGTATTTTTGAAAAGTAACATCATGCTTTGCTAATGATAACAACATGTCGCTTCCCATTAATTACACTGGTCTCACACCATATTCATTTGGAATCAGGAACTAAGTTAAAATTAAAATATACATCATTAAATTCCCATAGACCTACTTTTTTTTTTTTTTTTGAAACAGAGTCTCACTCTGTCGCCCAGGCTGGAGTGCAGTGGCGTGATCCACTGCAATCTGCATCTCCCAGGCTCAAGGAATTCTCCTGCCTCAGCCACTGAAGTAGCTGGGATTACAGGTGCACACCACCACGTCTGGCTGCTTTTTATATTATTAGTAGAGATGGGGTTTCACTATGTTGGCCAGGCTGGTCTCAAACTCCTGACCTCAGGTGATCTGCCCACCTCGTCCTCCCAAAGTGCTGGGATTACAGGCGTGAGCCACCGCGCCTAGCCAGACCTACTTTTTACAACTGTATGTGCAGTGTACATATAAATTTAATCGATAACTATGATTGCCAAACAAAAACCTAGGGATGAAAAGGATGAAAAAGAAAAGAACATTAGAAAAGTTAATAGGGTCAGCAAGTAATAGAATCACATAAGATGAAATAGAGCACATTCGCTTTAGGATCAAAACGTTTTTCCACATCCTGTATATTTTCATTTCTAATTTGGAGGTGAACAGACCACCCTCTAGTGCATAAAGAAGCATGTCAATTAACCAAATTTAGGATGCTTTGCCTTCAGAAGAAAGCAAAAAGCATTCTGCAGGGTGTTTTTTTATAATCTTCCTTTACGAGATTTTAATTCAAATTTAAGAGATTAGCTTAGAATTTTCAAAATTTTACATATTTCCGTGTCTTAGTGTTTTATTCTTATGTAATATTTGTAACATAGATAGAACAGGAATTCATAATTCTACTTAAAAATATCGAAGCTGAAGTTTGAATGTAGCGTGATCTACCTGGATAAGCTGTATTAATAGCCAAGTGATGATATTAGAACGCAAAGTCTGATGTTGGCAGTGAGGTTCTTTGTATCAAGATAACAATGATAGAACTTTCTACAAGACAAAGCGACTAAGACTGCTCTTAGATTGTTAACGACTATCATGTTGCAGAATGTCCATTTTCCTCATTTGGGAAAAACTTTTCCAGATATTTTAGCCTGTAATCCTGATAGTAGTTACTAAGATCATTGCAGAGGAATAAAAACAAAATCTTCATAATTTATTAAATGAATTTTCATTTCAAAATAACAAAACCAAATAGCATAGATACACTTCCTGAAGATAAAATTGCCAAGAAGTTCTGGAAGGAAAGTTTTCAGTGTATGAAAAAAAAAATTCTATCCTCTTAACTGTATCATTTTCCAGTAAGTACTAGAAAATGTCCCACTTTGAGGGTATTAGGGAAATTCCTAAATGCCTCTTTGGTTTTGTGGTGTGAATTTATGTAGAATCTCCATTAACTTTCTATTTTGCTAAGAAACTATTTAGTCCCATTTATTCATTGTGAATTTTTGTTTTAGTGACTAAGATGGAGATGAAGACTAACCCAATCACCTAATCTAATTTTATCTCATCACCTCAAAAACATATTTTTACACTTATTACCTAAAGGGTAATTAGAGGGAATGGTAGTGTGGTTTAGCGGTTAGAGACTTGGGCTGAGAATTAAAGAACCTAGTCTCTTTCCTCCCACTCCCTGCACTGACTCTATGGCATTGGGTTGACCCTTGGCCTCCTATAAATGCAGAGTTTTCAAAAGGAAAAACCAGCACTTCACCAGAGGTGATGAAGCTAGCATTTTTCGGAATAGAGCTGTTATGTAATTGTCTTGGACAGCTACAATTTATTTTGAGGTTTTATAATTAATGGTAGATTTTTGTGCAGCTATTAAGAGATCATGATCTGGGGTGAGCAAAAGGCATATTCGCTGACTGGCCTTGTTTTACTACTGCATGCCCATGAAGGCAGATGGGAATCTGGAAGACCTTCTTGGTTTTAGAAAACAACCCAGGTACTGAAAAGGTTGACAGTATCAAATTTATTTTGCTGTTGACCTAATCCACAATGCTCTCTAGATAATAGTATGCTATTGTAGCTGCTGTTCATTCATAAGTACTAGCAGATTTGGAGAAAAAGCAGAATGTGTCTCCACCCCTGACCCCTACACACCTTCAAATCCAATGAAAAGAAAGAAAGTAAACAAAAAAGGAGAAGATAATTCATGCACACTAAAATTGGGATAAGAGCTAAGTTCATACCTCAAACTCCAGAAAATATTAACTGTCAATAGTACAATTTGAACTAGGTTGAGGAAGCACGTTAGGAACCTATCAAAAACATTTGAACACAGTAAACAAAGACAAACATTTTTGACAAATGCTACCTGTATTCCCCCAAAGTGTATTTTAATCCACACAATTGTTGCTCATAGAAATTAAAGAAAAAATGAATTCCCTGGCATAAATATAAGACAACAGGATGACATAAATGAGAATTGACATATAAAAAGAACAAATTACAGGAGAAAAATAAAATATTAAAACATAAAATGAAACATGAGCAGAACTGACCCTGAAGAAAATAAAATTAATAACACTAAGATCTAAAACAATTAGAGCAAGCATAAAGAATTCTTACAAGTCAACAACAGACAGATAAAATTTCCAGTTTAAAATTAAACAAAGGATTTGAATAGACTTTCTCCAAAGAAGGTATGCAAATTGCCATAGGCACATAAAAAGATGTTTAACATCATTAGTCCTCAGGGAAATGCAATCAAAACCACAGGAAAAAAACCACTTCACACCCACTAGGACAGCTAAAATTTTTAAGACACACAGTATCAATGACTATGTGAAAAAATGGGAACCTCATACATTGTTTGTGAGAATGTAAAATGACAGTCACTTTGGAAAAGAGTCTCATCCAATCAAGATTAGACCCAGCAATTCTACTCCTCAGTATATACCCAAGAGAAATGAAAACATAGGTCCACACAAAACTTATACACAAATGTTCATAGCAGCATGATTCATAATAGCCAAGAAGTGGAAACAGTCCGAATGCCCATCAAATGATGAACAGGTAAACAAAATGTGATGTATTGCATACAATGGAATATTATTCATCCTTAAAAATAATGAAATGGGGGTAGGGAGAGATCAACAGTTTGAGCACAGAGGATTTTTAGGAAAGTGAAACTGTCCTGTATGATAGTATAATGATGCATACATGTTATTATACAATTGTCCAAAACTATAAAATGTACAGTACTAACAGTGAATGCTAATAGAACAATGGACTTTGGGTGATTATGATGGTTCAGTGTAGGTCCATCAGTTGTAACAAATGCACCACCCTAGTATGGAATATTGATAGTAGGGGAGGCTGTGCATGGGTAGAGGCTAGGGGTATATGGGAAATCTCTGTGCCTTTTTTTCAATTTTGCCATGAGCCTAAAAAATTGTCTGTGAAAAAATTAAAAAGAAGTTAAATTCTGACATCTGCTGCAACACTGATGAACCTTAAAGATGCTATGCAAAGTGAAATAAACCAGACACAAAAGGACAAATATTGTATAATTCCAAATAAGGACACATTCTGAGGTTCTGGATGGACATCACTTTTGGAGAGACAAAACCCAGTTTGCTCTCCATCTCCTACTTCTCTGACCTCACTTTCTATTACTCTTTTATGGTCACTTGGTTTCAGCCCGGCTGGTTTTTGCCCTTCCTTTAACATACTAAGCAAGCTCTTGCTTCAAGGATTTCATGCCTATTTATATTCTTTCTTCAATTTTTGAGTTACGTATCACCTTCTCAGTGAAGACTTGTCTGATTAATAAAAGTTGCACTCCTGCTCAACTCTCCTGATTCTCTTTCCATGTTTTATTATCAGGATTTTTATTTTTGTACATTTCTTGGTTAATAGAGTAAGTGAGAAGAAATCAATCATTCATATAGATGCCCAAAAGACAATTTATAAAATTCAACACCCAGCTTCTCATTCAAAACTTAGCTAACATACGTTTCATTCCACAACAAATAGATATTTAGTATATTATAAAAACATGCAAAAATGCATAACTGACCTAGCAGAAATAAAGTGTAATCTCCAGGTACCAGAAAAAGGAGGGAATCTGTAGCCCAAAAGCAAGCCAGCAAGTTAATGATTCAGTTGTTCAAAGGGGTATTTCGGACATGGACATAAGCCCTTTTTCTGTGCTTTTATAGTTATACTGTATTCTTGAGAAATTTTAAGCCTAGAGGAAGAGAAAGACATGTAATTAGCAATACTACAAAACATTAGCCTCTAAACCAAGTGCAAGTTGTAATGGCAAATTGCCTGCTCTCGGAAGGCAGGCAATATATTATGTAGCAGTGGTGTTTAAGCAACAGGCAATGGAGGGAACAGAAGCAAGCTGAAGAGGGTGGCCAATATAAGATATTTAAAGTAAAAATTGGAAATAATTAAAAATGGGAAACAAATCAATGTTATCTGTAGTTGAATGAATGTCTGGCTGGCTTTGACTTCTAAAGACCTAATTACAATAGCATAGGGAAACTCATCCTTTCTTGATGGGTTGTCAGTGTCAGTCCTGTTCAACATTTGTACCAACCTCAGACAGCGAATGAGGACTCCTTCCACTATGCTGTGTCTCCCCAGGCTCCTCATGTCAATTATCTAATTAAAATCCATGTTCTCTAAGTTCCCTCACAAACCCAAATTCCTGGGCAAACCACATGACAATGGAATACAAACAATACCTATCTTGCCTGTTTAAAACATGGTATGAACCCTTCAGTATTTAGAAAAATAGGTACCCTGATTTATTTACTTAATATCACATAACATTTATTTAAAATCTGTGTATGCCAGGTCTATGCCAAATGAGGGATAAAATGGCAGAACAAAAAGGAGCAGTGAAGACAGCCACTGACCAAAGTGACCAGAGTTTATGACAAAAATTATGAAGGCAATTAGTGGAGATCATTATCATAGAAAAAGAGCAGTACTAGTGGCCTGTACTGCTCTTAGATAAGGGTTGTCAGGAGAGGCCCCAAGTTGACAAAAAAAAAAATCTATGTTCAAGGTTGGTTTATATCCTGTTTTCACGTTAGGTCAGTATGGCATTTTAGTATATTTGAATTCACTTGGTTGTTCAGTGTTTAATGTTGTTATTAAATGGTCCTAATTACCATTTGTAAACTTAGCACAATTCTATCTATAATTTAAATGATGTTTTTGAACATGATTGTCATCTGAAAAATTACACCTGCAAAAATTGCTTATAATTTTTAAAAAAAATAAAACAGATTACCAGAGGATTTCTACCCAATATTATAATGCATTCTAAAACTATCTTATATAAAGCAGAGTGATGCTGGTAGAAATAAAACAATGAAGCAAAAATTCTTGAAAGTTATCCAAATTACCGAGGCATTTTACAAATTTATTTTTATTTTTTATCTTATTATAATTATTTTTATTTTACTTTAAGTTCTGGGATACATGTGCAGAATGTGCTCGTTCGTTACATAGGTGTATATGTGTGCCATGGTGATTCGCTGCACCTATACACCTGTCACCTAGGATTTAAGCCTCACATACATTAGGTGTTTGTCCTGATGCTCTCCCTCTCCTTGCTCCACCAACAGGCCTGGGTGTATGTTGTTCCCCTTGCTGTGTCCCTGTGTTCTCATTGTTCAACTCCCACTTATGAGTGAGAAAATTCAGCGTTTGGTTTTCTGTTCCTGTGTTAGTTTGTTGAGGATGATGGCTTCTAGCTTCATCCATGTCCCTGCAAAGGACATGATCTCATTCCTTTTTATGGCTGCATAGTATTCCGTGGTGTATATGTGCCACATTTTCTTTATGCAGTCTATCATTGATGGGCATTTGGGTTAGTTCGATGGCTTTGCTATTGTGAATAGTGCTGCAATAAACATACGTGTGCATGTATCTTTATAATGGAATGATCTATATTCCTTTGGGTATATACCTAGTAATGCAACTGCTGGGTCAAATGGTATTTCTAATTCTAGATACTTGAGGAATCACCACACTGTCTTCCACAATGTTTGAACTAATTTACATTCCCACCAACAGTGTAAAAGCATTCCTATTTCTCCACAGGCTCGCCAGCATCTGTTGTTTCCTGACTTTTTAATAATTGCCATTCTGACTGGCGTGAGATGGTATCTCACTGTGGTTTGGATTTGCATTTCTCTAATGATCAGTGATGTTGAGCTTTTTTTTGGCCACATAAATGTCTTCTTTTGAGAAGTATCTGTTCATGTCCTTTGCCCACTTTTTGATATGGTTTTTTTTTAATTGTAAATTTGTTTAAGTTCCTTGTAAATTCTGATTAGACCTTTGACAGATGGATAGATTCTAAAAATTTTCTCCCATTCTGTGGGGTTCCTGTTTACTCTGATGATAGTTTATTTTGCTGTGCAGAAGCTGTTTAGTTTAATTAGATCCAGTCTGTTAATTTTAGCTTTTGTTGCAATTGCTTTTGGAAATTTCATCATAAAATCTTTGCCCTCGCCTGTGTCCTGAATGGTATTGCCTAGGTTTTCTTCTAGGGTTTTTATGGTTTTGGGTTTTACATTTAGGTCTTTAATCCATCTTGAGTTAATTTTTATATAAGGTGTAAGGAAGGGGTTCAGTTTCTGTTTTCTTCATATGGCTAGCCAGTTTTCCCAGCACCGTTTATTAAATAGGGAATCCTGTCCCCATTGCTTGTTTTTGTCAGGTTTGTCAAAGATCAGATGGTTGTAGATGTGTGGTGTTAATTCTGAGGGCTCTGTTCTGTTCCATTGGTCTATATGTCTGTTTTGGTACCAGTACCATGCTGTTTTCATTTATAGTTTGAAGTCAGGTAGCATGATGCCTCCAGCTTTGCCCTTTTTGCTTAGGATTGCCTTGGCTGTACGGGCTCTTTTTTGGTTTCATGTGAATTTTAAAGTACTTTTTTTTCTAATTCTGTGAAGAATGTCAATGGTAGTTTGATGGGAATAGTGTTGAATCTGTAAATTACTTTAGGCAGTATGGCCATTTTCATGATATTGATTCTTCCTATCCACAAGGATAGAAAATTGTTCCATTTGTTTGTGTCCTCTCTTATTTCCTTGAGCAATGGTTTGTAGTTCTCCTTGAAGAGGTCCTTCACATCCCTCATAAGCTGTATTCCTAGGTGTTTTATTCTCTTTGTAGCGGTTATGAAAGGGAGTTCATTCATGATTTGGCTGTCTGCTTGTCTGTTGTTGGTGTATAGGAATGCTTGTGATTTTTGCCCTTTGATTTTGTACCCTGAGACTGCCGAAGTTGCTTATCAGCTTAAGGTGCTTTTGGGCTGAGATGATGGAGTTTTCTAAATATAAGATCATGTCATCTGTAAACAGAGACAACTTGACTTCCTCCCTTCCTATTTGAATACCCTTTATTTCTTTCTCTTGCCTGATTGCCCTGGCCAGAACTTCCAATGCTATGTTGAATAGGAGTGGTGAGAGATGGCATCCTTGTCTTGTGCCGGTTTTCAAAGGGAATGCTTCCAGCTTTTGCCCATTCAGTATGATCTTTACTGTGGGTTTGTCATAAATAGATCTTACTATTTTGAGATATGTTCCATCAATAACAAGTGTATTGAGAGTTTTTAACATGAAGAGATGTTGAATTTTATCGAAGGCCTTTTCTGCATCTATGGAGATAATCATGTGGTTTTTGTCACTGGTTCTGTTTATGTGATGAATTATGTTTATTGATTTGCATATGTTGAACCAGCCTTCAATCCGGAGATGAAGCCGACCTGATCATGGTGGATAAGCTTTTTGATATACTGCTGGATTCAGCTCGCCAGTATTTTATTGAGGATTTTCACATCGATGTTCATCAGGGATATTGACCTGAAGTTATCTTTTATTGTTGTGTCTTTGCCAGGCTTTGGTATCAGGATGATGCTGGCCTCATAAAATGAGTTAGGGAGGATTCCCTCCTTTTCAATTGTTTGGAATAGTTTCAAAAGGAATGGTACGAGGTCCTCTTTGTGCCTCTGTTAGAATTCAGCTGTGAGTCTGTCTGATCCTGGGCTTTTGTTCGGTTGGTGGCTATTTATTACTGCCTCAATTCCAGAACTGGTTATTGGTCTAGTCAGGGATTTGACTTCTTCCTAGTTTAGTCTTGAGAGGGTGTATGTGTCCAGGAATTTATTCATTTCTTCTAGATTTTGTAGTTTATTTGTGTAGAAGTGTTTATGGTATTCTCTGATGGTAGTTTGTATTTCTGTGGGATCAGTGGTGATATCCCTTTTATCATTTTTTATTGTGTCTATTTGATTCTTCTCTCTTTTCTTCTTTATTAGTCTAGCTAGTGGTCTATTCATTTAATTAAGTTTTTCAAACAACCATCTCCTGGATTCATTGATTCTTTGAAGGGATTTTCATGTCTCTGTCTCCTTCAGTTCTGCCCTGATCTTAGTTATTTCTTGTCTTACGCTAGCTTTTGAATTTGTTTGCTCTTGCTTCTCTAGTTCTTTTAATTGTGAGGTTAGGGTGTTGATTTGAAATCTTTCTAGCTTTCTGATATGGACGTTTAGTGCTATAAATGTCCCTCTTAACACTGCTTTAGCTGTGTCCCAGAGATTCTAGTATATTGCCTCCTTGTTCCCATTGTTTTCAAAGAATTTCTTGATTTCTGCCTTAATTTCATTATTTACCCAGGAGTCATTCAAGAGCAGGTTGTTCAATTTCCATGTAGCTGTGTGGTTTTGAGTGAGTTTCTTAATCCTGAGTTCTAATTTGAATGCACTATGGTCTGAGAGACTGCTTGTTATGATTTCAGTTCTTTTGCATTTGCTGAGGAGTGTTTTACTTCCAATTATGTGGTCACTTTTAGAGTAAGTGCCATGCGGCACTGATAAGAATGTATATTCTGTTGTTTGGGGTGGAGAGTTCTGTAGATATCTATTAGGTCCACTTGATCCAGAGCTGAATTCAAGTCTTGAATATCCTTGTTAAATTTCTGTCTCATTGATCTAATATAGGCAGTGGAGTTTTAAAGTCTCCCACTATTATTGTGCAGGAGTCTCTCTGTGTAGGTCTCTTAAGAACTTGTTTTATGAATCTGAGTGCTCCTGTAGTGGGTGCGTATATATTTAGGACAGTTAGCTCTTCTTGTTACATTGATCCCTTTACCATTATGTAATGCACGTCTTTGTCTTTTTTGATCTTGTTGGCTTAAAATCTGTTTTGTCAGAGACTAGGATTGCCACCCTGCTTTTTTCTGCTTTCCATTTGCTTGATAAATATTCCCCCATCCATTTACTTTGAGCCTATGTGTGTCTTTGCATGTCAGATGGGTCTCTTGAATACAGCATACAGTTGGGACTTGGCTGTTTATCCAATTTGCCAGTCTGTGTCTTTTAATTAGGACATTTAGCCCATTTACATTTAAGTTTAATATTGTTATGTGTGAATTTGATGCTGTCATCATGATGCTAGCTGGTTATTTTGCACACTAGTTGATGCAGTTTCTTCTTAGTGTCATTGGTCTTTATATTTTGCTGTGATTTGCAGTGGCTGGTACCGGTTTTTCCCTTCCATATTTAGAGTTTCCTTCAGGAGCTCTTGCAAGGCAGGCCTGGTGGTGACAAATTCCCTCAGCATTTGCTTGGCTGAAAAGGATTTTATTTTCCCTTTGTTTCTGAAGTTTAGTTTGGGCGGATATATGAAATTCTTTTCTTTAAGAATGTTGAATATTGGCCCCCATTCTCTTTTGGCTTGTAAGGTTTCTGCTGAGGTATCTGCTGTTAGCCTGATGGGCTTCCTATTGTAGGTGAGCTGGCCTTTCCCTCTGGCTGCCCTTAACATTTTTTTCCTTCATTTCTACTTTGCAGTATCTGATGATTATGTGTCTTGGGGTTGATCTTCTCGTGGAGTATCTTAGTGGGATTCTCCGCATTTTCTGAATTTGAATTTTGGCCTGTCTTACTAGGTTGGGGAAGTTCTCCTGGATAATATCCTGAAGTGTGTTTTCCAACTTGGTTCCATGCTCTCCCTCTCTTTCAGGTACTCTAATCAGTCATAAGTTCAGTCTTTTACATAGTCCCATATTTCTCGGAGGTTTTGTTTGTTCATTTTCATTCTTTTTTCTCTAATCTTGTCTGCCTGCATTATTTCGGCAAGATAGTCTTCAATCTCTGATAACCTTTCTTCCTCTTGATTGATTCAGCTATTGATACTTCTGTATGCTTCACAAACTTCTAGTGCTGTTTTTCAGCTCCATCAGGTCATTTATGTTCCTCTCTAAACTGGTTATTCTAATTAGCAGTGCCTGTAACCTTCTTTTACCAAGGTTCTTAGCTTCTTTGCATTGGGTTAGAACATGCCCCTTTTCTTCAGCAAAGTTTGTTATTACTCACCTTCTGAAGCCTACTTCTGTCAATTCATCCATCTCATCCTCCCTCTAGTTCTGCACCCTTGCTGGAAAGGTATTGTGATCATTTGGAGAAGAGATTTTCAGCATTTTTTCATTGATTCTTTCTTGTCTTCATAGTTTGTCTAGTTTTGATCTTTGAGGCTGCTGACCCTTGGATGAGGTTTCTGTGGGGCATTTTTTGTTGATGTTATTGTTGTCCCTTTCTGTTTGCTGGTTTTTCTTTCAATAGTCAGGTCCCTGTAGGGCTGCTGCTGTTTTCTGGGGGTTCACTTCAGGTCCTATTCATCTGATTCACTCCCATGCCTGGAGATGCCACTCAAGGAGACTGAAGAGCAGCAAAGTTGGGTGCCTGCTTCTTCCTCTTGGATATCTGACCTTGAGGGTCACTGACCTGATGTCAATAGGAACACTCCTATATAGGGTGTCTGGCAACCCCTGTTGGGGAGGTCTCACCCAATTGGGTGGCACAGGAAGCAGGACCCATTTAACTAAGCACTTTGGCTGTCCCTTGGTGGAGGGGGTGTGCTGCACTGGGGGAAAACCCACTCATCTGGGCTGCCAGGATTCCACAGAGTTAGCAGGAGGAAAGACTAAGTCTGCTGGTCTGCAGAGAATATGGCCACTCCTCCCCCTAGGGGCTCAGGCCCAGGGAGATCAGAGTTCTGTCCCTGAACCCCTCGCTGGAGTTTTTGAAGTTCCTGCAGGGAGGCCCCACCCAGTGAGGAGGAATGGGTCAGTGTCCAGCCTGAAGAAGCAATCTGGCTGCGGTCTGCCACAACCGGTGTGCTGGGCTGTGGAGATTACCTCTTGGGGCCAAGCTGTCCAGTCTCCCTGGCTCCAGCAGGGGAAAAGCATGGCCTGGAGGTATAGAGATGGCTGGTCTTACAAATTTAAAAGGTGGAAATGGTTATTTCTATGTGCTATGCTCATAATAGTTTTCTACATTTTTCTCTATTTCCTGATAAATGTTGAGTATCTCTAATTCAAAAATTTACAATTCAAAATGCTCCAAAATCCGAAACTTTTTAAGCACCCACAAGTGCTAAATCTCACACATTAGTACTTAACACAAACCGTTTCATGCAGAAAATTATTTAAAATACTATATAAAATTACCTTCAGGCTACGTGTATAAGGCACATATAAAACATAAATGAATTTTGTGTTTAGACTTGGGTCATCTCCCCAAGATATCTATCTATCTATCTATCTATCTATCTATCTATCTATCTGTGTATATATATCCACACACATATATTTTCCAAAATTAAAAAAAAAAGTCATAAACACTTTCTAGTCTCAAGCATTTTGGATAAGGGATACTCACCCCATAGTTTGTAGATTGCATCAAGGGGCTTCCTTGAATATGGCTTTCAGTTGGGTTCCACAAATAAGAAGTATGAACCAGAAATCAAAGGTCAGAGGGAGAGGGTGAGTTTGAGGTATTTATTCCACCTGCTCTCTTCTTACTGGGTTGCTAAAACTTGATCCTGTCTGTCTGTGACATGAAAGTCACAGCTCCTATCAGGTGGCACTCTCTTAGCTATACTTTCACTGTTCTGACATCACTGTCCCCCTGTGCCCCATCAGGATATGCATGGGGACCCACTATTGCTAGCCTCAGGGTACTACAACAACCTTTAGTTTCCCTTACTTCTTTGCAAATAGTACTTTATTAAACTTATGTCAATTTTCTCATGTGATTGCACCATCTGTGTCTTATAAGGGTTTCTAACTGATATAGTACTTTTCAGCAGAAAGGTCCTCAAAAAATAGCCCTGAAAATGGGATTCTAAATTGGGTTTCTTACAGGATCAACAAAGATAGGGATAATCTCATTGCTGGGTGGGATGAGACGCTGCTAATTCATGGCATGCAGTGACGTTGATTATTCGTAGAAGCACTTCCATAGGAAGAAGTGCTGGTGGACATTAAAGCATCAGGAGTTCAAGTTGTTTTGGCAATAATAGTAATTATGGTAGAAAGGTCAGAGAGCTAATGCTGCTGGCTGTAGAGATTGTACCCAAGGAAGAAGACACATTGATTGCCTTCAATGACTGGCTTGTAACGTGGTGGTAGTGGGAGGTAGAAGTGTACTCTGTTATGCCTATGAAGGACTCCCTCACACTGGAGTTGCAGAGTTGCAGAGATGTGTTGCTCAACCCTGTCAGGTTGCTTAGGTGATGGTTTGGGAACAGATGGAGCAAAAGAGGGATCTTGAGATGTTGGAGGAAGACCACTGAGCACACGCAAATAAGCTGAGCTCTTCAAAACCCCTAATCCCTCAGATCACCTTGCTGGTTAGGACAGTTCCTCCACTTAATTGGAGGAAAGAAGTTTCTCCTAGACACAAACCTCCCTCAGTAGCTGTTTCTGGGGTGATTGCCTGACAAGTGATGGCAGTTGTCTCCAGGAGTCATCCACAATTCCTCCCTGAATGCAGGTTCATAGAATCATGTCCCAGAAGAACCCAGACTTGAGAGTATGAAGCCAAGTCCTGCTAAGAATTTCGGCACTTCCCAAGTTGTACCAGTAGGAATCGGCAGAGCAAGGTGGGAATCGATTCTTGGGTATTACACCAAGAAGGATAAACTCTTGTGCTAAATTACGTAAGATTTGGGATATAATGCATTGATCTAAGCCCTTGGGGGAAATTGAGTTGGCTCATGGTTGCCTGGACTTAATGGTAGTTCATGATCAATGATGTGCAATGCTGGAACTCCCCTGACACACTGTGGAGAAAGATGTCTAAGGGCTCAGGAAGTGAAAGGTGTTGGATTGGATGGATTATGCGCATGCTTCTCAACTCCCCTATCAGTTTCTAAAATGGCGCGGAAAGCACTCCCTTCTCACCATTAAGAAAAGTGTTAGGAAGAGGGAGGTAAAAAGGCTCTGTGGTGGTGCCCTCTCCACGCCGGAGGGGATGCTGGAGGATTAAGCCAGACACACACTATGATCTCTATGAGAATAACACATTCTGGTGTAGAAGTCAGAGTCCAAGTGGTGCAATTACCACAATAAGCCCCAGGAGTGGGCTCATAATCTGACATTTTGAGATACAGGGTTCTATAGTGGTAAAATAGTGGGGCAACCTACCAAGTTGTTGCTTAACACACATGTTTTTGAAATGTGATGGGCAGAAACATTTGAGGCACTATGTAGAAAATTCACATCATCTTACCTGGTCCTGAGTGGACACAGTTGAAACACAGAGCACCTGGAATAAGAAGGAAGGCAGACCCAGGCCCCTGGGAGGAAGAGCCCTCAGTGCAGGTATAGGTAGATATGTTCTGGAGCTTCCTGGCACCTTTGCTGGAGGAATCTGCTGCCATTTGCCATGATGCACTGGGGAAAGGGAATAACAGGTCTTTCTGGGGGTTATTCTTATGGGACTTAAAGGGACAGAAACTCCTGGAGACCCACAAAACCACTGTAGCTCCCCAGTCAGCATGGAGTCTTGGCCTGAGTCAACTTATCTCTGAATGCAGTGTGCCTGTAGCCCCACCTCTGTCATAATGTTATCTGAAAGGCCCTGATTGTCCTGATGTGCCACTGAACATTGCAGTGGTCCATTCTCTGCATGACAATTTGCTAAGTGGACACAGGCCTAAGAAGTCCATCAAACATGATGCTGGGAGCTAAGACCCTTGCACTGTCTATTCTCTGCAAGGGTGTTTTCCACACCACCACGCCCCCCAAATAGCTGTATGGCAAACTCCTGACTGTCATGAGCCGTGCAAGTTTAGAGATAACCAGGTCCATGCATGTTTGTGTCTTTTTGCAATGCCAGGCTTTTATTGATGCTATTTCAATCACAAAAGCCGTGAGCTACAATGGAGTTCCCAAGGAGGCAATTCTCTTTAATCCTTCCCATTTACTTAGTAGACACAGCCTTGGGCTCACAGGCTCAAGCCACCCCACAAGTCAGTCAATAATGCAAACCATACATAATAATATACTTAATATACAAATGTTATAGGTTAAACATTCAACAACAAAGTAACATTTAACATCAAGAGGAAAAAGAGATAGGAGAAAGGGTTAATGAATCAGTCCAGAGGGAGTGAAGAAGACAAAAGGGGTTCTGGTCTAGGCTGGGCGGATGGTCTCGGGTCTTGCAAGGAAGAATTGTTAATGGGGCAGAGCCTTCTGTGAAAGATGCCAAGTTCTTATCATGAGTGACTGCAAGATGGTATCAGTTAAGGGGGCCATTTCTAGCTGCTGGAGGCCTGCTCTTTTACAGTCACAGAGTCCTCTGGTGAGTACTGATAGTGGAAAAGTCTGCTTGTTGGTGTCCTTATCTGGTTGGATGCAGTCTTTTTTTTAAATTTGTTTATTAAGCAAAACATCATATTCTTGTTGGCAAAACACTGTGAGATATAAAATGGACTCTTTTCTAAGATGAAGTTAGTTATTTCAAGGGTACCATATATACTCACCTTCATTAAGTCTTTACTTGAATATTTCTTTTCCAAAAACATTTCCCTAACTAGCCTATTTAAAACTCTATTTCATATTACATGCATATAAGTGGAGGCTCATGTAGGGATGGGGAAGAGGGAAAATATTAAAATGAGATTAGAGAGAGACTTTGTGTGAACTGATGCCAATAGTACACTATAAATTGTGAAATATTATTTACCTAACTCTTTTCATCTGAAGTCCAAGTAAGAAAAAATATTTCAAAAATAATCATGTGTTCGTGGACACAGAGTGGGGAATATCACACACCGGGGCCTATTGTGGGGTTGGGGGATGGGGAAGGATAGCATTAGGAGATATACCTAATGTAAATGGCAAGTTAACGGGTGCAGCACACCAACATGGCACATGTATATATATGTAACAAGCCTGCACGTTGTGCACATGTACCCTAGAACTTAAAGTGTAATTAAAAATAAAAAATAAAATAATCATGTGTTCTCATTTTTCAACTCCCATTTATGAGTGAGAACATGTGGTGTTTGGTGTTCTGTTCCTGTGTGAGTTTCCTGAGAATGATGGCTTCCAGCTTCATCCATGTCCCTGCACAGACACATGGAGGGGAACATCACACTCTGGGGCCTGTCGGGGGTTGGGGGCAAGGGAAGGGAGGGCATTAGAACAAACACCTAATGCATGCTGGGCTTAAAACCTAGATGACAGGTTGATGGGTGCAGCAAACCACCATGGCACATGTATACCTATGTAACAAACCTGCACGTTCTGCACATGTATCCCAGTACTTAAAGTAAAATATAAATAACTAAAAATAATCAAACATTGTATTACGTAATTTTGTACAGTCTATTTTATACATGCATAGACACCTATGTAATAGAAATATACATATATGTGCTTACAACCTTTAAGAACATTAATGTCTTTTGGAAAAGTGAGAAAGGAAGAAATGGCAGGTGGCCATTTCAGTAAATTAGGTATATTTACAGCAAATGTATGAAAATCTTAATATCTCTTCTGTCTTCATGGTGAATACATAGATACTTCATATAGTTTTCCATATCTTTATCTAAGTTTCATTAGGTACTTTTTTTTTTAAGTAAGGCAAAAAGTAGTAGCAGACGAGACAGGAGAAACAGCAAGATGCAGCCCTCGGACAGCTCTGTCCTCTACTCCAGCAGGTGTAGACTTTGTCATAGGGGAAAAGGCAGGGTGCTGAAATGTCTCCCAGTAGTGAGCAACAAACAGTGTCTCCATTTACAGGCATGAGTGTGGCTATCATGGAAGAGTGGAAGAGGGAGTCCTGTGGGAAGGCAGTGAGAATGAATGCCTGGGAGGTGCAGTCATCAGGAAGCAGAGAAACAGCAAGTCAGAAACAGCATCCTCACTTTGTGTGTGTGGCATACCATGGCATAATTCAGTATAGGAAGGAGTGCTGGAGTGGTGGCATCTGCATGCAGCCTGTGTCCCTGCTCTAGCAAAATGTGGAGTCCTTTCACCAAATTGCATGTCCACTATCACAGAGCAAAATGGGGTAGAGGACAATCATGAGAGTCCAAGAGATATTACTTCTCATTTTATCTAAATAATAAGAAAGTAATCCTGATTTGCAAGATTTGGGGAGAAATTTTTTTTTAATTGCTGGTCAAAACCTACAAAATGTATAGTTACCATTTTCCCTCGGAGTGGGGCAACACATGCGTTGCACTTTCTTCAAACTGCACACACCAAATTGAATGAGCTTTGTAAATAAATCTCTATATACTTAATGCAAACTTTTTTTTAACAAGTCATCATCCTGGGTCTTGACTTATACATTCCTTAAAGTAGAATAAAAATATAGCAAAAATATGCATATTTAGGAATGCAAAAATTGTAATAAGTAATGGAAAAGTAAAATCAAAGTAGTGTCCCCACAGTTTCAAAAGATAGGTTTGGTAACCTCAAGTAAATAAATGTCAAGGAAAATACTGATTCATGCCATCATAATCACATGGAAGAGTCGGGCCAATTTTCCAAAGTGGGCTATGAAGTTCCTGTTTTTATAACACATTAGGAACCTTAATTTTATCTTTCTTGAATTTTATATACATACTTCACAAAAACAGAAAATTTAATACATAGAAAGCATACATGTATATGTTTTTTGATGATACATGCAAGAGCTTGGTTTATAATCTATGCATATATAAAGACCAAAAATGTTGGTACAGTGTTTTAATTATCCCATGGGTCACCAAGGACAAACAAAAGTCTAGAGGGAAGTGACAGAGATAAATTGAATCCTTTACACCTCATTATATTCTGCTGGTGAAAATCAAATGCTCAAGGCTGACATCCTCTACAGGAACCTGTTTCTGTACTTCCTCCTCTGGAAGCACTATGGGTCAGCATATTTCATCATGCACCTCCCCCCACAAAAAAAGCAATAAACATCTTTGAAACATTAACTCATTCCTATGATTCACAACTTTTTGAGTAGGAGGAAAGAAAAACATCACATTTAAAAAGTCTTATTTTTTGTCCTGAAGATCCCAAAGCTCAGATTATGTTTTCAGCATTTGGGAACAAATTAGAAACTCTGTAGGTTCTAAAGCGTTGGCTAATCTCTACGTGTACCTGAAGGCAGAGTAAGAAGTATGAGAAGAACACAAATAATTGATATTCACAAGTTGGTCCTCAGAGCCCCTCTATAGAGGCCCCTCCTTCATGAGCCACTGCCAGGCAAAGCCACAAGGTCATTTTACAGGTATAAAATGATTCTTAGAGGTGATGGCCTTGTGTCTGTGTTCATATCACCAGCAATGCCTGGCTGTGGTTTGAAAGCACCCAGTATGCAGAGCTTTGGGAACCCACTCCCGATGCCCAGAACCTGGTGTCCCCGTAGCGGGCACCTCTGGATCCAACCTCATGGGAAGCCATGGCTTAAAATCAGGGAATTACTCTTTGTGCTGGAGTGTCAGAGGAGGAACACAGTAGCAAAAGGAGAATGGCACAGACTCAGACACTAGGCCAGCCACTGCCGTCACCCCAGGACAGAGTTAGGGGAATGGCACCTCTCCTGATGCTCTGTTCCTACCCTTCTCCCATCTTCAGTACACACAGGAGCAGCCCATACCTTCTTCCGTTGAGCTGTATGCTCTGAAGATCTGCACTATGCTCAAGCTGTGCTGCGTAGATGAGCCCGCTGAAACATGCCTGTAGCCTCAACTTGTCTTCTCATCTCCTGGATGAAGATAACTGGACTTCTGCACATGGGTGTTGAGATGCTGGCTTCAGGTAAGGGGTGTCCTGTGCTCATCACTCCTTATGGGTTGATAACCGGCTCGATAGAAAGGCTCCTTGGTGGCTGTCACTCTTCCGTGACATAAAACAGCATGTGCCAACTTGTTCCCTGCATCAACCTTGCAGAGCTGGCTCCCTAACAGCCCCCCGGAACTCCTGTGACCCCCACAAGCAGTCTTTTTCAATCCTTTTTCATTGGAGAGGAGTCAAATTGAAAGTCTAAGGGAAGAGGCAAAAATGGGTTGTCTGAGGGGCTCTTTCATTTATTCTGGGTCTATTTGCATAGCAATATGTTTGTCCCAGAAATCAAACTGTCTTCTTTTCAAGGGAACAAAACCAAACAAAGCAAAATAACACAAAACTTTAAAATCATCTAGAAGCCCAGTTGAGCATGAAATGGACGTTGGGAAGGACATCAATAATTGTAAGAAGTGTTGCAAATGATCCAGAACTGGCATGTGGATTAAGCTAAAAATATTAGTTTTCATTGTGAAACAGTCAACATCATTCTGTTCAAGCCTTTGTTTAAGCAATCCTTAACCAGGGTAAACTGCAGCTTGAGCTTGCTGGGAGTTGACACGGCAGGTTGCAAAGGGTGGAAGGTTTCCCGACGTCCCGGCGCTATGCTCTTGAGCTTTGAGCAGGAATGTGTGCAGCCTGCAATCCCACAGGAAGCAGGGGATCTGCAAAAACAGGAATTGAAAGGCAATTACCTGGCATCAGACTGGCACAATCTGTTCAAGGGACTCGTCCGCCGGCATGGGGTCAGTGGGAGAGGGAGCCGAGCTGGTAACAGATCCTTCCTTCAGCCTCAGCAGTTCCAAGAGACACCGACATGTTCTTGCCAGGACTTAGGGCCAGCAGAGCAGAGGGCTGCATTTTCCCTTTTTTTTTTTTTCATCTATGCAGAAGATTTCTATATCCAGATATGGAGGACCTACATTTTTATAAAGCAGTATGCTTTGGGGATATTTAAAATCAGTAATTTCACTCCCTGCCTCTCCCCTGGTACACTACATTAGATGAACAATTAGTATATTAGCCACAGCCCAAGCATGAGGAAAGGGAAAACATGCAAAAACAAGACTTACATGAAAGAGAAAATAAGAGTCTACATAGATATCAGTATGAAGAGATTTCTACTTTCGAACTCCAGCTATTTCTGTTTCTGTTTTGGAAATCCAACTAATATTTTTTAAAGTGAGCATACGTCATTCTTCGTATAGTATTACTGTGTTATTCTGGATAAAAGACTTAAACGTACAAAAAAATACAACTCTAAGAAAGATGGCAGGGATGTATTGATGAATTAGACAATCACAGAGCCTTCAAGCCATGATGCCTTAAATGTTCCTTCAATGACTGAGGTGTGAATCTTCTAGTGCCTGTTGCAGAAAGAAAGCTTTTAGACATCTCTTAGCAAAGGGGAGCTAGTGTGCAAGTTTGCAATAAGCATTCATCAACTGGTATGTACTTTTATTCAGTATATATGGTTTTATATAGTAGGGCAAATAGAAGACAAAGAAGCAATGACTTAAGGACTGATTTGAATAGATAGCTTTCATGGAATACAAGTTGTACCTATTTTCTACAAAATATAACCACATTAACAAGGAATAGCAGAAACGAGGCAGTTAATTATTACACCTGTACTGCACTATTTTCTCCACAATGACAACAAACTTATGAATCTGAGAGCCTACTACGTGCCAGGCACAACCCACCCAACCATTATGTATAGAGATAAGATTCCCATTTTCTAGATGAGCGGGTTGAAGCTTTATATTAATTTTACCTAAACAAGTCCACCTGGAAAAATATCAGGTATGTTGTTGAATAAAAACTGTTTTTGCTGAATAGTAGGTATAGATGGTTTGTAAGCACATGCATTAACAATGTGAACTTTTACTTGTTTGGATTTTTGCACTCTGGAGAGCAAAGAGATAGAAGAGACTTTTAAAAATCCTTTGAATTGTATTTGCGTCTTATTTATTATAATACCACAAGAAATAAACGAAGATTAAAAACAAATATAACAAGCTGAAGGGACAACATATCACCAACAGGTTATTATTAAACAAGATGGGCTGGGCGCGGTGGCTCACACCTGTAACCCCACCACTTTGGAAGGGTGAGGCAGGCAGATCACTTGAGGTCAGGAGTTCAAGACCAGCCTGGCCAACATGGTGAAACTCCGTCTCTACTAAAAATATAAAAATTAGCCAGGTGTGGTGGGATGCACCTGTAGTCCCAGCTACTTGGGAGGCTGAGGCAGGAGAATTGCTTGAGCCTGGGAAGCAGAGGTTCCAGTGAGCCAAGATTATGCCACTGCTCTCCAGCCTGGGCGACAGAGCAAGACTCTGTCTCAAAAAGTAAAATAAAATAAAATAAATTAAATAAGGATGACTACTGATCAGTAGAGAAAAATTAGACTTTTTCTACCTCTGAGGTCAAACCAGATAGCACCATAGGCAAATGCTTCATAATTTCCCCTGTTGTTGTTGATGTTTCTTTGTTATGTTTTCCTGCTTTCAAGCCTTTATCACATTTCTGCCTGCAATCCCTAATAGTTTTGTAACAAAAAGAAAATTTACACTTTTGACATTTAAGTAAAATGTTAGGTTGTAGACATTGATGAACTTCATTTCAAAAGGAGTGCAGTCCAATTCTGGTCATGAGCAAATAGAAATAACACCATGTCTGCATATCTCTCGGCCAGACAGGTTTTATGGCTTTAAAGGCTGTGATCCTTCTGAAGTATTCCCAGGAGGACAGCTTTTATCAGAGCATTGCATTAGTCATGGTTACTTTCAGAGGGAGCAAACTGCTTTCCAACACACAGAGTTTGGACAGAAAATAATCTCCTGCTTTACCCCTTGATATTTTGTGAGATTGTTACTGGCACAAATATATTCCAAGTTACCAAAGCAAAGGGCGGAAATAGATGAGATGTTTACAAGGATTCCAAAATTTGGGGTGGAAATTCTTAGTGAAAATTCCTTTGAAGATAAGAGAAGATAGAAGCCAAAATCCTTGACAACTCAGGGTCAAACTGCTTTTCAGAGATGCCATTGAAAGGTCGCATGACCACAGCCACGGCCATGGTGAGTGCAAAGCTGTCTAAACAGCACATTTGAACCTTCTGAGAGGATGGATTCACCTTTCCCTGCTCTCTCCACATTGATTTCAGGTTGCTGTGTTTGCTAACTTCTTTTGGTTTTATCATCAGTGTGTGGATTCTGTCCCCCAAGGAGAGTTTAAAAAGAATAAGAAGGAAACTTGCTAGTAGGGCATTCTCTCCCCTTTTGGATTCAGGACATCACTGAGCTACAGGGAGTAGATCCCAGTTGACTTTTGGCTCAGGAATTTATTAACTGGATGGCCATAGCCTCCCTAACACTCACTTTTCTCACAGTGAAATCAAGGGGCTTGAACTGGATCAGAACAGACAAATTACTTTCTTCAGTTTAGGAAACCCTTTATGAAAGAACATCACAAATGGGATTTAATTAAATGAAAGATCTTCTGTACAGAGAAAGAAACAATCAACAGAGTTAACAGACAATGTGCAGAATGGAAAAAAAAATTTGCAAACTGTGCACCTGACAGAGGACTAATATCTAGAATTTACAAGGAACTCAAACAACAACAGCAAATAACAATAAATAATCCCATGAAAAGTGGGCAAAGAACATGAATAAACATTTTTCAAAATAAGACAAAATGGCCAAAAAGCATATGACAAAATGCTCATCATCACTAACCATGAGAGAAATGCAAATTAAAACCACAATGAGGCATCATCTTACTCCAGTCAGAATGGCTGTTATTGAAAAGACAAAAAATAACAGATTGCTAGCGAGGACACGGGTAAAAGGGAACTCTTATACACTGTGAGAAGGAATGCAAATCAGTTCAACTTCTATGAAAACAGCATGGAGATTTCTCAAAGAACTAAAGATAGAACGATCATTTGATCCAGCAATCCCACTATTGGGTATCAACCCAAAGGAAAAGAAATCACATCAAAAACATACCTGCGCTTGCATGTTTATCACAGCACAATTCACAATAACAAAGATAGGGAATCAACCTAAGTGTCCATCGATGAATGATTAGATAAGCAAAATTGTATATATATATATATAGAGAGAGAGAGAGAGAGAGAGAGATATAGATATATTTACATACACACACACACAATAGGATACTATTCAGCCATGAAAAAGAATAAAATTATGTCTTCTGCAGCAACATGGATGGAATCAGAGGCCATTATCTTAAGTGAAACAACTCAGAAACAGAAAGACAAATATTGAATATTCTCACTTATAAGTGGGAGCTAAATGATGTGTACACATGGACGTAAGAAGAGTGTGGAATGATAGCCAGTAGACACTCAGAAGGGTGGGGAGATGGCAGAGAATAAGGGATGAGAATTACTTAAGAAGTACAAAGTATGTTAGTCCAGTGATGTGCCCACTAAAAGCTCTGGCTTCTTCACTGCACAGTATATCCATGTAACAAAATTGCACTTCGACTCCATAAATTTATACAAATAAAAAATTTCTAAAAAGAAAATCCCATCATTTAGAATAAACAAATATAAGGCATACACTTCATACATTTATTAAAGCATTTTTCTCTGAATCAGCCTGCAAGGACTTGGAGGAAAAGCAAGGCTCATAGGTGCAAGAACGAAAAAGTCTGAGCTCTCCCAATGCTCCCAGCAAATGCTTCTCTATTCCACTGCCTTCCACTCAAGTGTGATTCAGATTTAAAATCATTCCTTAGAGTTTTTCTTGCTTAACACTCTGGAAAAGTTTCCTCTCTGACAATGTGCTTTACATATTAAAATATATTTTGTCACTATTTCACCTATTATATTTCCAGCCTGATATGAGTATCTGGTAGGATGTCTGAAGATGTTAATTACAGTGATAATAGACATGGAAAATATATGGTTTGTGAATTTTGATTTTAGACATAATAGAGAAATAAAGTCAGATATTCCAATAAACCATCAAGGCAGCCATTGTTTATTCTAAACCCAAACTGAAGAGGGGATTGCTGGTGAGACTTTCAGTAGCCCATGGATGCCAACTCATTCACTGTCATAATTGGTGGAAATTTAAGCTGTTTGAGACTTAAAATAAGCTCTCAGGCTTATGTGGCCCTTTAAAGACCATACTATAAGGCTTCACATTTCTTTTATTTGCCAGAGAAGGTTCACACCCATTTTATGAATGAAAAATAAGTGGAGGAAGGAAAGATCAATTGATGGGCCTACATTCGCTCATTAAGTTTGTTCATGGTACACAGGATGAAAATTGTAAGTCACCTGAAAGTAGGGTTTTATTGTGCTTATTTCTACACCAGTGTTTTTCTCAATAATCTGGCTAGGGTCTATAATAAGAACATTTTACAAGTGACCTAATAAAGATTCACACCCACAGAACTCAAAAAAGAATTTCATGAAACAAATTTTAGTCTTTATTTTTTCTTTTTCTTCTTCTTCTTCCTTTTGTTGTTGTTGTTGTTGTTGTTTGTTTGTTTGTTCCCTCTCACTCTCTTTTTTCCTTTTTGGCGTGATTTCAGTTACTTTTTATTTAAAACCAAAATATTTATTTGGACTCATTAATTGATTTCCCAACCCTCTAGGATGTCAGGTACTCAGATGGAAAAATACCCCTTTAAATTGTAGGCTCTCACAGGCCTTTTTAGCAGCAGTCTTGTTCTACTATGAAGTTTTTAGAAAAATAAAGCAATAAGAATGATGCTGTCAATATAAGTTTGGCAGCAGAACTTTCTAAGGAAAAACTCTCTTTTCTCTGACAACAAATTCTTACTACTATTTTGGATGGGAGTCCCACTGCTTCCTCACCCCAGCCACCTTCCTTTTTTGAAACAATGATGATACTATCTCACAATTATTTTTGTTTTTTAACACTTCTACTTAGACATAATTAAACAGTTGCCAATTTTGTATAAGGTCTCTAAATTTTATTTGTTGTTGTTAGAAGTTTTGGTTAGTATTGAAATGTTGATATCTGTGGATATTTTTAGGTACTTGAAGTCTTGCTGCCTGAAAGCAACTAAACATGACTGTAGTATCTCCCTACTGCTGCTAGCGCGGGACCCTCACACACCTCTAATTCATAAACGTGTCTTGAAAAGCCTACCTTTGCCAAAAGAATGTACTGTTCTTTTTTTTCCTTCAACTTTTATTTTAAGTTCAAGGGCTTATGTGCAGGATATGTAGGTTTGTTACATGAGCAAACATGTGCCTTGGTGGTTTGCTGTACAGATCATACCATCACCTAGGTGTTAAGCCCAGCATCCATTAGCTATTCTTCCTGACGCTCTCCCTCCTCCCACACCCACCGTCTGACAGGACCCAGTCTGTGTTGTTCTGCACATGTGTGCATGTGTTCTCATCAAGAATGTACTGTTCTTTCAGTCAATTAGAAATAACTATTTTTTAATTAGAAAAGTGAATTTTCCTGAGAAATATTCAATAGGGTGAGGCTTACACAGTTTTGTTATTGTTGTTACAGACCCCTGTTTAAATCTGTTGAAAGTTCTAAATCAGGGCTATCCAAAAAGTTAGACACTAGTCATATGTGGCTCATGAGCATTTGAGATGTGGTTAGTGTGACACCGGGAGTGAATTTTTCAATTTGATTTGATTACAGTTTATTTATATTTAAATTTGAAAACTGACACTCGACGAGTTACTGGAAAATATTTAAGTATATTTAGAACAACATGAGTATGTGACTACTTTTTATAAAACAAAAATACATATCGAATATTTACAATGAAAATGTGGCATTTGAATTGAGATGCACTGTAAGTATAGAATACACTCTGATTTCAAAGACAGAAAAACAACGCAAAATCGGTGACTAATAATTCTGTGTTGATTTCACAGTGAAATTATGTTTTGAATATGTTAAGTTTTAAGGCAATGGTCCCCAACTTTTTTGGCACCAGGGACCGGTTCCATGGAAGACAATTTTTCCACAGACTGGGCGGAAGGGGTATGGTTTTGGGATGAAACTGCTCCACCTCAGATCATCAGGTATTAGGTAGATTCTCATAAGGAGTGCGCAACTAGATCCCTTGCTTGCGCAGTTCGCAATTGGGTTCATGCTCCTATGAGAATCTAACGTGGCCGCTGATCTGACAGAAGGCGGAGCTCAGGCAATCATGCTCACTCAACCACCACCCACCTCCTGCTGTGTGGCCTGGATTCTAACAGGCCACAGGCTGGTACTGGCCTACAGCCTGGGGTCTGAGGACCCCCTGAAATAAGGTATGGAATTAAAATAAACTTTACAGTTTCTTTTTACTTTTACTGTAGCTGCTGGACAACTGAAATTACATACGCTGCCCATATGATATATTCATTGGACAGTGCCGATCTCAACCTTTCCCTCTTCCCAGTCTCCACACATGCCCAAACGTCAAAATGATGCCTACAAATTCAGGATGAATAGACTCTCTGAAGCATAATCATAAGTTCCTGTCTAGTCATCTCAAGTAAAAAGCTGTCAATGTATTATTATCATCTCTATTGTACAGAAGTGGAAACTGGATCTCTGGAAAGTTTAGCGACTTGCTGTAGGTCAGCTAGTAAGTGCCAAAGTTGGAGTAATCCCAGGTTTAATTACTTCCATTAATTTCCTCTTTATTGGCACTTACATATATAAATTCTCATTTTACCTACATGTATTCATTATCAACTTTTCAAATTAGTTTTTATGAAAAGCATATATACATACCAGACCCAATAACACTTAAAAATGTTGTGAAGACTTTGAAAACAATTATTCATATGTGGACCCTACGATTACTAAGGCCACAATTAATACATTTAGAATATATGAAAGTGAATTAGGAGTATTTTATTTACCAAAGGATATTATATTCCCTATTTATATAGTTTAATATATTCCACATATAAAAAGACTGTTACTAACAATGGTTACCACATAGTGGATGTTGATTCTGTGTTAGGAATGTTTGCTAATGCTTTAAATATATTATTTCATTTAATCCTCAAAACAACCACTCAATAATAACTTCATATAATCAATCATAATTTCACCAGGTCATTAGGAATTTTATATACAGTCCGTAAGATGAAAAGCTTTATGACACTAAGTGAACTTACCCAGGTCACATTAAGAGAGGAAGAGCCGCCAAGCTTTAACCCAGGTCTCTCCAACTCCAAGTCTGATCCTCTTAATCCTGCCTGCATGTACTATGTGTTAATAAAAAAAATCTCTTGACATGCAGGTTCCATCTCTGCACCTGTGTCAGCCATCTAGTTTTAAAACCAGTAGGAAAAAGTATATGTGGGAAATAAACTAAATGGGATGGTTTTAACTTATCTTGTGTGATAGAAAGCTTCTATAGAAGAAATAAGCAAACTTAATCAAAAGGAAATTGGCATGTCTATTGTTAGAAATAAAAATGGCTGGTTGTGATCATTTAGAACATTTACCTATTTAATGAATTTGTTTTAATTTTAAGATGGTAAAGGAAAATGATCTCTATGTAGATTCTGATTCCCGATCTACATGATGGAATAGAATTATCAAATGAGAGAAAGATAAGATAAAGACATACAGAAGAAGATGATAGATTAGAAGGGGAAAATAAAGCATTTAAAAAAATTATGGCAACATTTAAAAAGTCAAAGTATCAAATATGTGACCCTAAATTAGTTCAGTTTCCCCTTCTGTAAAATTGGCATTCAATGTATCAGTCTCAATGCACACTATACTCAATGTCAGCTTTTAGTTTAAACTTTAGTACTCACAGGGCTGTGCTCATATGAGCATCAGTGTTAGAGGGTATCACACAGTGGAGACATAGGTGATTAGCTACATGTTCTCCCTAACTCCACCCAAAATTGTGTTCAAAAAGTGCAACAGGGTCTGGTCAATCAGAAAAGAGACAGAAAGCTAGAGGGGATACCCAAAGAAGATTGACTGTAGAGGTGGAGAGGTGGCTGGAGCTGAAAGCATCCTTTGTTCCTGGCAGATGGCTGGTTCAAATGGCAATCCAAATATGTCCAGAAGTAGCCACACTATGTGACCTCTGTAAATAGACTTCCTGGGTACAAAACCCAGCTATTCACTTATTAGTCGTGTGTCCTTGAGTAAGTTATGTAACCTCCCTAGGCCTTGGTTTCCTCACTTGTAAATTGGACTAATAATAAGCAAGTGGCATTGGACTGAGAACTAAGGTTGTGGGTACCATCCAGATGTGCCATAGAGATAAAAATGGTGTAAGAAAAGGACACACATGTGTGAATCCATCAGATGAAGAGGACTGAGGAGCATCAAGGCACCGAAGGGCCCTTGGGGCTGCAATACAGAGTGTGGCATAGAAATAACATAGCTGAAGCTGGAGAGGGAGGCAAAGCCACATGGAGGCCGTGATCAGGATTTTATCCCACGCCCAAGAAAAAGCCAGGAAATGCACTCTGGGTTCAGACCCATATGTCTCTAACCAGAACAATGCAGTAACCTCCAGCCCAGTTTCAAAGACTTTAAGCTTGCCCTCTACTAATTTTATAGGATGCTGTGAGGTTAATCTTCCCAAAGTCATGGTCTGATTAAAACATTGCCCTGCTTGTTCAGAATTCAATCCAGTGCCTTGGGTAGACATTTAAGGTCAAATCAACTCCACCTGACATTTCCAGAATTATTTCTCAGTATTTTTGCTTCTAATCAACCTCACCATGTTCTAGAACTCACTGTTATGTAGGCAGAAATACCAAAAGCTGGTTCTTGGAAAAGATCATTAAAATCATTAAGGCTCTAGCCAGGCTAACTTAGAAAAAATGGGAGAAAACACAAAATACTAATATCAGATATGAAAGATGAGCACTATTACAAATTCCATGGGCATTAAAATGTAATCAAGGAATACCAGAAACAATTTTATGCCCACAAATTTGATAACCTACATCAAATGAATCAATTCCTTATGAGACACAATCTGCCAAAACTCACAGAAGAATAAATATACAATCTACTAAAGAGACCCATCTATATTAAAGAATTTGAATCAGTAATAACTTTCCAAAACAGGAAGCAGAAGGTCCAGATAGATTCACTGGTGAATTCTCCTAAACAGCTAAAATCTCTTCCAGAATACAGAAGAAAAGAGCATACTGTCTAAGTCACTATATAAAGCCATCATCACCCTAATTCCAAAGCCAGATCAGGACTTTACAAGAAAATAAAACTACAGACCAGTATTTCTCATGAACATAGTGCAAAAATCCTCAACAAAATACTAACAAATCAAATTTAACAAAATATAAAAATAATTACACACCATGACCAAGTGTGATTTATGCCCAGATATGAAAAATGTATTCAATATTTGAAGATTGATTAATGTGATTCATTTTATCAACAAGGTAAATAAAGAAGAAAAATCATATGATCATATCAATCCATGTAGTATTTGACAAACCAGCAGTCATACATGATAAAATCTCTCAGCAGACTAAGAATAAAGGGGAACTTCTTGAACTGGATAAAGGACATTGATATGATTTAAATGTCTGCCCCCTCCAAAACTCATGCTGAAATTTAATTGCCAATGAAATGGTATTGGAAGATGGGGCCTTTAAGAGGTGATTAGACCATAAGGGATCTGCCCTCCTGGCTGAGTTTAAAGCCTTTTAAAACGGCTTTCAGGAGTGGATTTCCTGCCTTCCCCTTCTGTTCTTCTGCCATGTGTGTGACAGCACCCCTACCCTCTGGAGGATACAGCACTTAAGACCCTATCTGGGACGTGGACACTGGGCTCTCACCAGACACCAAACCTGCCAGCACCTTGATCTTGGACTCTCCAGCCTCTAGGACTGTGAGAAATAAATTTCCGTCCTTTATAGATTACCCAGTCTGTGGCATTCTGTTGTAGCAACACAAAATGGACTAAGACAAATATTTACAATAAACCTAGATCTAGCATCATATTTAATGATGATAAACTAGAAGTAGCTTTCCTTCTAAGGTAAGAAATGATACAAGACTGTTCTTTCTCATCACTTCTTTTTGAAATTATACTGCAAGTCCTAGATAATGCAATAAGGCAAGAAAATGAAATGATAGATAGATGATAGATAGATAGATAGATAGACAGATGGATAGATACAGATAGATACAGCTATTGAGAAGGAAGAACTAAAACTGTATTTATTCACAAATAACATGATTATTTACATAGAAATCCTGAAAGGCTTGACAAAAATCTCCTGGAACCAATAAGCAATTATTGCAAGGTTGTAGGATACAAGGTTAATATCCAAAAAGCCATCATTTTCCTATATGCCATGAATGAGCAAGTGGAATTTGAAATTACAAACACATTACCATTTACATTAGCATCCCAAAAATAAAGTACTTAGATATAAATCTAACAAAATGGATACAAGATCTGCATGAGAAAAATTACAAAAATTATCGAAGAAATCAAGGAATAACCAAATAAATGGAGGGATATTTCATATTCATGGATGGTAAGAATCAATGTTGTAAAGATGTCAGTTCTTCCCAACTTGATTTTGGATTTATTACAATTCCAATCAAAATCTCAGCACGTGATTTTGTGGATACTGACAAACTTACTCTAAAATTTACATGTGTATTAGTCAGGTTCTTCAGAAGGACAGAACTAATAGGATAGAGGTATATATAAAGGGGAGTTTATTAAGGAGTGTTAACTCACATGATCACAAGGTCCCACAATAGGCCATTTGCAAGCCAAAGAGCAAGCAAGGCAGTCTGAGTCCTAAAGCTGAAGAACCTGGAGTCCAATGTTCAAGGGCAGGAAGCATCCAGCAAGGGAGAAAGATGTAGGCTGAGAGGCTAAGCCATTCTAGTCTTTTCACGATTTTTTCTGCCTGCTTTTATTCTGGTCACACTGGCAGCTGATTAGATGGTGCCCACCCAGATTGAGGGTGGGTCTGCCTTTCCCAGTCCACTGAGTCAAATGTTAATCTCCTGTAGCAACACCCTCACAAACACACCCGGGAACAATACTTTGTATCCTTCAATAAAATCAAGTTGACACTCAGTATTAACCATCACAACAGGTGTATTAAAAATTTTTTAAACTTTATATTTTCCCTAAAATAGGCTGTGAACACCCTGCCCAGGTGACCAGATGCTCTAGTTAATAAGAGTGGTCCTTGCCAACAGTTCCCCTTCTTGCCCTTCCCTGTCTGTGACCTAAGATCACTCAAATCCATCAATGAAATCCCCTCATGTCTTTGTGTGCTCCCTGGCTCCTAAGAAAGGCATTGGCTGACAGATCCTCTCTCCTTTTTGGTTCCCAACCTGCCTAGCTGAGCTTGCTCCCCTGGCACTCCTCGCATATGACCCCCTGCATGGCCTGCCATGCCACCCTCTCCAGGATCTGTGAGTATGATGAGTACTTTAATTTCACATGCATCTTAATTGTAATTTCCATGACTGTGTTGGTATGATCCTTAAAGACCCCAGAAAGGGGACTTGCTCCCTCATTTACAACATAATATGGAGAGGCAAAAGACCCAGAATAGCCAACACTATATTAGGGAGAAGAACAAAATTGAGAGAATGACACTACCTGACTGTAAAATTATTATTATAAAGGTATGGTAATCAGGTTGGTGTGGTATTGGCAGAAGAATGGAAAAATGATCAATGAAACAAAATAGATACTCCAGAAATAGATTAATGTAAACATAGCGAACTGATCTTCAACAAAGGAGCAAAGACAGTATAATGGAGAAAAGGTAGTCTTTTCAGCAAATGGTGTTGAACCAACCTGCACATGTACCTCCTGAATTTGAAAGTTGTAATTATTTAAAACAACAAAAACAAAAACAGGACATTCACATAAAAAAGAGTCTAAGCATCGTCCTTACACTCTTCAGAAAAAAAAAATTTTAAATGTATCATAGACCTAAATGTAAAATGTAAAATTATAAAACTCTTAGAAGATAATGTAGAAGAAAATCTAGATGACCTTGGGTTTAGCAATGACTTTTTTAGGTAAAACACCAAAAGCATGATCCACAAAAGAAAGAAATAATAAGCTTGACTTCATTAAAATTAAGAACTTGTATTCTGCAAAAGACAATGTCAAGAGAATGAGAAGACAAGCCATGGGCTGACATAAATACTTATAAAAAACATGTAATAGAGGACTATTATCTACAATATACAAAGAAATCTTAAAACTTAAGAAAATGAACAACCCATTAAAAATGGGGCAAGAGATATGAACACATAACTGACCAAAGATATACAGAGGGCAAATGCACATATGAAAAGATGCTCAACATCGTATGTCTTTAAGAAATGGCAAATTAAAATAACAATGAGATGCCACTACACACCAATCAGAATGGCCAAAATCCAGAACACTGACAACACCAAAATGCTGGTGAAGATGTGGAGCAAAATGGTACAGCCGCTTTGTGTGGAAGACAATTTGTCAGTTTCATATAAAACTAAACATATTCTTAACACTACTATCCAGCATTTGTGCTTTTTGATCTTTACTCAAATGAGCTGAACATTTATGTCCACAGGAAAACCTGCACATGGATGTTTATAGCAACTTTATTCATCATTGCCAAAGTTTGGAAGCAACCAAGATGTCTTCCAGTGGGTGAATGGATGAATAAAGTGTGGTAAATCCAGATAATGGAATACTACTCAGTGCCAATAAGAAATGAATTAGCGAGGCACGGTGGCTCACACCTGTAATCCCAGCACTTTGGGAGGCTGAGGCGGGTGGATCACCTGAGGTCAGGACCCAACATGATGAAACCCCGTCTCTACTAAAAATACAAAAAATTAGCCAAGCGTGGTGGCGGGGGCCTGTAATCCCAGCTACTCGGGAAGCTGAGGTGGGAGAATTCCCGGGAGGCGGAGGTTGCAGTGAGCCGAGATTGCGCCGTTGCACTCCAGCCTGGGCAACCAGAGTGAAACTCTGTCTCAAAAAAAAAAAAAAGAAAAAAGAAAAAAAAAAGAAATGAATTATCAATTCAATTCATGGAAAGACGTGGAGGAACTTTAAATGCACATTACTAAGTGAAAGAAGCCAATGTGGAAAGGCTACATATTGTACGATTCTACTATATGACATTGTGGGAAAGGCCAAATTATGGAGACAGTAAAAAAATCAGTGGTTGCCAAGGATGAAGGGAGAGAGAGGGATACAAGGGGAAGCACAGAGGATATTTAGGGCAGTGACGCTATTCTGTATGATGCTGTAATAGTGAAAACATGTCATGATGCATTTGTCAAAACCCATAGGATATACACCACTAATAGAGACCACTAATGTAAATATGGAACTGGTGTGATATTCATGTGTTCATGTTTTATCAGTTGTAACAAATGCACCACTCCAGTGCAGGATGCTGATAGTGGGGGAGGCTGTATGTGTGTGCGGACTGAGGTATAGAGAGCTCTCTCTACCTTCTGCTCAATTTTGCTGTGAACCTAAAAATGCTGTAAAAACATAAAATCTATTGAAAAGGACCAAAGAAAAGAAGCAAATCATATGTAGAAAGGAAGAAATTGACATCATAGTTATAATAGGAAACTTTAATACACCATTTCCAGATAAAGCATATAAAATAGTTGTGATTAATAATAAAATTTACCAGTTTAATGTAAACATATAATTTTATGAATATTTGTGGCTCTTAGCATGTTAATAATATATATTCTTTCCAGTCATACAGAAAACATTCTCAAAACAAAGCAAACACAACAAAATAAACCTTATGTATTAGATCACAAAAGAAATCTCAATAAATCCTCAAATGCAGAAATAATACTCTTCAAGGACCATAATTGTATAATTTCAGAAGTAACAGAAAAAGATGGAACAAAAGTGCCTAAAATTTGTTTAAAGAAAATTTAATAATAACCGATGTTCCAAGGAAATTTTTAAAATGAAAATGATAAAGAATGCAGAAATTCATGAACAAGAAACTATTTAATATCAAAACCTATGGGATACCAGCTAAGTGGATAATATGGTCTGAAAATTTTAATTATTAAAAAATTTTGTGATGAAAAAATAAAAACAGAGTGAATAATATCTTAGTCAAAGAAACCTGAAAAATAGCAATGCATCCAAGAAAATAGAAGGATTTAATAATGAAACAAATTTTAAAAGAGAAAAAAGTAAACTTGATTTTTTTTTTTTTTTTTTTTTTTTTTTGAGACAATCTCGCTGTTGCCCAGGCTGGAGTGCAGAGGCACGATCTCGGCTCACTGCAGGCTCCGCCCCCCAGGGTTCACGCCATTCTCCTGCCTCAGCCTCCCGGGTAGCTGGGACTACAGGCGCCCGCCACCTCGCCCAGCTAATTTTTTGTATTTTTGGTAGAGATGGGGTTTCACCGTGTTAGCCAGGATGGTCTCGATCTCCTGACCTCGTGATCCGCCCTCCTCAGCCTCCCAAAGTGCTGGGATTACAGGCGTGAGCCACCGCGCCCAGCCTAAACTTGATTTTTTAAAATGAGTTATTTGATAACTTCAAAAACATCAGAATTTAAAACTCTAAATAAAAAAAGGCACTACAAATTTTGAGACTTTAAAGTCCTTTTGGGAACTGCGATGTGATGTGGAAATACTGATGTTTCCAGTAAGGGAATATTGGTGAGCTGCATATATAAATTTGACAGATAGCTATTTACATAGCCTTCTAAGTAAAGGCAGTGAATTCTCCATTTCCTACTGGAGGATTTATTTAAATAAAATATGCTTATTAAACACTTCTGCAAAGATGGTTTTATCAGTACCCTGGTCATTTTGTTCAAGGAAGGGTTATATTGCATTCTCATGTGAAATATAAAAAGCAAGTCTTGCCCAATAAAAATGCTACATTGTGTGAAAAAAAAGGCACTACAAACAAATTTAAACAGAAAAAGTTGATGAGAAAAAATCTGTCAGCATAAAAAGGAAAAAACAGGAAATACAGTATTAATAACATTGCATTACAGCATTTATAACTCAGTAAGGAAAAGACAAACAATGTAATAGAAAGAGGCACAGTCTGTGAATGCACAACTGGCAAAGGATAAATAGAAATAGTTGATAAGGATTTTAAAAGATGCCAGTCCTCACTAGTAACCAGAATGATTTAAAATTAGATCCACAACGCCAAACTTTTTTACTCATCTGATTCACAAATTTGCATTCAGTAACATCAATATTGGAGGGTGACTAGAAACTAGCACACTCATGGACTACTCAGGGTATTTAATTTTATTAAGTTATTGATCCAAGATTATTTGAAATTATTTAATTTTTTTGAAAATCATGTTATCTAAACCAACAATTTTCTTTCACTTTTAAAATAGCTATCCTACGAAATCACTGGCAGTCATAGATAAATTTATTTCATCTTTGGTTTTAGTGGGAAAAAATGGAAAATAATTTACAGAAAATAATCTAAGTGTCCAATAGAGGTAATTATTATATAGGATATAATACAATGGAATACATGTGATAGAAAAGAAAGTTCTATGTTTATTTCTTGACTTCAAAAAACTCAATAAATGAATATTGTAGTCAATAAATGAATATTTTTTGAGTCAATAAATGAATATTGTAGACTCACTCTGACATACAATATGATATGCTTGTAAAAATACATTAAATATTATATATTATAGTATTTTTATTTCCTTAGCAAATTATTTATTATTAAATTTTTGTATCCATACATGTTCAGGCTTTTTTGTTCTACAACTTTCTGTTAATTTTGAAAATTACATCTACTATCTACTAAAAGTTTTATATAGTATATGTACTACATATTGTGTGTGTGTGTCTATATATATAGTGAAACCTATATAGAAAATTACATAGTCAACTGAGAATGGTTACACGGAAAGGACTAGTGTTCAAGAGAGCATGTATTTTATTTGTAATGTCTGAATTTTTTACATTGAGCATCTACCCATGACTTTCTCATATATAAAAATAAAATGTAATAAAATTAATGACACAAAAAACCTTAAAATTTTAGTTTTGCATTTATAATAAAAACTAAAATATATTGAGTGTTTTTTACATGTTAAGCATTATTTTAAGTGTTTTTACAGATGTTAATTTATTTGACAATCCTCAAAACAATACTGTGGATCAAGCGTTATCACCATCCCCATTTTAGAAATTAAGAAAGTGAGGCACAGAGAATTTAAGTATATTTGTGAGGATCAAAAGAGATAGCAGTTTATGCTGCTAACCCATTTAAGAATGAAAGGAGTTTAAAAGTAGACAGGTAAGTATAAAGAAATATTCGGCCGGTGGCGGTGGCCACGCCTGTAATCCCAGCACTTTGGGAGGCCAAGGCGGGCGGATCACGAGGTCAGGAGATGGAGACCATCCTGGCTAACACAGTGAAACCGCGTCTCTGCTAAAAACACACACACACAAAATTCCTGGGCATGGCAGCGTGCGCCTGTAGTCCCAGCTGCTGGGGAGGCTGAGGCAGGAGAACGGCGTGAACCCTGGAGGCAGAGCTTGCAGTGAGCCAAGATCGCGTTACACTGCACTCCAGCCTGGGTGACAGAGCAAGACTCCGTCTCAAAAAAAAAAAAAAAAAAAAAAAAAAAAGCAGGTGGATCACGAGGTCATGAAATCGAGATCATCCTGGCTAACACGGTGAAACCCCATCTCTACCAAAAAATACAAAAATTAGCCGGGCGTGGTGGTGGGCACCTGTAGTCCCAGCTACTCGGGAGGCTGAGGCAGGACAATGGCGTGAACCCGGGAGGTGGAGCTTGCAGTGAGCCAGATCTTGCCACTGCACTCCAGCCTGGGAGACAGAGCGAGACTCCATCTCAAAAAAAAAAAAAAAAAAAAAAAATTCATTGAGTCATCCTTAAGAAACTTCAATAAACATCACAGAAAAATACACAGCCCAAATGGAAAGCCCTAAATCGTTTTTGGCCCTGATTATTTAATATAATTTAAACTTTCGCCCAGCTCTGGTGGTAAAGGAAAAAAATCTCATGTAGCGCCAACCATAAAAAGCTCTGTCCACATCTCATTATATGTTCGGTCTTTGTATTTAGCTTATTTAGAACACATCAAGAAACGCTGTGATAATTTCTATTCTTACATTAGCAGTATTCTTCAAATTTTATTCACTAGCATCTGTCAGCTAGAGAATCAACTTACCTGCAAAACTCTGATAAGTAAATGTGGGCCATTATTCTAGCGTTCAGTAGGAGAGTCCATCCTGACCCTGAGGCTTAAACCACTTGACCCACAAACACAAAGATAGCAAATGTTCTGATGGATAGAAACAATTGCAGGGCATACGCTGCAATTCCACAGGCAACTCTTGTAAATCTCTCTGCTTCTGCTTTTGCTTTGAATTCTTTTCCATTGTCTCTGCCATTAACATCCCTCCAGGTCTGGCTCTCCAGGACCCACGCTTAGTAAACCTTTTAGAGTAGGCTTCACCTCCTCTAGTACTCTCCCTTCATTACCTCTTCCGTCTCTTGAGAGAAATCTTGCGTTGTAGATTCTGTGAAACATTGGTGGAGTAAAGGCGTAAACAGAAATTTTATAATTTTATGGCAACATTCATAGAACTGGAAAACATTATCTTAAATGAAATGCACAGAAAGACAAATACTGTAAGATCTCAGTTATATGTGGAATTTTAAAAAAGTAATTTCATAGAAACAGAGAGTAGAAAGGTGATTACCAGAGGCTAGAAAGAGGGGAAAAGATTGCAAAAGGGAAAATGTCAATCATAGGGTACAAAGTTTCCATTAAATTGACTGAATAACTTTTAGCGATCTATTTCACTGCAGGGTGACCACAGTTAATAATAATGTATTGTATATTTCAAATTTTTATTTATTCATTTATTTTGAGACAGAGTCTCGCTCTGTTGCCCGGGATGGAGTGCAGTGGTGCGATCTTGGCTCACTGCAAGCTCCGCCTCCAGGTTCACACCATTCTCCTGCCTCAGCCTCCCGAGTAGCTGGGACTACAGGCGCCCACCACCACAACTGGCTAATTTTTTGTATTTTTAGTAAAGTGCTTGGATTACAGGTGTGAGCCACCATGCCCAGCCTATATTTCAAATTTTTTAAAGTAATAAATTGTTAATGTTCTCACCACAGAACCATAATAATTTGGTGATGTGATGGATATGTTAATTAGCTTAATTGAATTTTTCTGCAATATATAAATAGATCAAAACATCACATTTATCCCACAAACATACACAATTATTATTTGTCAATTAAAACAATAAAAATTAAAAAACAACTTAGAGCTGCTAAAGATGAAATTGTGATGGGGAAATTTTGTTTTTCATGTTACAGTTCTCTAATTTTGACTGGGGTTTTCTTTATCCCTTGTTCTCTCAGTCTTTCAGTTAGTCAGTGCCATTCCTCTATAGAAAACTTACGTTAGGAAAACCATTTATTTCATTACTTCAGTTAACATATATTTCAGCAAAGCATTATGCAAGGCATTGTGGGGGATGCAAATTTGAACAATGCATAGTCTCTGTTCTTGTAGAACCTCCAATATTACCTAGAAAAGTAGGTGGCAATTCCATGCGACAAATGGAATATAACCCATGCAAACTCTGTTACTGAAAGGATTGTTTCTGGGAGAATGAAGGAGAATACATCATAGAGAAAGGTAAACTTTTGCAGAATCTCAAAGAAGAATCAACTGCACTGTGTTAAGCAAATATACCATAAATGAATGAATAAAAATATTCTTCATGTAAGCATTTAATATTAAGCATTATTATTCCAAGTGGAAAGAATAGCAGGGTAAAGCAATAAATTTCAGTAAAGGTTTTGAGGAATATAAAACATGGGAGCACTTGAGTTTTTGAGTAAAGGTTTTAGATTTGAGGGATACATTGTCTTAGGGAACCACTGAAGCTTTCATAGGAGAAAATTAACACTATGAATACTGTTTTTGGAAGATTAATCTCATAGCCCAATAAAATGGATTGAAGCAAGAGAAAATTTTGGAAGAGTGGCCATTTGAAAGGCTACAGCTAGTGCAGGAGCTGAAAAACATCAAATCAGAGCCGACGTGGCAAGGCCAAAGTAGTCTGTGAAAGAGAAACAGAAGATTTGACAGAATTTAGCACTGCTAAAGTTCTTTTCCAATTGTTACTTAATAATGTCCCTATTCATGTCTCTGTCATCTTTCATCTTCCTCATCATATGTAATTTTGTTAACAACAGTCTTCAGCATTTCACTGCAAGTCCACTCTTTATACTCCCAGTTGAGCATCGTACTTTAATGAAACTTGATTTTTATCATCACATCTTAAGTCTCCAAGTCTTTACCTAATCCACTCACTTTCCCAGCATTCTTCTGCTCCACTGAAATGTATAGATCCGTCTTCTCAAAAAAACTCCCCATCCTCCCAATTCTATAGCGTACTTCTTCCCATCCTCATATATGTTTGTAGTTGTATTTGCAGACATTTATTGGTGCTGATTGAATTCCCTATTCTATTACTTCAAAAGTCATATGAGAATAGGGCTATTTATATAGCTAATTCTTGAACAAGCCACAAGTGCATACCTACTATGTGGGATAAACACATCTTTAACTGGTAAGTGGAAAATTATAATGGAAAGACATCAGATAGAAGTATAAAATACTATAATTTTTTTTTGAGATGGAGTCTGTCTCTGCAGCCCAGGCTGGAGTGCAGTCTTGGCTCACTCCAACCTCTGCCTCCCAGGTTCAAGCAATTCTCCTGTCTCAGCCTCCCAAGTAGCTGACACTACAGGCACACACCACCATGCCCGGCTAATTTTTTGTATTTTTAGTAGAGATGGGGTTTCATCATGTTGGTCAGGCTGGTCTTGAACTCCTGACCTCCCAAAATGCTGGGATTACAGGCGTGAGCCACTGCACCCAACCTAAAATACCACCATATTTTATATGTCTTTTAATCTGAGAGATATTATTCTGGTTGCCAATTCAATAAGTGCTGGACTTTGTTGAATAATATATCCCTAAAAGCACATCTCAAATGAGATGTGAAAAATTTGAACTAACGACTTCAAAGTCAAAAAGGGGGCTCTATTCCGAGAGAACTAAAATATATTAGAAAAATCCCTACTTTAGCATCTTAAATTTTAGATATGATATTCAGCAATAAATTTGTAGATTTTCTTGTATAGTCTTTAACTGTGTTTAACGCTACGCCATTGGCCTTGATTCCAATGAGTATCCAACTATGAATAAATGTTTTTTGATTTTGACACACCTAAAGATGTCCTTATACTGCTCATGTGACCTGTGTTGCCCGCTAATACTAGCACTCTTAATGTTTCTGTATACAATAATATTAAAGAACAATGCATTAAAAATTTTTTCATTAGGCAATTGAAATTTTATATACAAATATGGCAATTGTGCCTCAACAAAGCTATTGACTACCAGATGGTAACATCAAGCTATTTTGAATAAGACTGGTCTTCAAAATCTACAAAAGGTCTAATTTTGTTTAAGGATAGGATTTTTAAAGAATATCAATGAATAATAACCAATGTCTAGGTTGTGAACAAATTGAACATACAAAAAATAAGCCTTCTCCCTGAAAAAACATGGCCCACATTGTCTTGGAAAAATATTTTATCTGTGACTCAAAGAATGATAGAAATCAGCTGTCACACAAAACCCTGCTTTGAGAATGAAGACACATGAAGCCGATAGAGGTGCAGTAATTGATACAACGTAATGCACTTTACCTATGTGTGATGGATGTATGCTAATGCAGATGGGAAGAACAACGTTAGCTACTACTTTATACCACCCAACATGGTGCCTTTGAACATATAACTTTGATTTTTAAAAATTGTGATAAAGTACAGCTAACGTAAAATTCCCTATCTTAGCCATTTTTTCTAAATTTGATTTTATGCACTCATGTTTTGGAACTTTGCCATAGTGCCTAAGAAACTGAACCTGGGAGATGGGTACCATCTCTAATTCCACACATTCTTGCCAAACAGTGTGCAATACATATTCATCAAATAAGCAAAGAAGTGTGCTGGGTGTTTGGCTGTAGGGTAGGAAAGGTAGCATCTGGAAAACAGTTCTGAACTCTGGTGAACTCAAACTCTGTCTGAGATACACTCTTACCATAGTAAATATAATTTGGCTTTGCAGTGAAACACGTGTCATTAACCCAGGGCATGTGTGTTACTGGGCATCCTCAGAATCCTCTTTTCGCCCCTTGCCCTACTGATTTAAATGGCTAAGGAACAGTGAGAACTACCATTTCCCAGTTCCTACATTTGGGGCTGAACAGATCATGTTTTGCTGATGTTCACTACATATCACAAAGACCTCTAAATAATAAACTACAAAAGCATCTGGTGTTTTCAGAAAATGCAACATTACATTTCCTTTAGTCCACTGTTCAAACATGTGTTTAAAAGTTTTAAGGTGTTCAAGTTTGCAAATGTATCAAATGTATTATCTGTAGGTTGTTATAAATTGTGGCATTTTTTCTTTTCTGAAGCCTTTAACTAATTTGCTAGCGTCCTGCTCCATTGGTTTCTGGCCCCCAGTCATCAGTATGACGATAGGCCTACAGCATTATTTGAATATGCAAGGCAAGTCCTGCATGTTATTTAGGTTTCACTGTGGCCAACTGATCCCAAGTTGCACAGTTTTATTAGGAGTATTTTTTAAATAAATAAGTGCCTGTGTTTACTAAAATGTAGGATAATTGTTGCTTTCCTCCTTCAAAGAAAGTCCCAGCATAGGCCGGGCGCAGTGGCTCACGCCTGTAATCACAGCACTTTGGGAGGCCGAGGCAGGCAGATCATGAGGTCAGGAGATCAAGACCTTCCTGGCTAACATGGTGAAACCCCGTCTCTACTAAAAAATACAAAAAATTAGCCGGGTGTGGTGGCGGACGCCTGTAGTCCCAGCTACTCGGGAGGCTGAGGCTGAGGCTGAGGCAGGAGAATGGCATGAGCTTCTGTCTCCGGGAGGCAGAGCTTGCAGTGAGCCAGGATCGTGCCACTGCACTCCAGCCTCGGTGACAGAGTGAGACTCTGTCTCAAAAAAAAAAAAAAGTCCCAGTATAAAGTAATTTTTTTAATTCAATATCTTCCTTCTATCTTGGAAGAATGACATTCCGAATAGTTTTAATGATGTCAAAGTACAAAAGTTCAAGAGTTACTTTGAAAGTTTAATTTATAGCTATCTAAAGACTAATGCCAGGTTTGAACATGAATACAACTCAAGGAATACCATACCAGCTGTGACAACTTGGAGATTAGGTCCACTATAATTTAGTTTTACCAGTTTATCTGCTATTTGGCAAGAACTGAATAAGTTCCTTCCAGGTTTAACCCATATCTTGTGCTTTCAATTCACGGAAACTGTACTTTTGAATTGAGAAATATCATATGAAAATTAATCTGCTTAAGAAGAGGAGATATACCAGCTTGAACCAAGCACCTTGCAATTTATATTTGGGTTAAATATTTAAGTGTTTTACAGTTGTTACGTTGCATCTTATTGGGCTGCATTTTAGAACCATCTTTTTTTTCTGCTTTTGTAATCAAATATTTTTAAAAATACTTGAAACCTCCAAGAAACATTCAAATAAATGTTTCCATTTTGAAAAAATATTTTCTCTGTTAAATTGATTTGCTTTTTGACCAAAGATCAATTGACCATATTAAATGGGTCTACTTCTGGGCACTTTATTCCATTGCATTGGTCTATTCGTCTGTTATTTCACCCATAATACACTGTCTTGATTACTACAGCTTTATGGTAGTTCATTGATTTGCACAAAGTAACTTGCTAATATTTTGACTGGAACTGTGTTGAATTTATACATAAAATTAAGAACTAATATCTTGACAAAGCTGAGCCTTCGTATCTATGAACCATGGAATTGCTCTCCATTTATTTAGGTCTTTTTTTTTTTTTTTTTTTTTTGAGACGGAGTCTCACTCTTTCACCCAGGCTGGAGTGCAGTGACGCAATCTCGGCTCACCGCAAGCTCCGCCTCCCAGGTTCACGCCATTCTCCTGCCTCTGCCTCCCGAGTAGCTGGGACTACAGGCGCCCACCACCATGCCTGGCTAATTTTTGTATTTTTTTAGTAGAGACGGGGTTTCACCTTGTTAGCCAGGATGGTCTTGATCTCCTGACCTGGTGATCCGCCCACCTCGGCCTCCCAAAGTGCTGGGATTACAGGTGTGAGCCACCGCGACTGGCCTATTTAGGTCTTTTTTATCAGAATTTTTTCTTTCATCAGAATTTTCTGGCTTTCCTCATAAAGATCTTGTACATATTTTGTTAAAATTAGATCAAAGTGTTTTCTGGTGCTAATATGAATGGTGTTATGTTTCTAATTTCAAGTTTCAATTGTCCATTGCTGGCGTATAAGAAAGCAACTGACATTTGTCTATCAACCCACATCCTGCAAACTTGCTGTAATTGCCTATTAGTTCCAGGAGGGTTTTTTGGTTGTTGTTAATTCTTTGGGATTTCCTTTATAGATGTTCGACAATAGAGCTTTCTACTCTAATCTTTATGATTTTTTATAGCTGTTTCAGCATAAATTATTTCTTCTTTCTGTAATTCTCTAAGGTGGAAGCTTAGGTTATTGATTTTAGATCTTTCTGTCCTTTTTTATTATCATTCCTTTTAAAAATTTTATTGAGGTATATTTGACTAGTAAAAATTGTATATGCTTAAGGTATACAATTGATTATTTGATATACATATACACTGTAAAATAATCACCACAATAAAGCTAATTAACGTCACCATCACCTCAGCTTTTTTTCCTAATATAAGCATTTAATAATGTAATTTTCCCTCTAAATAATGCTATCAATGCATTCCACATATTTTGATGCTGTGTTTTAAATGTCATATAGTTCAATTTTTTAAAAAAATCTATCCAGAGACTTCTTTTACCCATGTTTTGTTTAGAAGTTCTTCATTTAATGTTCAAATATTTGGAAATTTTCCAAATATCATTCTGTTATTGATTTGTAGTTTGATTTCATTGTGGTCAGAGAACATATTCTGCATAATTCCTGTTTTTTTTTTAACTAGTTAAGGTGTGTTTATGAGCTAGAATGGGGTCTGTCTTGTTGTATGTTCCATGTGAATTTGAGAAGAATATATATTGTGCTGTTGTTGGATGGAGAATTGTATAAACATCAATTAGAATATGTTAATTACAATGCTATTGCGATCAACTGCATCCTACTGATTCTCTGTCTGCTTGATATATATATATTAATAAAAGAAGGGTATTGTATTTTTCAGCTTTAATAATACATTTGTCTGTTTCTCCTTGCATTTCTATCAGTTCTTGTTTCATGTATTTTGAGTCTGTGTTATTAGGCACATACAGATTAAGGATTTGTCTTCTTAGAGAATTGACCCCGAAATCAACATGTAATGTCTCTTTTTTCTCTTACAATTTTTCTTGCTCAGAAATCCGCTTTGTCAGAAATTAATACAGCTATGCCAACTTTCTTTTGATTAGTGTTAGTATGATACATCTTTCCCCCACCTCTTTAGATTAAACCTGTGTCTTTATATTTAAAGAGGGTTTCTTGTAGAAAATTTATAGTAAGGTCTTTTCTATTCCAATCCACTCTAGCAACCTATCTTTAATTGAAGTATTAAGACCACTGACAAAGTGATGATTGATAGTTGGGTTAATATCTACCATATTTGTAACTGTATTTTATTCATTGCTTTCCCTGTTTTTTAATTCACCTTTTTTTTTTTTTTTTTTTTGAGACGGAATTTCACTCTTGTCACCCAGGTTGGAGCACAGTGGCATGATCTCGGCTCATTGCAACCTCTGCATCCAGGGTTCAAATGATTCTCCTGCCTCAGCCTCCCAAGTAGCTGGGATTACAGGCACCCGCCACTACGCCTGGCTAATTTTTTGTATTTTTTGTAGAGACAGGGTTTCACCATGTTGGGTAGGCTGGTCTTGAACTCTGGACCTCAGGTGATCTGCCCACCTTGGCTTCCCAAAGTGCTGGGATTACAGGCCTGAGGCACCGCACCCAGCCTTTATTCACCTTCTTTTGTCTGGCTTGTCTGATTTTAATTCAGTATATGTAATTTTATTTTCTCTCTTCTCTTAGCATTTCAGTTAAGTGTTGCTTTTAAAAAACCTTATTGTTTGCCCTAAAGTTTGCAATATACATTTTATAACTAACCTAAGTTTACTTTCAAATAAGTTTATACTGCTTCATGAATTTTGCAGGTGCTGTAAAGTATTTCAAAGTTCTCCATCTAATTACTTATAAAGTTACTCTCATTAATTTCAGTCTACCACATGCTACAGTCACATAATACATTCTTATTATTTTGAGTAAATATCTATCTTATCAATTAAGAATAAGATAAACAAAGATTTTACTTTATTTTCCCTTATTCCTTCTCCAAAGCTTTTCTTAATTATGTAGAAAGTTTTTACATTTTCTTCATATTTGAAGGTTAATTTCTCTGAATATAAAATTGTTGTTTTTGTTTCAACACTTTAAATACTTCACCCACTTTCTTCTCATTTGCAAAGTTTCTGATAAAATGTAACATATAATATTTGTATTTTTTCTCTATAAATATAATGTTTTCCCTCTGGCTTCTTTCAAGGTTTTCTTTTGCTTTGGTTTCCTTTTGTTTGGATATGGTAAGCCTAGATATATATATATTATATATATATATACACACACACATATACACATATATAATATACATATATACACACTAGTGTATATATATATATACACATTAATTTTAGAAAATTCTCAGCCAATGATTATTGCTTCAAATATTACTTCTGCTCATTTTTTCTTCTTTTAGTATTGCAATTACATGTATGTCTTATCTTTTAAAAATGTTTCACAGATCTTGGATATTAGGTTCTGTGTTTTCATTCTTTTTTCTATTTACATTTTAGTTTGGAAAGTTTCTAATGGTATTGCTTCACATTCACTGATTCTTTCGGCCAACTTCAGCTTACTGAGTCCATCAAAGGCATTCTTTATTTCTATAACTGTGGTTTTAAATTCTAGCATTTTATTTTCATTCTTTCTTAGAGTTTTCATTTCTGTGCTTACATTACCAGTCTGTTATTGCATGTAATCTACTCTCTCCCTTAAAACTATTAGCTTGTTAATTACAGTTATTTTTAAATCCTTGTCTGAAAATTCCAAAATCTCTTCCAAGTCCAGTACTGATGCTTGCTTTGGCATCTGCAGACTTGTAAATTTTTAAGCATGCTTTGTAATTTTTTGTAGAAAACTCCATATAGTGTATTGAGCAAAAAAAAAAAAAAAAACTGAGATAAATAGGCCTTTAGTGAGATATTTTATGTTTATGTGGCTATAGGTTAGGTTATATTTATTGTTTCCTGTGGCCGTAGGTATCTGAAGCTAATATTCCTCTGGTGTCCATGGGTTATCTCCCCTGCTGTATTTACATTTCCCTAGAGACTCCTTCTTAAGTAGAGTCTGACAGCTTTATCCACTTTTATTATAAAAAGCCCTGTTAATGTGGTGGTAAGGAGTGGCAAAGGAGAAGCGTTCTATATTCTTATAATGTTATCTCAGTCTCTTTAGGTCCCTCTGCTATGATTTTCACAAATACTTCTCACTATTTTTTTCTCCCCTTCCTAGATGAGACAGAAAGGTTGAAGTGGGCTGGAGTTGGATGATTACTCTTCTACCTATGTGAGATTAGGCTCTGGTGAACTCTTTTTTTCACTTGAGAGTGGGCCTTTGTCATGGAGAACACACTGGGCATATTTCAAAATAATTATTTTTATCTTCTCATGCTAAAGACACAAGGTGATTTTTCTTGAATACTATTATGAGAACCTGCTGGCATTGTTTTCATATAAAAATCCATGAAATATGAATGTAAGTGGATTGTAGCCTCCAGCCGTTATTCATTATCAATCCTGTCTAAACTCAGCATCACCACTTAAGTGTGCCTACAAGATTACACCTCCAGTGACTTCTGTTCCATGTAAAATGATCTCAGCTATATTTCTCCAAATTTGTCTGTCTCTCTAGATTTTAGGGTGGCAGTTTGCCCTGCAATCTCAATTCTCTGTTGGGTGCAAAAAAAAAAAGTCACTGATTTTCATTTGTTTAGTTTTTTCCTTATCATAAGGATGAGAGTGACAATTTCCAAGCTCTCTAAGTGTTGGAGCTGGAACAGGAAGTCCTCTCCATTTTTTTAAGTGTAGCATATTTCAAAAGCACTGACATTGTAGTTAACATCTGGTTACTAGATTACAATTTTGTGGTTAGGAAAATATTTTTTCAAGTACAAGGCTGAGAGATCAACTCATAAAACTTTGCACAAATGAACAAGTGTTCTATGGATAAAAATCGCTTTAGCAATTGTATGGGAGGGTAATCATAAATCCTCTTTCTTACAGGCAATTTTACTATTTCAGCAGATGAACATGCAGTTAAAAAGAAATATGTCATCAGAACAAACTATTTTTCTACTATTTGAGTTAACTGAGATGTTGCTGCATTTTATTATAAAGACATTTATCTTTTTAGGAAGGGGACTGGAATTAATGTTAGACAAGTAAAGCATTTCCAGGAGCTCAAAATTTAAGAGGGATCAAAAACTTGGTAATCAAGATAAATTATATTTTAAAATAATACTTTTTAAAAAATAAATATTAGTGAAAAAATTTTACAATGAAGAAAATATCAAAATTTACTTAAAGACAGAATTAGAAACTGTCCCATGTATAGTCATACTGGAGACTAAAGCAAAAGGGAAAATCTTGATTGCTGACTTTTTTTATATTTCTTTAAATTGCACACCCTACACAAGTGGCTCCTTCTACCCCAGCCCTAGTAGGGGAATGTTCAGTCATCAGACACTGGAAAAATACATGTAAGTTTACATCTTACAGAAGGAAACACTGAAGTATGTCAAATATAGGATGATTTTCTTCCATACATAGTTAAACACTATCATGTGAAATTCAATATAACTAAGTGAAAAAAAACTATTGCTGATTCCTTTTTTAAGTAAAAAGCTATTATTTCATTTAGTAGCTCTTTGTGATTTGACAATAATATTAATATATCAAAGGTTAACGTATTTGTCTCTTCACACACAAATGCTTATACACATACACATTTATGTACACACATACAAATATTACAAGAGATTGAAAACAGGCATCTCCATAAAAAAGTATCTCTTGGGTTGACTTCCCACTGAAGCTTCTGGTCTAGCCATGATTTTGGATTCCTCCTTTCCCCCATGATCCCTCCATCGCTATTCCCTTCTCAGGCTTTTCCAAACCTTAAAATAACTGCTATTTTTTACTGTAAATCTTTAAGGTCAACAATGTAATATTTTGATATATATATATATGTAAATGACCACTATAGTCAAGCAAATTAACACATCCTTCTTCTCACATAGTTTTTGTTTGTTTTGTGGTAAGAGTACCTGAAATCTACTCACTTTAGCTATTTATTTGGCCACTTCCTCTCTTCCTAACTAAAGAAACTTGAATTTGTGTTCAAATGCAGTTTCATTTATATAAGGCATGCTATTAAGTACCATACATATAAATATGCATACCCTTTTGTTGTATACACAGGGTAAAATAATTCAAATATATAATATGTAATTTAAAAATACCAGAGAGTATGTGTTATTACTAAAACATTCCCATTAGACATGATCAAAATACATTTGAACATGAGGGTTGCTACTTAATGAGCTGTGGTGGTAAGAAGTGAACAGCTGTTCTAGCGACGAGACGGTTGGTGGGCTTGACACAACTGAGCACATCTGAGCACAGGGAACTCACCAAACTGCCTGGCAATGCACAGGTGTTGAGAAACAAGACAACGACAAAGAACAGTCTCTTCTAGGTGTGCCCAGATGATGATAATCAGGACAATTTGGGACTCTGTATTTTTCAGAACTTTAATCTTCATAAAATTTTCAACAGGAACAAAGAGAAAGGGCTGAAATTATCTGAATTGTATAGGTAGATAAAGTACCTAGAATACTTCCAAACTTACACATTGAGTCATAGATAATATAATCAACTTAAATATATATATTTTTATATATTTACATATATTTATATTTATTTAATTTAAATTGTGGTTTTAGAAATCAGGTGGAAAGAGTCACATTTGTAATTAGAAAAATTCAGGTCGGGTTTCTGTCACTACTGAAACCTATTGCTTTAATTCCACATATCAAACATTATTTTGTCTCTATCTTATTTTGCTAATGTCCTGTAAACAAAATGCTGGTTTTTTACTTCTCAGAAATGTTTACTGTGAGTCCAATTTTGCCATTATGAAGAAAAACGTAAGGGAAAACTAGTCCTGCACATGTTATATTATTTAGACACATGAACAATAGAATATGTACTAAAAACTCGTCACAATCAACATCTAAAGGGCAGGGAACAAAGAGGTTTATTTCAAATATTGAATTTCCTGCTTAATTGTTTTTATGGTCAAAAGTCCTTGTTGAGCACACTACTTTTATGACTCTCCACAATCTCCACAAGTGACCTAAAGACAAAGTGTGGGATACTAGGAGAGAAGTACAAAGAGGTAAGGCCTGAGACCCAGAATAAAATGAATACATGCAAGGAGAAATCAAGTCTAGAGCAGAGGCTTTTTCACTTCATAAATTACTATCTTGATGGACATTCGATACTAGCAAATTCAATGCACAAGTAATGCAAAGAATTTTCATGGGTGGAAAAGGCTGAAAGAAGAGATCAAGCAACAGCATCGGTAGCTCTGGATAGTTTGATAATGGTCCCAGATTTCAAGCAGATACTTAAATACATTCTTCACATAACTTAGAGTACCCGGGTGTTACATCTCACAGAAATGGTATACTCATTGTGCTGTTTTTATTTCTAAGTAGAATCTTGAAAGATCTTTCTAAGTAATATGTTGGCAAAGAAACAATCCCATCACTAAACGTCCCTGTCATTTCTCTTTTTATGGGATTGGTTGCAGATGTTGCAGGGTCTTCGCTTCTCCACCTAGGTCTGTTCACACTCAGCTCAGTCACCAATTGGGATAAATACTGAATATGCCGCTCTGCTGTTGTGATTCAGTTTTAAAACTTACTTTTTAATTTTTTGGTTTTTTTTTTTTTTTTTTTGTCTCAACTTACTGGCACTTTTTGTAGAGAAAACTTTCAAGTGGTTTTAGATCATAAAATAAAGCAATGATGAATTACTTGGGAACTTTATGAAACATGAGATTGAACTTTGATCAACACATTTTCGTAGAAAAACAAGAAATATCAAATAGAGACAAATCTGAGACAACGTTCAATTCAAAATAGATTGAGACTGGAAGAGCACTAATGTTACTTAAATCATATCTTTAATAGAAATATACAAATGAAGGTTCTAACAACTGGATGTTTTCATAAGTGAAGGAACATCTAAAACTAACTTTTAGAAAATTAATAATAGGTACCCTGGAGGCTATTGTATTACTTATACAACATTTTTTAAAAAGTATCATTTCGTATTCCGTATAAGATGGCAAAAATGGGTTTTGTTTTTGTCATTGTTGTTATACAATTAAAAGTTGTTCAAGAAAGGGGGTGTAACCATAATGTAACATGCTGCTTAACTGTAAGGAATATTTGTATAGTCATAGGAATGTGAACCCTAAGTATTGATTTAATTTCAAAGGGTGATATAAGTATATTGGAAGAATGAGGGGTACTCTGTGTGAGTTTATAGTTAGCAAAGACTTTATAAAATAGATTATTTCTCAACCTCAATAAAAGGAAAGTAATAGATACCATCTAAAGGTTAAAAATCAAGAAACAGCTGTCCAAACATTTCATTTGGAAGTTGGAGGTAAATGACATTAGAAACAACTAAACTGTAGGCAAGTAGAAACAAAATTGGGAGACTGGGCAAAGGACCATAATTTCTTTTTTTTTTTTTTTTTTTTTTTGAGACAGAGTTTCACTCTGTCATCCAGGCTGGAGTGCAATGGCGTGATCTCGGCTCACTGCAACCTCCACCTCCCAGGTTCAAGCAATTCTCCTGCCTCAGCCTCCCAAATAGCTGGGATTACAGGTGTGCACCACGATGCCCAGCTAATTTTCTTTGTATTTTTAGTAGAGACGGGGTTTCACCATGTTGGCCAGGCTGATCTTGAACTCTTGACCTCAAGTGATCCACCCACCTCGGCCTCCCAAAGTGCTGGGATTACAGGCGTGAGCCACCACGCCCAGCCAGGACCATTATTTATTCTTGGACAGTTGTGTTACTAATTATCACCCTGCTGGTACTTTTTGAATCTATATGTATTATTACCTTGGTAAAATTAAACACTTAAGAGTTTTATAAGAAATTAACTCCTATTTTTAAAAAGAAAACATTTTTGTGTTGGAGGGGAAGACTACTTCAACATTTCTCTTTAATATAGAAAAGTGGAAATGTTAATTAACAAAAACTATTATTTCTGGCCAAAATATTATAAAACCTTTGAGAGCGATCAACATTAAAGCATACACGTTAATGTTGTAAAGCAATCCTGCTTCCCCAATAAACAAAATTATCTTCATAGTCTTATTCAAACTTGTATACTGCCATAGCATAGTGAATAAGACCAAAGGCTTTCATTCAGACTATCTTGGTTTGAATCCTGGTTGTGTAACTTTGAGCAAGTTAGCTAACCTATTTAGTAAAAACATGCATCACCACATTGTTTGGGAGTTAAATAAGATAATAAATGCAAAGCACTTACCATGGTGCCTAGCATAGATTCACATTCAATAAATGTTGGTTTTTCTTTCATCCACAAATGAAATCACAGCATAGATATACATTTGTATCTCTCCACATAAACTCAATTCCTCAGCCACCTCCCCTTTTTCCACAAGGCAGCCACCTGTTACACCTCTCCTGTGCTAATTCCTGACCATTCTTCAGAAAAGCCTTCACTAATTGGCACTATGTAAGCCCTGTTGCCCCTTTTTTACTTTTATCCTCCATGGTATCCTGCTTATTTCCTTAATAGCACTTCCTAGAACATAAAATAAATATTTTTGAATGTAATTATTTATTTAATATCCATTTGTGTCTGACAGTAGACTTTAAACTCTTTGGAGCAAAGTCTACTTCTATCTCCATCTTTATTAGATACTTAGTTCCGAGCACACTGTTTGACTCATAATAGGTGTTCATTAAATGATTGGCTCAAAGGTTGATTGAATAATAACCTTGTTATTATTCTTGTTCTTGTGACTGCATAACTTTGCATTAGGTTGCTGAGCTATATCTTCCTTAACTGTTGTATTACTGAGGTAGGGGGCTGGCAGGACTTGTTTTCCAGTCATGGCCCTGTTGATCAAAGCAGGATCTGATCAACACAGGATGCAGCGAACAAGTGGGCCAAAACCAGCAAATGGCTATGAAAGTGACCTTTAGTTGCCCTCACTGCTCATTAGCATAAAGACACACCCACCAGCACCATGACAGTTTACAAATGCCATGGCAACAGGCCATGGCAATGGCTAGAAAGTTACCTTACCTGGTTCCTGGAACTCCCAACCCTCTTTCCAGAAAGTTCTGAATGCTGTGCCTCTTAATTAACATATAATTAAAAGTGGGTATAAGTACAGCTGCCAACAGCCTATATGCTGCTATATCTGGGCACACTGCCAGTACTGCAAGGAGCAGTACTGGTTCAAGAAAAGTTGCTTTCTCTTACCACCAGCTTGCCCTTGAATTCTTTCCTGGGTGAAACCAAGAACCCTCCCAGGCTAAGCCCCAACTTTGGGGCACACCTACCCACCTGCATCATTACTATTGGGATACTTCTGATTTTCAGTTACTTCCACTTGTCCATAGTGCTATAATGAATGTTAAGAATAGGGATTTTTCTTCTTTTTGGTTATAAACATTTAATAAACACATCCAAAATGTGAATACTTCTGTCTAAATTATCTGATCATGTTTTATAGCTCCATATTCTCATAAGCACCTACTCAAATGATCGACATATCCTTGAATGTATAAGTAAGTTCATGAAGGAAGTAAAGAGTTAAGACCAACAATTGATCAGTTACGACTTTTCCAGAAGTTTACTTTATGTTTGTTTGTAATACTTCTACTTTATGTTGTTTTTCTTAATCCTGTTCCCTAGTTTCAAATATTTAGCATGATTAATGCCTCATCTTTTGAGAGAAAAACAGTACATTTGGAGTGCTCTTATTTTTTTCTTTTTTTTAAAAAATGCTCACCTGCCTCCTTCTTTGGTGTGATTTGATAGCTTCTTACTAAAAGGTGACTTGCTAGAAATATTTTTACAATCTTCTTTTGTGAGTAACTTTTTTTGAAAAAGCCTTCCTTCATTATTAAACAAGTTATTTGACTTTGGCTTATTTTCAGTTTTATTTTCTTCAGATAGTAAATAGCATTATCTTTCTTTCTACAGAGGTAGAAACGGAACTTTTGAACATACAGGTAATTAGTCCAAGCTCACAAAGTAAAGAATGATGGGTCCTTTTGCCTCTGAAGTCTACATTCTCAACTCATACACCACATAGCCTCTGTCCTCTACTTCTACGGTGGTATCTACTATTTCCACACTTCATTATAACTCTGTGAAGTCACATATCATTCCTCATTCTCAGTTGCAGACTTAACACCTATCACAGGGCACAACAGGTCACTCAATGATAATGAGGTTTACTAAAGTAAAATTTATGCCATTGGTCATTGTGAGTGGGGTCAACCAAAATGAAAAAGAAATAACTCGGGCAATTCAGATGTAATATGTAGAAATGTTAATTACTGTGAACTCTTAATTAACATTAAGTTCTTCCTCCACCATGCCATGATGTATATGCCACCTTCTAAATCTACACAGTTGAATAGTAGCCATCTGAAGACTTAAGGACTATGAATTGTGAAACATTCACATGGTAATTTTCTTTTTTTTTAAAATTATACTTCAAGTTCTGAGATACGTGTGCAGAACGTGCAGGTTTGTTACATAGGTATACATGTGCCATGGTGGTTTGCTGCACCCATCAACCTGTCATCTACATTAGGTATTTCTCCTAATGCTATCCCTCCCCTAGTCCCCAATCCCCTGACAGACCCCTTTGTGTGATGGTCCCCTCCCTGTGTCCATGTATTCTCATTGCTCAACTCCCACTTATGAGTGAGAACATGCAGTGTTTGGTTTTCTGTTCCTGTGTTAGTTTCCTGAGAATGATGGTTTCCAGCTTCATCCATGTCCCTGTAAAGAACATGAACTCATCCTTTTTAATGGCTGCATAGTATTCCACGGTGTATATGCGCCACATTTTCTTTATCCAGTCTATCATTAATGGGAATTTGGGTTGGTTCCAAGTCTTTGCTATTGTGAATAGTGCTGTAATAAACATACATGTGCATGTGTCTTTATAGTATAATGATTTATAATCCTTTGGGTATATACCCAGTAATTGGATTGCTGGGTCAAGTGGTATTTCTGGTTCTAGATCCTTGAGGAATAGCCACACTGTCTTCCACAATGATTGAACTAATTTACACTCCCATCAACAGTGTAAAAGCATTCCCATTTCTCCACATCCTCTCCAGCATCTGTTGTTTCCTGACTTTTTAATGATCGCCATTCTAACTAGCGTGAGATGGTATCTCATTGTAGTTTTGATTTGCATTTCTCTAATGATCAGTGATGATGAACTTTTTTTCATAAGTTTGTTGGCCACATAAATGTCTTCTTCCAGGAAGTGCCTGTTCATATCCTTCACCCACTTTTTGATGGGGTTGTTTGTTTTTTTCTGGTAAATTTGTTTACATTCTTTATAGATTCTGGATATTAGCCCTTTGTCAGATGGATAGATTGCAAAAATTTTCTCCCATTCTGTAGGTTGCCTGTTCTTTCTGATGATAGTTTCTTTTGCTATGCAGAAGCTCTTTAGTTTAGTTAGGTCCCATTTGTCCATTTTGGCTTTTGTTGCCATTGCTTTTGGTATATTAGACATGAAGTCTTTGCCCATGCCTATGTCCTAAATGGTATTGCCTAGTTTTTCTTCTAGGATTTTTATGGCTTTAGTTCTTATGTTTAAGTCTTCAATCCATCTTGAGTTAGTTTTTATATATGGTGTAAGGAAAGGGTCCAGTTTCAGTTTTCTGCATATGGCTAGCCAGTTTTCCCAACATCATTTATTAAATAGAGAATCCTTTCCCCGTTGCTTGTTTTTGTCAGGTTTGTCAAAGATCAAATGGTTGTGGATGTGTGGTCTTATTTCTGAGGCCTCTGTTCTGTTCCATTGGTCTATATGTCTGTTTTGGTACCAGCAGCATACTGTTTTGGTTACTGTAACCTTGTAGTACAGTTTGAAGTCAGGTAGCATGATGCCTGCAGACTTGCTCTTTTTGCTTAGGCTTGTCTTGGCTATATGGGCTCTTTTTTGGTTTCATATGAAATTTAAAGTAGTTTTTTCTAATTCTAAAACTAATTCTGTGAAGAAAGTCACTGGTAGTTTGAGGGGGATAGCATTGAATCTATAAATTACTTTGGGAAATATAGCCATTTTCACAGTATTGATTCTTCCTATCTATGAGCATGGAATGTTTTTCCATTTGGTTGTATTCTCTCTTACTTCCTTGAGCAGTGGTTTGTACTTCTCTTGAAAAGGTCCTTCACATTCCTTGTAAGTTGTATTCCTATGTATTTTATTATCTTTGTAGCAATTGTGAATGAGAGTTCACTCATGATTTGGCTCTCTGTTTGTCTATTATTGGTGTATAGGAATGCTTGTGATTTTTGCACATTGATTTTGTATCCTGAGACTTTGCTGAAGTTGCTTATCAGCTTAAGGAGAAAATTTTGGGCTGAGATGATGGGGTTTTCTAAATATACAATCATGTCATCTGCAAACAGACACAATTTGACTTCCTTTCTTCCTATTTAAATACCCTTTATTTCTTTCTCTTGCCTGATTGCCCTGGCCAGAACTTCCAGTACTGTGTTGAATACGAGTGGTGACAGAGAGCATCCCTGTCTTGTGTCAGTTTTCAAAGGGAATGCTTCCAGCTTTTCCCCATTCAGTAGGATATTGACTGTGGGTTTGTCATAAATAGCTCTTATTATTTTGAGATACGTTCCATCAGTACCTAGTTTATTGAGAGTTTTTAGTATGAAGGAATGTTGAATTTTATCGAAGGCCTTTTCTGCATCTATTGAGATAATCATGTGGTTTTTGTCATTGGTTCTGTTTATGTGATGGATTTTGTTTATTGATATTCATATACTGAAACAGCCTTGCATCCCAGGGATGAAGCTGACTTGATCGTGGTGGATAAGCTGTTTGAAGTGCTGCTGGATTCTGTTTGCCAGTATTTTATTGAGGATTTTCTCATCAATGTTCATCAGGAATATTGGCCTGAAATCTTTCTTTGTTGTGTCTCTGCTGGATTTTCGTATCAGGGTGATGCTATGCTGGCTTCATAAAATGAGTTAGGGAGGAGCCCTTCTTTTTCTGTTATTTGGAATAGTTTCATAAAGAAAGGTACCAGCTCTTCTTTGTACCTCTGGTAGAATTAGGCTGTGAATCTGTCTGGTCCTGGAGTTTTTTTGGTTGGTAAGCTATTAATTACTGCCTCAATTTCAGAACTTGTTATTGGTCTGTTCTGAGATTCGACTTCTTCCTGGTTTAGTCTTGGGAGGGTGTACGTGTCCAGGAGTTTATCCACTTCTTCTGGATTTTCTAGTTTATTTGCGTAGAGGTGTTTATAGTAGTCTCTGATGGTAGTTTGTTTTTCTGTGGGATCACTGGTGATATCATATCCCCTTTATCATTTTTTATTGTGTGTATTTGATTCTTCTCTCTTTTCTTCTTTATTAGTCTTGCTAGTGGTCTATCAATTTTGTTAATCTTTTCAAAAAACCAGCTCCTGGATTCATTGATTTTTTGAAGGGTTTTTGGTGTCTCTATCTCCCTCAGTTCTGCCCTGATCTTAGTTATTTCTTGTCTTCTGCTAACTTTTGAATTTATTTGCTCTTGCTTCTCTGGTTCTTTTAATTGTGATGTCAGGGTGTCAATTTTAGATCTTTCCTGCTTTCTCTTGTGGGCATTTAGTGCTGTTAATTTCCCTCTAAACACTGCTTTAGCTGTGTCCCAGACATTCTGGTACATTGTATCTGAATTGGTTTCAAAGAACTTATTTATTTCTGCCTTAATTTCATTATTTACCCAGTAGTCATTCAGGAGCAGGTTGTTCAGTTTCCATGTAGTTGTGTAGTTTTGAGTGAGTTTCTTAAACCTGAGTTCTAATTTGATTCCACTGTGGTCTGAGGACCGTTTGTTATGATTTCCTTTCTTTTGCATTTGCTGAGGAGTGTTTTACTTCCAATTATGTGGTCAATTTTAGAATAAGTGCAGTGTGGTGCTGAGAAGAATGTATATTCTGTTGATTTGGGGTGGAGAGTTCTGTAGATGTCTATTAGGTCTGTTTGGTCCAGAGCTGAGTTCAAATCCTGAATATCCTTGTTAATTTTCTGTCTCATTGATCTGTCTAATATTGACAGTGGGGTGTTAAAGTCTTCCATTATTATTGTGTGGGAGTCTAAGTCTCTTTGTAGGTGTCTAAGAGCTTGCCTTAGACAAGAGCTAAGGTGTCTATTGGGTGCATATATTTTTAGGATAACTAACTCTTCTGTTGCATTGACCCCTTTACCATTATGTAATGTCCTTCTTTGTCTTATTGATTTTTGTTGGTTTAAAGTCTTCTTTATCAGAGACTAGGATTGCAACCCCTGATTTTTTTTTTTTTTTTTTTTTTTGCTTTCCATTTGCTTATTCCTCCATCCCTTTATTTTGAGCCTATGTGTGTCTTTAAATGTAAGATGGTTCTACTGAATACAGCACACCAATTGGTCTTGACTCTTTATCCAATTTGCCAGTCTGTGTCTTTTAACTGGGGCATTTAGCCCGTTTACATTTAAGGTTAATATTGTTATTTGTGAATTTGATCCTGTCATTATGATGCTAGCTGGTTATTTTGCCCATGAGTTGGTGCAGTTTCTCCATAGTGTCAATAGTCTTTACAATTTGGCATGTTTTTGCAGTGGCTGGTAGCGGTTTTTTCTTTCCATATTTAGTGCTTCTTTCAGGAGCTCTTGTAAGGCAGGCCTGGTGGTGACAAAATCTCTCAGCATTTGCTTGTCTGTAAAGGATTTTATTTCTCCTTCCCTTATGAAGCTTAGTTTGGCTGCATATGCAATTCTGGGTTGAAAATTCTTTAAAAATGTTGAATATTGGCCCCCACTCTCTTCTGGCTTGTAGGATTTCTACAGAGAGATCGGCTGTTAGTCTGAGGGGCTTCCCTTTGTGGGTAACCCGACCTTTCTCTCTGGCTGCCCTTAACATTTTTTCCTTCATTTCAACCTTGCTGAATCTGATGATTACGTGTCTTGGGGTTGCTCTTCTCAAGGAGTATCTTTGTGGTGTTCTCTGTATTTCCTGAATTTGAATGTTGGCTTGTCTTGCTAGGTTGGTGAAGTTCTCCTGGATAATATCCTGAAGAGTATTTTTCCACTTAGTTTTATTCTCCCCATCACTTTCAGGTACACCAATCAAACGTAGGTTTGGTCTTTTCACATAGTTCCATATTCTTGGAGACTTTGTTCATTTGTTTATTTTTTTCGTTCTTTTTTCTCTGATCTTGTCTTTTCGCTTTATTTCATTAAGTTGATCTTCAATCTCTGATGTCCTTTCTTCCGCTTGATCAGTTTGGTTGTTGATACTTCTGTATGCTTCACGAAGTTCTCGTGCTGTGTTTTTTGGCTCCATCAGGTCCTTTATGTTCTTCTCTAAACTTATTCTAGTTAGCATTCCTCTAACCTTTTTTCAAGGTTCTTAGCTTCCTTTCATTGGGTTAGAACATGCTCCTTTTTAGCTCATAGCAGTTTGTTATTACCCACCTTCTGAAGCCTGCTTCTGTCAATTCATGAAACTCATTCTCTATCCAGTTTTGTTCCCTTGCTGGCGAGGAGTTGTGATCCTTTGGAGGAGAAGAGGTGTTCTGGTTTTTGGAATTTTCAGCCTTTTTGTGCTGGTTTTTCCTCATCTTCGTGGATTTATCTACCTTTGGTCTTTAATGCTGGTGACTTTCAGATGGGGTTTTTGTGTGCTTGTCCTTTTTGTTCATGTTGATTTCTGCTTGTTAGTTTTCTTTCTAACAGTCAGGCCCCCCTGCTGCAAGTCTCCTCGAGTTTGCTGGAGGTCCACTCCAGACCCTCTTTGCCTGGGTATCACCAGTGGAGGCTCAGTTGGAAATGCAGAAATCACCTGCCTTCTGGGTTGATCTCGCTTTGGAGCTGCACACCCGAACTGTTCTTATTCGGCCATCTTTCCTGGTCTCCCACATAGTAATTTTCTAGTGCACTAGATCTAGAAGAAAAACACTTTATTAAAAACTCTTCAGATTTAGCTAAAACTGGCTCAAAACTTTATCTCGTTGTTTCCATGTTCGTCAAGATTTCTGTGAATCCTTGTTGCTTGAGTTCCCCTAGTCTACACCTCACATCTCTGTTACTGCCAATGTAAGGCTGATATCAAGTAGACTTTACAGTGAGAGAAGCAAGGGATTACATTACTATAATATCTGACAGCTTAAATTTGATTGTCCCTTGACCATTTCTCACCAACATAAGCTACCGGCTGCCATGGGAGCTCAGCCACTCTCTTCTCTCCCGCTTCCCCTCCTCTCTTTCTAGGCTCATTCCCACTTCAAAAAGCCTCTTGTGCCACCCACCCCTAGTTACTGTCCCGGGGCCTCCACATCTCACTCTGCTCCCTTGTCACACCCGGGCCACAACTTGTCAAGGTATTTTTAGACTAAAGAAGGTTCTTCTCAAATTTCAGTCCCTGAAATACTCTTTTATTTCTCCTGCCACACAGTTGTCCAGCCCTTGTCCCCCTGCTGGTTTCGGGTGTGGATGGCCTCCTCTTTCTTTGCAATAACGGGTCTGCAGACTTCTGCTCTGCACAGCAGCAGGAACATATGTGACATTTCTGTCAGGAAAGCCAGAGATATTAATTAACATTTCATCAAATTACACCTAAATTGCCAGTGATTTCTTTTTTTTTTTTGGTAGATACATAGAGATGGAGTATTAGCTTTTTAGTATTGGATGAAAACATCATTGCTTATTAAGAAATTCTGCATCTAGACGTTGGCTGTCAATTAGCTTTCACATAAAGGTAATAATATATATATAATATTTATATCCATAAGTCTATATATGTATTTATATAGTAATATAAGTATATTTTTATACTGTTGTTATATATAAATGATATCTATCAAAACTAATTGATGTACATAAAATATATATAAGCATGCAAATATAAATTTATATATACATGCACACACGTATTCACTATGTATTAACTTTTATATGCACAAATATATGTGCACAATGTATATGTGCATGGCTCTTCTACATAGTAAGATATATATGTAATCTATCTCTTCCATTTTATCTCTCCTATAAGGTGCTTTAAAGGGAAGAACTTCACCTTGTTTATCCGTATATACATTTGTTCACAATTCCATATATGCTATCAGGAAGCAGGAATGTACCCAATAATTATTCAACAACTGTCAGTTTCCTACTGTTTTTATTTCAGCTGGTGGTTTCAAAATCATGTAAGGAAATGGTGGAAAGATGTGGAGTTTATCAAAATCACATTTAACTCAGAAATGAAACTTAGATGTGAAGTTATACACATGAAATTCCTGTTTTTGGTTTGACACATTATGAGCAGTTGTCTTTCCTTCCTCAAATAGTGGGAAAGCAGACTTGTCTTCTAATGTCATTTCAGTCTCCCTTTTTCCAGAAATTGATTATGCATACGCACACATGTATTCAAGGTGGTTCTTCGTTGTGGCAGACTATATACTTAAAGAACCTGACATAATTTTTCCATTTTTCATCCTTTTGAAAGCTTTAATATTATTGCTGTAAATGTGGTTGTACAAAGCTATAAATTTCTCACTTAATCCTTTTTAAATCCTTCTGACATGTGACCAGGAGTTGGAAATACATAAATGTTAAATTTTATGTTTTTTTCCGTGTTACCATAGCCTGTTATTCTATTATAAACTGTCAGCTCTTACCCAATCAAAGTAAAATGGGTAAGAAAAGCTTATGGTAGTCCAAGGAACATTCCTTTTTGCATGAATTTACCAATCTTCATCAGATGTAGGCTAACTGATGAAACTTGGAGTTTTCAAAAATGGTAGCACAGAATGGGAAAAGAAAATGTCTCACTTCCTCCTACTTTGCTTCTCCCTAACTTTAGTATAAAAATATCTCTCTGATTTGCGATCTGTGTTTGGGTACATTTTGTCACTAGAAATATTTCTCTTGTGACTTAAGTATATTTCCTTTGGATTGTTTTATAATTTCAAACTCAAACTCAGTTGTTACAGCTTTTCATCCCAGATGAACATAGGACGTGTTTTGGTCAAAATTTCAGATTTTTTGTTTTCATAAAAGAGAGGGCTGACACATCAGTTTCTGCAAAATGATTTTACTATAACTGCCTCTCACCATAGTGAATTTTGGCTGTCCAACAAAACCGTAATAAGGAGTGTGCAATATTTTGCTTTGATTCACTTAAGGTGAGGGGAATCAAGCGTTGAAGCTTAAAACAGTTCTAGGTCAATCCAGCTCCTTCCTTCAGGAGTGTAAGATCATGGGCAATTACTTGTCCTTTTACTTAGCTATTTTCTCGTCAGCAAAATGGCAATAATCACATTTACTACAGAGGGTTGTTTCTAATGTTTTGAGGCTGAAAAGAAATTTGATATTTATGTCAAGTAGCACACAGAGGATTATCAATCACTATTCCCTACTATCATCAAGGGGTTTCCAAACTAAGTGTGAATTATCATTTTAATATCTGTCAGGGCTCCTTGAAGAAGTGGTTGATTTCAGAATGTAGGCATGGGGAATGCAAGATAGACCTGGAGAATCTTGTGGTGCCAGAAAATGAGAGATAGTGCTCAAGAGAGAATGGGGGCATCTTAAGAAAGCACAGAAGCCAACCTGAAAGACCTTCCAAAGGTCAAAACTGGAATAATTTAAGCAACAAAATAAATACAATACTGAATGACAGTCCATAGAATAAAATGAATATCCATACGTTTGAAATACTGATATAAGCAATAGATTGAATAAACTAATAAACAGAGAAAAAGAGAGCTCTTCTTTATAGAATTCCAGTTAATAAAAGAAGGAATGCAGAAAACACACAATCAACATTAGAACAACACAGTAATAATTGTTGCAGGAAAGATTCATCAAGAAGAACATGAGTTGCAATTTAAGCAGAAACAGAATAGCTGTATAGTCACAAAATGTCTCCCCCAATACACTTATTAATTAGTTACAAGTGGAAAAGAGTACTCGTATAATGGAAAAAACCCACAGACTCCGCTTCAACTACGTGATCAAGTTAGTGTCACTGCTAATAAAACTTTCAGGCATCATCTGGCCCTGATATGATGCACCAAGAAACACACACCACTTCTGTGATCTTGTTCCCCTAATGCATAACTTTAATGTAGTAATGAAAAAATACAGACGAAAACAAATTTGAGGACATCCTATAAAGTAACTGACCAGTACACCTTGAGTATCAAGGTTATGGAAGATAAGGGATAACCTTATCCTCCTAAGGAGATGAAGGAGATATGACAACTAAATTTGATATGAGTTCCTGCATTGGACTCTGGAACAGAAACAAGGACATCAGTGGAAAAACAAGTAAAATCTAATAAAATCTGTAGTTTATTAGATAATTTGGAACAATGGCAACATCTTAGTTTTGATAATTGTACTGTGCTTATATAAGATGTTAATGTTAGGGGAAGCTGAGTGAGGGTATATGCAATATTTCCATAAATCTAAATTTATTTCAAAACATAAAGTTAAAAATATATGTTAGGACCAAGTTATAATTCTCTTTCATAAAATATCTAGCAATATCAATGAAATATCTAGCAATATCAATGAAAAGGACTTATCTCTAATTCTGCAAAGTTTTCAGAAATTCTATGACTATTTTTGGTTGTATGTCTTTGGTTGTATGTCTTTTTCAAAGCAAAACACTGTTGCTCTTCATCAATTCTATTTTTAAATGTTTTTGGTTGGGTAGCTTGCTTCTCATTTCATATGTGTTTCCTTCTCTCCAAATGACTCAAGGTCACAAGGTGATTTGGAGAGAACCAAACGCATATGAAATCTTGGATTAGAATCTGAACTTAGAGGTGATATCCAGGAATTTTCTCAAAACTTCTATGCAAAGGCTACTAAGTGAGCAAAGAAGTAGAGGCTGGAATGAACCACTGAGCTTCATTTATCATTCTACTCTTCAGACTCTCACCTTAGGTCTTCATCTATTTGAGGACCAAAAAAGTACTTGATTTCTCTTCAGAATAGGCATAGTATAGAAAGTACAGTAAATGAGAGCAAACATCAACTTTCCACATAATTTCCAAATATCCCAGAGACTAACACAATTCTTGCAGTGATCAAAAATGTAACAGAACTGTTAACAACGCAGGAAATAAGGCATGGTCATTGATAGATTACAGGTCCGCTTCTTACAACATGATGGAAAATAATAATAACAATATTTTTTATCAAAATTAAATATGTACCAAACTTGTTTCTTTTACATGATTCCATCATCTTGCCTCAATAGTCACAGAACTTCTGGATTGCAATACTATACAAACTTTTTAAAAAGAAACATTGACATTTTACTAGGCACATCAAATGTGGTCAGTTTATGATTCATTTATGGTCCGTGATGGTGTAATTACAATAGCTATGTTTCTTAAATGATACTACCTTGTTGTTTTTTTTTTACCACGTAAAAATGTGTGTTATTTCTAGCAAAAGTCAAAAAATGTGGACATGGTTGTCGAAATGCTCATTTCAATGTTAATGATACTTACAATTGTGGATCATGGCCACAGGTCTCTCCTTCTAGCTTCTCAAGAGTGGTGCCATCTAATTGGAGAGAAGGTTGATAACACCTGGTATATAACCCCATTTTCTGCTCTAGACCCATCCACAGGAAAATGAATGCTGGAATATGTGTTTTACATAGGATGTCGGACAAAGGAATTTCAGATAAATAAGATTAAGAGCAAAATAATATATTTTTTAAAAATGGAAATTATTTGAGTATCTAGGAAATGATGAACTAAATTTCATCCCAGTCTTGTGTTTCTGGATAATTAAAGGCACCTGCTTGGGAAGCTCTACTCCTCAGCCCTTCCCGAGCATGGAGAGACATGACGTGCTCGAGTGACCACTCTCTCTTTGGTTCCAGTGATCTGGAATGTGTTCTTTCTTAATGCTTAAATGCAGTGATCCTTAATCTTTTTGAAGTGATAAGCCCCTTTAAGAATATGAAACGTATAGATTGTAGAGGGGAAAGGTGTCCGCAAAATCACACACAATTTTGCTATTTCAGGCAGCTCTGAGCTCTCATGAAATCCCCCCACTGGCTTTAGTTTAACAACTTCTGACAAAGCATTTTTTACTTTTACTATAACTGTAGCACAACAGCTCTGGCCTAGACAAGCAGGAAGCAGGAATATTGGTAGGCATCATAACCCTCGCTTTCAAGGAAATCACAGTATAGTTGGGGAGCTTACACATTCATTCATAAAAACACAAATGGCCTTTCATAGAGTTTTTTCCACATGCTTAGCATGAGTTATTTGATTTAATTCCCAAACTAATTCTACACAAGATCTGCTCCATAATTTGTGGGCCAAAATGTGGGACCCCTTGCTAAAAAAAAAAAAAAAAAAAATGCAAGAAAAACTGCCTTATGTAATGGTACTGAAGCACAAAGCCTTAGCCCTTCCATGTCCCCTCAACCATTCCTGGTGTTTTCTGCTTGCTGTTTTGATATTGCACACTCTTATGCACAGGGCACTCACTGGGTAAGTGCAGATCCTCACAGGTGTCCAGGGGCAGGCCCCCAGCTGGTGCCCCACCCCTCGCTGGCAGCAGATTCATGCATATGCATGCCCCCTTCCCAGGGACATGCAGCCCCAAGCATGGTGGACAGCCAGCCCCTAAGAGTGTGGCAACGTCCACACCAGTGTGCGCTGGGGCGGGCACCTGGAACACCCCCACTGAGTCTCCTGCTGAATGGACAATGGCACTGCCAGCTGCCGTGGGTGTAGCTGCAGCAGCGGTCCCTGGGGCCCTGTGCAGACCAGGAAGGGGGAGGCCCAGCGTGCCCTGGGTTGACCATGGAGGGTGTGGGGGAGGTGGGCAGGCAGATAGCTGGAAACCAGTCCTGGGGAGATAAAGGAAGCCAAGGAAAAAACCTGTGTGAGCTGAGGCCCCAGGTCGTGCCCACTCCCCACACTCAGTTGTCCCACTGGATTCCACAGAATGCAAATACAAAAGTTAAATTTATTAAAATTTCAAGACAGGAACCACAGATCCTTTAATTTCAAGTGTGGAGTCCTTCCAAGTTCAGGGCCCTGTGCCCCTGGGCCCCTGGGCCCCTGAATCTATTCTTTGGGATGGTCATTTCTTCCACGTTACCCATAAAGAAGCTGAGGGTGTTGGAGCAACTCTCCAAGGTGCACAGTGCTCGGAGTTGTGGTGCTGGGCTTCAAACCTATGTCTGACTGTTTCAAAGCCAACTCCTAACTATAAGGTGCAGCGAGATGGTGACGACAGAGGTGAACCAGCAGGAACACATCCAACAGTGAAGCACAGCACTTGCACCTAAGCAAGGGAAGGGTGCTGGGACCGGGAGGATCTCATTGGGGACAAGTCATAGCAAGGACCAAAGGAAATACAGAAGGGGAAAGACCCTTGGGTAAACTGTTTAGGGTTCCTAAAAGCAAGGGGCAGGGATGACTATGGTGAGATACATGGCACCATAGTGAATAGCAAATGGGAAGCAGGCTGGAGAGGAGAGTAAGCAGTTGTCTAAGGGGCCTTCCATGCACAGGCATGAAAAACAGGAGGAGGAACTCAGAATTCATAGAAGAAACCACAGGGAGCCACTGGGGAATAAGGAGCCAAATGTCAGTCATAGCCCAAGTCACTGGATCCAGGTGACTTGAGAGGCCCTGGAACATTCTAGACTAGTAGTCATGAAGCAAAGAAAATAGACAGTGGTGAAGGAACTGGCAAGTCCTGGATTATATTTGGAGTCAAAGACAGCAACTCTCATTCAGAGAACAATGTCTAGGTAGTAAGAGGATTTTAATAACATGCTTTTTTCAAAGCACGAAAATCTAAATTAAGCCATGGCTGAATTGTATTCATTCCAATTTAACCTCTACACTAACTCTACCAATATTGACCTGACGGAAGCACTTTCTTGCCTGGCAGGTCTCACTGCTGTTTCTCCACATTGGTAAATTAATCTGGAGATTATCTACAGCTGTACACAGTTTTCCAAGACTCTCTTAGAGATAATGAGTGAGGAACACAGCAGAGACACAAACCCTGATACACTGTAGGAAACTTGCTGTAATATTTTCAATGACTTTTTTTGTGTAAAAAACACAGGAATCAGACAGTTACTGGCACTACAAGTAAGTCACCCAGTTGGAACACCTTGGAGGCACACAGCCTCCATCTCTACCCTATGCCCATCCGTGGACGTGAAACAGGAAAAGTTCCCTTGTCCCCCAAAGTTTGGGAGGTCTCGACCCGCCTGATTAGGGTGGAGGGTTTTTGTTTTGTTTTTTTTGGTTTTGGTTTCTGTTTTGTTTTTTTTTTTTTTTGAGACGGAGTCTTGCTCTGTCGCCCACGCTGGACTGCAGTGGCACGATCTAGGCTCACTGCAAGCTTAGGGTGGAGTTTTTAAAACTGTGAAGGGAAGCAGAGCCTTGTACCTGCAGGAAACAGAGAGGTGGCAGGGTTTCGGAAGAGAGGCAGACCCGACAGTTTCGCATTCGTTCACACTCACCTTCTAGGATCTCAGGCGAGGTCCCCAGTTGAAACGGGAAAAATTCCTTTGTCCCCGTGGCAGGGCTTGCTATGGGGCAGTGGAGTGGCTCACTTCTTCAGTGCCCCGCTGCTCAAACCTCTAGGAGAGCATACAGACGGGCAGGCTGCGGGGCTCCAACCCCAGGGCAGTGTCTAGAGGTGAATGTTTACAACTCCTGAAGCCCCAGTGGGCATGTGTTACAGGGTACTCTTTTAGTTTAACTGGGTATACACAGCTCGTGTTAGCTCAGTTAGACCCCTGCCTTATCACAAGGACAGAGGGCTTTGTGTATCCCAGGGTTCTTGCCTTGGTGTACCAGAAGCGGATCACATCATGGGCTTGGAGAATGAGCACAAGGTTGTATTGAGTGGAGACAGCAGATGGCGGAAGCCAAAAGGGGATGGAGTGCTAAGGTTTTCCCCTGGATCCCGGCAGCTGAGCAGCCCGGGCTGTCCTCTGTCTGCCCCAGCCAAACTCCACGTTGTTGTTCTTCTGCAAATCGGTGGCCTGCCAACATGCAGGTGCCTGTTACTGTATTCCTGGCGACGTCCAGCCACCCATGTGTTCCTCTGCCTATCTGCTCATCTCGACATCCAGCAGCTTGTGTGTCTGCCTGCTAGGGTCTCAGGCGATTTTATAGGCCCAGGATGGGGGTGTGGCAGGCCAGGGCTGTCTTGGGAAGTGAAACAAAAATGCCTGTCCTCACCTAGGTCCGTGAGGGTGGAGCCCTAGCCAGGGACCATGGCCTTCCTCTACCCAGTACGTCCCCTGTTCCCTATCATTTAAAGGCACCACGCCCTTCCCTTCCCAGCACTTCCCTTCCATATAAGAAGCATGGTGCAATGGTCTCATATAGAAGAGAAAAGAGCTTAACTGTGGCTGAAACCAGTATCTTTGCTGCATAGCATTTGTTTTAAGATTTTTCTTTCTCAGCCAAGTTTGTGCATTTCAGGGCGGTGCATAATGTCGCCAAGAAAGCTTTCTGGATGATTGCTAGCGAATTCAAAGAGTTTCACATTGCCAAGTCCAATTTATCCATCTCAACCGCTCCACCAAAGTTACCTTATCCTCAAGAAAGCTATGTCTATGCTTGGAAGACTAGCTGACTTCAAAATAGAACTCTGCATTCTGCAAAGCATGCTCAATGCCTATTGCACTTGGATAATGCCTTTCTTCATAGTTATCCAGCATGCTTGGGCTCTCTGCCACTCCTGGGAGTGTAGCTCGTCACAGTAATGTTCACAGCCAGATCTCCACAAGAGAGGGTTAGATCTCAACACATTAGCCTCAGATATTCCTCATAACACAGACACAGGTAGGCATTATATAAAGTTTAACTTATCATCCATGCACACAGATGCATATACATATACAGAGATGATAGCCAACGAAAAAGTAAAGGCAAAGAAATACATACGTTGGTTTTATAATCTTTTTATGTAGATTTCAAAAAAAAAAGAAATGGAGTTTAGTATTAGTAGATAGTTTGCTAGGGCCGCCATAAAACAAAGTACCACAGGCTAGGCAGATTACACAGTCGAAATTTATTGTCTCACAGTTCTGGAGGCTAGAGTCCAAGGTCAAGGTGTCAGCAGGGTTTGTTTCTTCTAAAGTCTCTCTCCTTAGCTTATATACAAAATGCTCAAGATGGTCATCTTCTCCCTGTGTCTTCACATGGTCTTCCCCTTCTATGTGCCTGAGTCCTCATTTCCTCTTTGTATAAGATCATCAGTTAGATTAGATTAGGGCTTACTGGAATGACTTCATTTTACCTTAGTTAGCTCTTTGAAGACCCTGTCTCCAAATTCAGTCCCATTGTGATGTACCGAGGGTTAGGACTTTGGCGTATCAATTTGTAGGGGGGGGGAACAATTCAGCCATAACAGGTCGTATCCCATATAATAACTTTATTTTGTGAGATACAGTCTGGATGTAACTGTAGGAGTCAATTTAGGGTATGATGTTCACACCTCAATAGTGAGTTTCAAAAACATGTTTGATTTGACTTTGCATGATATCTCTCTTAAGGAAAGACTTTTTATCCGTTTTTGCTTCCCATCACTCAATTAACTCTTAATTCAACTCTCACTGTACACAAGATGCGGCTAACTTGCTATGAATAGTAAAAGATTCCTAGATGTCTAAGACGCAGCCCTGATTGTCAACATCATTTCAAATATTGATAACTCATGAGATTGTGTAGTTGGCATATGATAAATGCCAGAATATAAGCAGCCCTAGGGCAGTGACCGGGCACAGAGTTGGTGTGCCTTACATGCTTTGAGTAAATGTTATGTCCATACAATTATTTTTACAGTATGTCTTTGGTATCTGAAGAGGGTAAAAGTGAAGGTGGTACCATATTCCCAAAAATGTCTTTGTGACATTTTCCCAGTGACAGCTGAGAGTTTAGGACTAGAGATGGAACTATGTCTGACATGAATCAAAAGTAAAAAATTAAAGTCAGCAGTTAAAGACCACCACCTGTGAATCAGTCTTTCCAGTCTGTTCCCTTGAGGAAAATTTTTGAGGATTCCTTGAAAAAAATAAATATGGAGAATTGATTGGGAAGCTGAGGCAAAGTGTTACAAGATTGTATCACATTTATTAAATGTCATATGCAGCTTGATTACATGTTAATCCTTTATTTGATTAGTATGTTTAATTGGTCATAGTTAACAGAACTTCTTCCCCTTAATACAAGAGTTCTCCAACTTTCAAGGTATGCCTTTCTTTTTTTTCTCTGTGGAAGACAGTCTGAGTCAAAAACACAATTTAGTCCATTTCCCCCTTCAAATATTATGGAAATTTTTTTTTCTAGATTGATAGCCAACCTATCACACTTTAATCCTTCTGGAACTTGCTTGTGCCAAGAAGAAACCTTTCAGCACATTTGTTAACAGTGACCCAGGCAGCCTTCTCTGAACAGCCCACGGCTGTCACACACCCATTGCTACAATTTCTACAGACTTGAAGCTAACACTTCAAGCTAACACACAGTGTTTTTTAAGATCTTGTGTTAGTAATAAAAAAGTCATAAATAATTCCTGTGTGAAGCTCTCTAGTTTTCATCAGTAGTTTTGACTTAATACAAAGGCATTTTAGAAGTGAGTCCTATTACTGTCTGTGAAACAATGCAAGGCTGTGGTAGGTCTATTTGAGACAAGATTTTACAGCTATGTCATAAAACATATCTGAGTAAAAACACATGGTCTCTTGATCATTAAGATTTTTCCAATTGAATGGGCCAAGCTTCACAATATAGCAGAATTTAGTTTCTGCTTTGATACCTGTGATGAATAACCAAGTAATCCCAGAAGACCATGAATTTTAACAAAAGATTAGCAGTTCCCTAAAACCTAGTACGTGCTAACTGAAGTACACAAATAAACCTCTTTTTCTGATTTAGTCCAAAATAAAATATGCCCAGGAATGAGTGCTTGGATCCATTCAGTTGCTCACAGTAGCATCTATCTCTGGATATCAGTGCTGATTTCCTATCCAAATCTCCTCTTGATGGTATGAAAATATTTTCTCCAAAATAATAGTGATGCAATACCTTGAAAATGAATCAGAAGAGTAAATAAAAAAACTTCAGGTTCAAAAAGCATTAGCCAAAATTATTTCCTAAAATTCATTTTTACCCCATCATCACAGAGAAAACATTTTTTCTTAGAACATTGAAAGAACCTGGCAAATTTTCAGTATACAAAGCAATAGGATAAACTCTAGTCCTCCTGCTGTCCATTAGCTCTCTAGGCTAACTCATTCTCTGTAACTGCAAGCTTGTACTCTTTGACCTACGTATATCTTCCATTTCCTCCCCCTTCCCACACCTGGTAACCACCTTTCTACGCTGTTTCTGTGTATTTGACTGTTTTTTAAGATTCTTCATAAAAGTAAGATCATACAGTATTTTTCTTCCTCTGTCAAAACATCGTGTTGTACACCTTAATTTTATAAAAATAAGAAAAGAATCTGGCAGTACATGTAACATACACTTAAACGTTTCAGATTTCAGATTCATGGCCTGAGCTCAATTTTGGTTAAAGAGAGCACAATATGCTTAATAATGATTCATCCCTCCTTAGTTGGCATTCCCACTGATTTATTTTAAAAAATAGTCACTGTGACCAACAGGCCCAGAAGATATATGTGACTATTTCCCCTCGATATGCAGGTGGTTGAACTGTCTGAACTTCACACTCTTTTCACAGCCCAACTATTCCCCCAGGCACAACCGTGGACCCTGGGCCCATAACAGCATGCTGCCACAGGGGGAAGTGTGATCCCTGTAACTGTATCTCCGGCCAGGGTCCTAGTAACACTCCCTCCACACCCACCCTTGCCCGTATTCCGGCTTTGGCTGCATAGTTTCAAGACTCAAGGAAGCCCTGGGAATAAACCATAGGATGGAATCATTCAGCAAGTCCCTTAAGCTAAGTGTTTTTAATGCTACTTGGCTTATTCCAGGTTCTTAAGTTACATGCACTCCCAGTGTGCTGTTCTGGCCGTGGGTGGCCTGGGTAAGTCACCAGCAGCCCCAGCTCCACTGCACAAGCTGGCCTCTGACAAAAAGCCACTCCCTGCTCTGCTCTCTGTGGTGGAGAGAGGTGGAGAGCTCCCTCCTGGTCACAAGGAACAAACAGGCCAAACTGTGATCTCAGCGCATTAAACACATTCCTAGGTTGGAACTCAATTTCTGTGGCATACTCACATTTCACCTAAGAGACCAACCAAATAGTTTCATAACTTTTGTACACACACACACACAGCAAGAAAGAATAATTAACAAATCACCTTTTACATTTTAAGCAAATAAGCTCGTGGATAAGAAACACATTATGCCTTTATTACTAATCACTAGTAAATAAAACTGATTTTGGATTTTGGCAGTATATTTTAAATTTTTTATGTCTATATGGCCCAAATTCATAACAAGAATGAACACATAAATCATTAATTACCAAAAAACATCTAGCTTTTGTGTTTGAAAAAACAGGTATTGATATATATTGAGCAACTGTAATGTATCAAACACTGTTATAAGTGCTTTGCTTTATCCACACAGTAGCCGGATGGGATAAATGAAGACCTCGAGGGACAGAGAAATTATGTGACTTTTCCAGGGTCTCACAGCCAGCAAGCTGACGACCTTGGATTTGACCATCCGTCTGATTCCACAAACCAAACCGAAACATTATGTCCAAAACCCATCACAAAAGAGTATTTGGAAAGCAGTAACTGCTCAAGGCCTGTTTGCTGCTATGATAATAACGTTACTAAAATTGCAAGAAAAAGAATTATTGCTGCTACTTTGGTAAGCATTTGTGCAAAGAAACAGGATACTCAACCTGACTGAACTAGATAAATGAATATTCGCTATGTCTTCTGGCATAATTTATTCTCCCCACCCAAAATGTATTAACTTTCCAATTTTGACATTGTTCACTTTGAAATTGTGAACCTCTGGGCTGATAAAATATTAAAATATTTTAAGTTATGAGGATGTGGGGAAAAATTCAAAGTGAATTATTTACTAAAGCTATTTGGACAATAAGATATTCTTATAAATAGAGTCCGATTTTTAGTCACTTTAAAAAAGTTTGCAAGTTGTTCAATATTATTATCAATATTAAACTTTTACTGATTACATGTAAGTCAAAGAAATACACATCACTAAGTGGAATTTTCATCAATCAGACAAATATTTCATATATCATAGGAAGAAAGTCTCTAAAATATGTGGTAAAGAGAAAATGTTTTTACTCATTGCAAAAAATCACAAGCTTTGGGCCTGAAAGAGCTGGGTTTGGAATTCTCATTATAGATGTGTCCCTGGGAAGGTTTACACAACCTCCTTCAGTTTCCATTTTCTTGCTTTTGAAAGGCTGACTGTGTAGATTATATGAGATAATGCATTTAAAGCTCCAAGCATGTCTGGCATATAGTATGCACCCAGTAAGTGCTAGTTTTAAATAGTCCTTTACTTCTGGGGGTAAGGAACTTTTCCATGGGAAAAAGACACAGCAATGACATATCTCAGTAGGCATTGTTCATGGCAATTGTTTGGTCAGAAGCATAGCTTCTCAATTGTCTTTCATTTAGCTATGGGCAGGAGCAACTGTGTAAGAAGGGTGTGAACTCTGAACATAGACTGGTGTGGCTGTAGGGAGGGTGGATGAAGGTCAGAGAGGGTAAGAATGGTGTGAAATATGCTACCTGGCTGGCTGAGACCCAAGGTGCTGCAGAGCAGCCCAGGATGTGCAGGTCAAGGGGCTGTCTGGGAGGCGTGAAGCCTGGATTCCATGCTCAGGCATCTCAGTGGGTTCCCTCCCTCCTCCAGCCACCCTCATGACACACACACCGCTCGGTGTGCACGCATCTCAGCACAGTCCTGGAAGACTTCTGTCCCAGGTCTAAAGAGAGAATGCAGATTGGCCATTAGTCCTCATGAGGGCACCACACTTTCTCCTGGGCAGTCAGATTTGGGCTAAGGCTGAGAAACGGGATGGAGTGAAGAAGACGAACAGAGCCTGTGGGCACTAAAAATTAGGTACGTGACAGAAAACAGAGCAATGTAAAGAATGAGAGTCGGAAGCGTGTTCTAGAGAAGACACAGGAGGCAGAGTCTCAGAGGATGCTCTGTGAACTGAGCCCTTCCACTTAGGCTTCTGCAACGTCCTTTCACTTCAACTGTCCATCTACTTCTGCAAATCTGAGTGAATTATAGTCTCCTACTTATAATTCCCACTAAGAGATCTGGTTTTTTGTTTGTTTGTTTGTTTTTTGTTTGAGACAGAGTCTCACTCTGTCACCCAGGCTGGAGTGCAGTGGCACAATCTCAGCTCACTGCAACCTCCACCTCCCAGGTTCAAGTGATTCTCCTGCCTCAGCCTCCCAAGTAGCTGCGACTACAGGACCCCACCACCCCAGTCAGCTAATTTTTGTATTTTTAATAGAGACAGAGTTTCTCCATATTGGCCAGGCTGGTCTCGAAATCCTGACATCAAATGATCCACCTGCCTCGGCCTCCCAAAGTGCTGGGATTACAGGTGTGAGCCACTGCACCCAGCCTGTATTTTCTTATACATCCCATCCATATAAAGAACTTGCCTAGCAATGAACAACCTCTTAAATTGTTAATAGTTTTGCTTTTATTTCTTCAGATTATTTAACGGATATTTATTGTGTTTCCTGTAGCAGAGAAAACAAAGATTTTGCTGGAAATACAAAGATGTGTGAGACATTGCCCTGATAATCTGAGACCTGTCAGTCCAGTGTAGAAATCGGAGTCAAATACAGAAATAAAGAGCACAGAAGTGGAAATCTGCACAGATTGTTACGGAAGTGGGTGAGGGTGGGGTCCCAAAACCAGTCCATCAGTCCAGGGTGGTCGGGAGGCATTTTTAATTTATTTTAAGTAAAGGAAAAAAAGAAAGGGAGGGCAGGGACGTCAGGGACAACTTAGGCCAATCCCTTTTTCTTCATTTAGTGTTAGGTGTTATAACATAGTTGATGGACTTACCAGAAGAAGGGAAGTACAAAGAAGACAAACAGAGGAGAGAGAAATTTCCAGCGCAGTGTGTCCAAAGTGACACATGGCCATGTGCTGCACAGACGCAGAAATCCCAGACCTGGTAGTGGTCACAGAGCATTACACAGAAAAAACAGTCCTACAAAAAACCCAAACACTCTGCACATCATTCCTTTGCCCAATTTAAAATGGCATTTATTTGACGGCTGTCTTTGTCTGACTACCAGACGCTGTGTGTCCTGGTGGCTGTGGCTGAGTCAACGAAGGACTCCTCAGCTCCCAGCTTCTGCCTGATGTTTTAGCCACACAGCACTTAACCATGCAGGGCGCCCATAAGGTCCTGCAAGAAAGTTGCTCTCACGCCCAAAACAACAGCGGTAAGGCTTGCTCTGTTTCTCTTATTTGTCTGATTTTGCACATTAAAATATCTAGACCTGGAGCTCACTTTATTTTCTCTAATAGTTTCAATCACCGTATATTCCAACACTGGCTATAGAAAATAATAAACACAGGATCACAAGTGTATGACAAGAAGGAGGTTGCTATAGACCAATTCTACTTTTCCCATGAAATTCTTTCAGTCTCTCTCGAACCCCAAAACCTTTCCCAGACCCTTAACTACATATATATGTGTATGCGTATATGTATACATACATATACACATACATATACAAATACATATATATGCATATATACACATACATGTACATACACACACCTATGTAATCGTAACACTCGGGATGTTTATATTATACCTAAGTGCAATAACTTCAACATTATTTAGAAACACTCATTAGTGCCTCAATCATATTGCTCCAAAATTGCTCAGAATACAGAATTAATGACTTTAGCATTAGAGTTATTGACATGTGTTCATCCAACCAGTCTAAAGTAGAGGTGGGGATAGAATTAATGATTTTTTACTCTGCATTTTGCCTGTTTGTTTCTCTATGCTTTGCGAAGGAAGGAGCCCGCCCTCTCCTATACATAGGTGTATTTTGTATTTCCTCTTGACTCCTAGGTAGAGCTGGTTCTGTTCAATACCCCTTCACAATAATGATCACAAAGATTAAGCGTAAGCCTTTTGGAAGACACAGTGCTATTTCCATAGAGAAATCTATCTTGTGATGTGGGACATTTTTGTTTCCATTACAAAAATGACAGCTCGTGGCTATGAAAACTGCTGATGAGACGTTTTAATAGTGTTGTGTGAGCTCCTGATAATGGTGCCATTAATCTTAGCATCATTCAGACTTGAGCAGACTCTAGCAGGTCATCTGCTGCATTGTGAGTGTTTGATTTCATTATTTTTGAGCCATCCCTGATTAGATGAGAGGCGGTGCAATCGCAGATGTCACCCAAGGCGGCCTTCTCCATAAATAATCACTCACTCCTTCTGTCCCACAGCTCCTGGGCTCTCTATCAACTCTCTGGGTCTCCCTGCCTTAGAGGCAGGCTGAACTCTGCTGCCCATGGGTTACCATGCAACAGGAGCTGGGACTGGTGCAGAGTACCCAAGTGTATCTGGTCATGGGAGACTAAAGAGCAAAGGTATTTGTACTCTGTGTTCTCTGTCCATCCTTGGAATTTTTCATCAATTTTTTCAGTCACCCTGAATCCATTCTGGAATTCAAAACACGTAATAACGGTGCCATGTAAAGGAATTGTTGCAGATGTCTACATGATCCCTTTGAAACAATCCTTTACATTTTAGAAAAATATCTTCCTTTGAAGAAGAGATGCCCATAAGGGCCTATTGGCTCCTACTGACCTACATATTTTTGATTTCCTAATACCATACTTCAGGCCCACTTTTGGCAATCCACCAGGAATTTGGAGTAGAGAGACTTTGAGTTAGATACTTTCATACAATAAATTTTATCTGACAAGTCAAGCACTTGCTTTTATTACCATGTCTCATTTTCCCAGGCATATACACTTCACAGATTCAAAGGGCCTCTCCACTACTCCAGCCCTGGGTAGTCCATGTGCTCTTTGTAACACTTTCTTTAAGTGAGTTAAAATGAGACCATTTTTTTCTAATTACATTGTGTGTGGAAAATTTCCTTTTAAAAATAAATGCCTACAAATTTCTGAGGCAAATGCCACTAATAAGAATATTCATAAAGCCATCCTTATACCATTCAAATTTTATCTGTAATTGTTGACTGTTTTTATACAATGCTATCAAATCAGTTTTCTTCCTCTCATATAAATATAGTTGCTGAGGGAGGGAAGGAGAGCCCAGGGTGTTTTAATTAGTTCAGTGATTTAAAGGCCGTCCCCTTTATGTGTTTGTAGGTATTAAAAAGCTTTTCTGGATTATACTCTTATGGTACGATACTCTTACTGCAGAGAAAAAGCCTATTACAGTATCCTTTATCCCAGTGGAGAACACATTTTACACTGCTGGCTACAATTAATTGCCTTTCACTGTGCAATACTGAAAGGGAGATTGAAAATTTATATTATCTGATGTCAGGCAGTTGGGGATGTGCCTTGTAGGGTATCACGTTAAAACAGCAAAATTAAAACCACTGACTGCCCCTCTTAAACTGAAGCTGTAAACTCTTCACCCAGAAATTCCCTTGGCTCTTCAGCAAGATTTCCAAGCCCCATTTCTCTCTGAGTTCTTTTTGCTGCAGCGTATGTATGAAGGAGAGCTCGTGTCTGTGCCCCATCTCCTGTTTATGCATTCATTCATTTCATAAGGAAATCATGAGTTTCTGACCTCCCCCAGCCACTGAGTTTGGAGTTCTGTTGTGAACAAAGCCAAGGACGCCTAAATCCTGGCCTGACCACTTTCGAATTCTGAGACACTGGGCAGCTAACTGACTTCACCTCTCTGTGCCCAATTTTCTCTGTCTGTCAAACAGGGACCCTAACAGTGCTTACCTCATACAGTTACAGATAGAAGATGGAGAAGGTGGCTTTACTTTCCAGGAACGCAGAAATGCAATGGGCATGCATTTACATTTCTGTGTGTGTGCTTTAAGATTTTCCTAAGGGCTTTTACATACAGGATCTCACTTTATCCTCCTGCTAGCTTTGCAAGGTAGTATTATCTTTATTCTATTCAAGAACTGAGGAAACTGAGGCCAGAAAAGGGTCACAGATGAGCCTGACATCCCCCCAAGTGTCCCTCAGTACATAATAGCACTCCTAGACACGGCTTCACAAAGCCCATCTCATAGAGAATTACCTAACGACAAAAAATGTATTAAAGCTAGCAGCCATCAGCTTATAGTCTTGGAGTCATATTCTTGTTTGTAGTAGATGACTGTTTGTGGGTTCTCTGAACTGCCTGGCCAACTACTTTGATACAAATGCACTGAGGCCAGAAATCCCAATACTAACAACCCTTCCTTGAAGGAAAACATTGACCCTTTCCTATGATATTTGTCAAAAATGTGCATAGAGCTACGAGTGGGAGCACCTTTAGTCTATAATGCTTCAAAGTGCACGATTCATCAGCCTAGTTCTTGAAAGGAAAAAGCTGGGTAGAAAGATCTGCAGTCTAGGGGAAAGAGAGATGTCATGAAGAGAAGCAGAAAGCAGTGGTGTCAGCCCTGTAGCATCTTAGTCGCCTTGACTTTTTAGCCTCAGGGGAAGCCCTACAGACTACCGATGGTAGCATGTGTCACCCAGAGCCAGAGGGAAGTCAGCAAAACACGTCCGGTTCAGCATTCCAGACGTAGTCCTCAAGGCTTGTTATCTGACCCAGTTGGACCTGTTGAATCTAATTTACACTTTTATTAATAAAAGCAAAGCCCCTGCCCCTTGTGGCTGTGCACATAAACCTACACTTGCATCTTGATTGATGCTGATCCTTTTAGGATAGCACCAAAGGAGGCTTGAACTTCTCTACTTTTTTTTTAATGTAATGGGGTGCTAAATATACAGTTTAATTATAAGCACTTAAATTACAGTGACATCAGTGTCTTTGCTGCTGAGGGACAGCCAAGGAGGAGACTGTCAGACCTGGAGTGGTTCTCATTCCATAGGAACACATAGACTCAGCACAGAGGCATGTGGAAGTGGCAGGGGGACCTTTAGGTAATGTCTAGGAATAGCTGGCTTCCATTCGAGATTTTGTGGAAAGAGCAAAGCAAGGGGATAGAAATTTCTGGAAAGGTGAGGAAGAGTAGTTTAATAGACACAACAAAGATTATTGCTGTGTGTGTGAATTCTCTTCTGCTATTTTAAACAAGCTTCATGGAAAAGTTCAACTGACAGACCAGTTATTAATAGATTCAATAGGTTCCAAACTACGTGGAAATTTTTTTCTATTTAAAATGAACAAAGTATGCATTATTTTAGTTTTTCTCTTACATAGAGTTTTCAAAAAAATGCTTTCCACATTTCAAAACTAAACACGTTTGTTGTGGATAAAGAAGCCAAAACAAAGCATTGATCAGTTATTAATTTATAGACATGTATTGTTTATATCCACAGCACACGATTTTAAATCAAAAAAATATAGGGAGCATTTTTGTTACTTTGTAATAGTTTTATTCACTATTTTAATTGACTATCAGTATGCTAATTTGTGAGTATGCCATCATTAATTTTTAATTTTAATTTTTTTTTAGAGAAGGGACTTTGCTCTGACACCCAGGCTGGAGTGCAGTGTCATATGACCTTGACTTACTGCAGCCTCAACCTCTTGGCCTCAAGCGATTCTCCCATCTCAGCCTCCGCCAAGTAGCTGGGACCACAGGCATGCGCCACCATGCCTGGCTAATTTCATTTTTATTTTTTGTGGAGACGAGGTTTCACCACGCTGCCCAGGCTGGTCTCAAACGATCCTCCTGCCTTAGCATCCCAAAATGCTAGGATTACAGGCATAAGCCACAGCACCTGGCTCCATGATTTATTTTTTTTATTTTTATTTATTTATTTATGTATTTATGTATTTATTTATTTATTTTTTGAGACAGAGGCTCACTCTGTCGCCCAGGCAGGAGTGCAGTGGCACCATCTCGGCTCACTGCAAGCTCCACCTCCCAGGTTCATGCCATTCTCCTGCCTCAGCCTCCCGAGTACCTGGGACTACAGGCGCCCGCCACCACGCCTAAATTTTGTACTTTTAGTACAGATGGAGTTTCACCGTGTTAGCCAGGATGGTCTCAATCTCCGGACCTCGTGATCGGCCCGCCTCGGCCTCTCAAAGTGCTGGGATTACAGGCGTGAGCCACCGTGCCCGGCCGATTTATTTTTTTTAAATACCAAATATAGAGACTTCTGTACTGACAAATTATTTATGTAGAATAAATAAAGTCATTAACAGTATATTTAAAGCTTGATGCTATTTAAAAATACATTCCTAGAAAAAAACTACATCCAAAAGTATGCAAATGTCTAATGCTCTGAAAAGTATTAGCTGAGCATTGCAAACACACCCTCCACAAAGTTTGTAGTGAGTAGTTATCAGTAAGAACTGTTATAAATGAGTGCCATTTTCTTCTGCACCTTGCTGGCCCCTTAAAGTATCACATTTTGGCATTGGAAATTACGTAAGAAAAACATATTTTTAAAAAATTGAAATTATTTAGTCTTGGCTGGGCATGGTGGCTCACGCCTGTAATCCCAGCACTTTGGGAGGCCGAGGCAGGTGGATCACGAGGTCAGGAGATCGAGACCATCCTGGCTGATGCAGTGAAACCCTGTCTCTACTAAAAATGCAAAAAATTAGCCGGGTGTGGTGGCGGGCGCCTGTAGTCCCAGCAACTCGGGAGGCTGAGGCAGGAGAATGGCATGAACCCAGGAGGTGAAGCTTGCAGTGAGCTGAGATGGAGTCACTGCACTCCAGCCTGGGGGACAGAGCGAGACTCCGTCTCAAAAAACAAACAAACAAACAAACAAACAAAAAGAAATTATTTAGTCTTATTCTTCAAATTGCTTATTTATTTTCTTTTCTCACTTTTCTACTGGGTATTGAACATTTTCCAACTTACTAATAAGGGCTTTTTATATACCTAGTGGTTAACCCTTAGTCATGTATATTTTTCTTTTTGAGTTTTGCTGTGGTAAACTTACAGACACAGAAGGTTAAAATATACATTAAATATATAACATACACAATATTTTCCTGGGGGTTTTACCTTTATAGCATGCTCATTAAAGATTTTCCCAATTGCAAAAACATGGAAATAATTTTTTAACATTTTCTCACATAAAATTTATATGAAGTTTTATTTAGTGAGATAGAAGCTTTAATTTGTAAACGTTTTAAATAGTTCATCAATTGCCTCAATATCATTTAATAAGCATGCTACATTTTCCTCCTGATTTTTTAATTTGTGTCCTATATTAAATCCCTACATACAGTTTTTCAGCGTTTATTATTCCAGGTGAACTTTGAAATCAGCCAGTATTTCCAAATGATTTGGAATTTTGACTGGAATTTTGTTAAATTATTTCTGGAAGGATTTATAATATGTATCTTTATTCACGTTTTCTTTTGTGTTCCTTAGAGGAATGGTATATACATTTTTTAATCTAGTCGTAAGCTTTCTGTTAAATGGATTCCTCATTGCCAGAGAAACTTGATCTAGTTCCTTAATTTTCTAAGTGATTGTTATGCATAATTAGATACTATAGTATTTAATTTGTAAACAAAACCATTCTGATTTGTTCTGACAGATTTTAATTGCTTCTTGAGTCCAAATAGATGAAAATAATTACCAGTTTACCCCTACCTTTTCTTTCTGTTTTTATTATCTATGATAGTAAAGAAATTTTTCTTTTAATTCCAAGCTCTCATGTCTTATCATTTAATATAAGTCTGACATTTTAGGTGTTCTATATAAGGTTAAGCAAGTATATCCTCCTCTTCCTTGCTTATTAAGCGTCTTTATCAGATTGTACACTCAATTTTCAGTGTCCGTATTAAGCATCGTTAGGGATACTGGTAGATTCTGAAAGTCTATTTTAAACTTGTAATAATAAAGTTCCTCAAGTTTTAGCTGAACACACAACTACCTCAAAAGAGGCTACTTCCCAACTTTTGTTGATATTAGGCCATGCAGTTAATTTCTGGCCAATGGAATGTGTGCACAAGTGATGTCAGCAACACGTGGCTTACTTCCTTAAAGGTAACTCCTTTTTCTAGGCTCTCTACCGACTTCCTCTAGACTTTTTCCTTCTGGCATGTTGGGAAATAGCAACAATTGGAATAGCCACCTTGGACCGAGAGATGGAAGCTAGTTGTTGAATTCAGTAGAGTCCATCTACCTGATTGAAAGCCTGGACTCACTCAAGAAGCAGAGTAGTTTATCAGTCAGGACCACTGTCTTCCTGAGACAAGAGACTGGGGTAAGGGAGATACATATGTACACACACACATATATATATGCACAAATACTTATATATGTATGTATAATTTAAATAAATTTAATGTAAAATATAAATATGTTATATATACAGGTATATACAAATTTATACATTTATACATAAATATTTAAGCAATTGTGGTCTAGTGTTTCTTTCTTAAAACAGCTAAGTCTATACTACACATCAATTAATATAGGCTAGTCTAATAATCTTTCAATACCATGCAAAATTTATTGACTCCTATTTAACTTACGGTTTTTACATGTGGTTTTATTAATGAACTAGCCTGTACTTGAGAGAGGCAAGACGGCGTGAGAACACAGCCTCTGAAGCCAGACTTCTTCAGTCTGAATCAGATTTCTCTTTCTTTATGGCTCCAACGTTGAAAATATTTACCATCTCTGTGATTTATTTCCTTCACATCTAAAATTGGGAAAGTCATTGCACGTATTCCAATGATTGATGTGATAATGAAATAAGTAAATATAAGTAAAGGGCTTTAGATAGTACCTGGCACAGAGTAATGCTCAATGAGTGCCACCTATTATTACGGTTATTGTAAGTGCGAATGTGTGCATTTGTTGTTGTTGTTGTTGTTATCAGGTTTTAATGTCTGGGTTATCCTACTGCCTTTATTGAATCAATGTTTGTTTTTTCCCATTTTTAATTTCTTTGTCATGAAAGAGTTTAACTAGCATCGCCATCATCGTTTTGAAGTTTGTCGGTTTTCCTTTACACAGTTTTAATTTATCCTGATGAAGTTGGGCTGCCTCTTTTCTTTTCCAAGATTATTTTATCTTCTGTTGATCTTACTCTAGGATTGGCTATTCCTGGAAATTATCTCTTCTAAATCACCACCATAGGGCTGAGGCTTCCTGAAAGTTAACATTTGCCTAAAACCAAAGCTTAAATGCCCCCATATAGTTTGTGGCACAGGTCTCTCTAAGTCCAAGGAATTGCTGTCTGCCACATCAAAGTGAAATTATTGGGACAGTTCAGATTAATTATCGAACTTATCCAAACCTCTCAACTCCCGTTTCCTTTCTTCAGCACAGGCACATGACTTGTGAACAAAGGTGCCTGTTCGGCCTGTTCATGCACACAGCATGATAGTCATAAGACAGTACAGGCTACAGGAGATGGGGAACCTGAGACAAGTCATGTTGCTGCAGTTTTCAGGACATGTGCTCTTCTATGTCTTCCTGTCACCCCTCTCAACGCTATTGAGAATGTCTATATGTAATGAACATTATGGGAAGTATAATTAACTACAGATCAGTCACCACCCTTCTGCCAAAAAGCAACAGCTGAAGTGATCAGGCTAGATGGAAAAGGAGTTATGGTTGCTGTAGTGGTTTGAATTGCTCCCCAACATTGGCCCCAACAACAAAAAAAATGATATCAAGTTCTAAACCCCAGCGCCTATGAATGTGACTTCATTTGGAAATAAAGTCATTGAAAATGTAATGAAGTTGAGATCATGCTGGATTAGGGTAGGCCCAGATCCAATGAGTTGTGTGTTCAGTGGATAAAGGAGAGGGAAATCTGTACACAGAAACACACACACAGAGAAGACCATTGGAGACGGAGGCAGAGGTCTGAGGGATGCAGCTATAAGCCAGGAAATGCCAAAGATTGCTGGCAACCACAAGAAGCTAGAAGAGGCAAGGAGGGGTTGTGCTTTTCAGGCAGAGCTTGGTCCTGCTTTCTGATTTCTGACATCTAGGCTCCAGAAGTGTAATAGAATAAATTTCTGTTTTAAGCCAGTCAGTTTGTGGCACTTTGTAATGGAGCCCCCAGAAAATTATTACCGATTTTGATACCAGGATGTAGAGTGCTAAGTAACACATACCTGAAAATATGGGAGTGACTTTGGAATTGGGTTATGGATGGAGGTTGTAAGCATTTTGAGGCATATAAAAGAAAAAGCCTAAATTGCCTAGATGAAGTTGTTGGTAGAAATATGGACAGTAAAGACACTTTGGATGAGGAGTCCAAAAGAGATTGCAAGTGTAGAGAAGGCTTCTGTAGTCTTAGTGGTACCTGTATCTTTACAAACATAATGTTGGTAGAAATAGCAGCATTAATAATGCTTCTGGTAAGGTCTCAGAAAGAAACAATGAACATATTATTGGATAGTAGTGGAAATGCAATCCTCATTATAAAGTTGTAGATAATGTGGCTGAATAGCTGCATTACTATTGTGAAGAAAGAATAACTTGTAAGTGACAAACTTGGCTACTTAGTGGAGGAGGTTTCCAAGCAAAGTATATAAGGTGTGGTCTGTTTCTTCTTGCTGCTTATAATAAATTGTGAGAAGAAAGAGATAAATTAAAGAAGGAACCATTAACAAAAAGGGAAGCAGCACTTAATGATTTGGAAAATTCTCATCCTATCCATATTACAAAAGATGCTGAAGCATGCTCTGGAGACAACATCAAGGATACAGCAGGACAACCTTCTAGGGGGGAGGTGAGGCATGTCTGCTCAAGGATCCAATCAGCCATCATGGCAGCAGCCAGGAATAGTGATTCATTATCCGGGAAGAACCAGTGGACAATTTCCTTGTCTGCTGGTGTGGATTCCCTTGACATACGTGAAACGCACAAGGGTTTTAATAATGTTATACAAAAAAATAAAATAAAATAAAATAAAAACCTGCCACTTTGACTGAAGGGAATAGAAATGGGATAAAAGAAAGGACAGTTGTCATATTCAGGGATTTCATAGGCAGAAAAATGGCCTATAGATTTACTCGTCTATGAACTCATGTTGTCTTTTAAGAAAAAGGGAAGAGTGACTCTGAAAACACCGAGGCAGAGGCCAGAGGCAGTGAAGTTGTCCCAGAGGACAGAAATCTGTGCCCCAGGATAGGCCTGAGAATATCTATCCTATTCCTGTACCACCACTGCATTTTAGAGGCAGAGAACTTTTTCTCTGGTGTCATAAGTCCACAGCTAAGGAGAAATTTCACTCAAAAATGAATCATACCCAAAGTCTTCCTGAAAGTTAATATTTGCCTAAAACCAAAGCTTAAAAGTCCCCATAAAATTTGTGGCACAGGTCTCTCTAAGTCCAAGGACTTGCTCTCTGCCACATTAAAGTGAAATTATTGGGACAGTTCAGATTAATTCTTGAGATTATCTTACAAGTGAAAGACCCAAAGTCTTACCCATATTTGATTTAAATAATTTAAATGGTAAGATTTGGGACTTTTTGAGTTAATGATATTTAGATGATATTTTGGACTTAGAGTTGATGCTAGCACAGGTTAAGATTTTGGGGGATGTTGAAATGGGGTGAATATAATTTGTATATTGAAAGAATGTGAATTCGGGGAGAGGGCAGAGGATGGACTGTAGTGGGTTGAACTGCATTCCTCAGAAAAAGTTTCGAGTCATAGTCCCCAGTCCTCGTGAGTGTGACCCTATTTGGGTATAGTACATCATTTAGTGCTTTTCTCCTATGGTTGCAACAAGTATGTTTGTTCTCAACGCTTCCATTCAGCATTGTTCTGGAAGCCCTAGTCACGGGCATAAGGCGTGAAGCAAGAAAGCATTCAAATTGGAAAAGAAGAAGTAAAACTACACTTCTTTAAAGGTGTGATTGGTAGACATAGAAAAACTTTATGAGATATTCCAAAAAAGGGAAAAAAGCTAATAAATAAATTTATCAGGGTCACAGAACTAAACGATCGATATACACAGATTCATTCTATTTCCACATAGTAATAAAAACTGAAAATGTATATTTAAAAATATAAATTGAAATTTTAAAATAAAATTTAAAAGCATTTTAAAAAATCAAAACATGTAGGGATAAATTTCACAAAATATGGGCAAAAATCTAAAAAGACACTTCAAAAGCGAAGACACTTACAAATGCCCAGTAGGCAAAAGTACCCAACATCTTTAGTCATCAGGGAAATATGAAATCAAACCACAGAGATGCAGTTTCACTCCAATTAGAATGGCCAAGGGGTGGCAGATGTGAAGCAACTTGAGCACTCTTGCATTGATGGGGAGGAATTATCAACATTGAAGACGTGTTTGGCAGTTTCTTGTACAGTTAAACATACTTTCACCTTTGACCCAGAAATTCCTTTTTTCTTTGGCATTTACCTAAAAGCAATGAAAACATATATTCATAAAAATACTTATTCAACACATACATAGCAGCCTTATTCATAATACCCAAAATTCATGAATGGCAAATGGAGAATAAACAAATTGTGGTACATTCTTACAATGAAATCACAGCAAAATAAAGGAAAAACTACTACTGATACATGCAACAACATGGATTAATCTGAAGAACATCATACTGCGTGAAAGAGGGCAAACACAGTAGAATCTATGACTGCATGATTCAGTTTATATCAACTTCAAGAGCAGGCAAAAGCTCATCACTAATCTTAGAAATCACAACAACGGTTGCCACTGGAGTGCACTTGAAAGGAACCTGAGGTCAGCTCTTAAGCATTGAAAATGTTGAGCATCTTCTTTTGGGTGGGGGTCACATGGGCAATCAATTGTTAAAATCTCACTGAGCATTTAAAATCTAGGCATCTTATTTTGTGGAAATTATACACCCATGAAGTAAAAACAAAAAGAGCAGTACTATCGGAAAAAAAAATATATGAGTATTTGCAGAAAAATTCCAAAGCTTTCAGTTGAATAAAATCCGAAAGAAGCATGTGTTTATGTGAATTTTAAATTGCTTGTCTAAGTTGTCCTAATTCTCAGTTATGATATGAGTAAGAAAAACTGGAAATATTTTATTTAAATCATGATAACTTAAAAAACTTTTTTCAAAACCTTCTTCTTTATGGAAGAATTCACTTTTAATTTCCCTAATGTTTCTCTTTCTAGATATGTTAGCATTAAAGCTGCTTTCTGTCTTCTGTGCCTGCATTGTCTCCAAAAGGCAAGCTGAACAAATTCCTATATTTCTAAGGGTTTCCTCCAGCGACAAGCAACTGGACTTTCTACTCCAGGCAAAAATAAATAAATCACAGAGATTTCCCAGAAGGCAAAATGTTCCAATTCCATGGCACCGCTGTTCACTACCTACACATATATGAACCCAAAGATGGAATGTTCTTATTTCAAATCTACTCTGTATATCAGACCATGGGGGTTCCCCCCACCTTTTTTTTTTTAAGAGGGAGCCTCGCTCTGTCGCCCAGGCTGGAGTGCAGTGGCGCCATCTCAGCTCACTGCAACCTCTGCCTCCCAGGCTTACGCCATTCTCCTGCCTCAGTCTCCTGAGTAGCTGGGACTACAGGTGCCCGCCACCACGCCCAGCTAATTTTTTGTATTTTTAGTAGAGATGGGGTTTCACCGTGTTAGCCAGGATGGTCTTGATCTTCTGACCTCGTGATCCGCCCGCCTCCACCTCCCAAAGTGCTGCGTGAGCCACCGCGCCTGGCCGGTTTTTCCCTTTTTTTTTTTTTTTTTAACACAATTTACTTTTACTTCCAGGTGAGTATTAATTTAAAATTCATTTTAGATAGTTTAGATAATATGGACAAAAGCTGAAAATATATTTCTCAAGAGAAGATATACAAATGGTCAGTAAGTAAATGTAAAAGTGTCTCATAAATTTATTTTCTGTATGCAAATTTGCTTATTTTTTAGCTATTTTAAAATATTTTTAACTTTGTTTAGTACCTACATTAGACCTGTATAGTTAAAGAAACTTAAATACAAGTGATAACCTAGTTAATGTGTCTCATTTTTTAATAAACACTGAAATAATATCTATTTAATCCCAACTGAAACTGAGTCTGGGGCATCAGCTTTGTCTTCGGGATTGTTGTTTGACATTAATGTAGTTATTTCCTTCACACAGATTAATATTTCCAATTACAGAGTATTGACTCTTGTGTTATTTCCACCTTACAGTGTTTTAGTATTCCACATTAGAATGTTTTCTTGTTTGTGGTTAAAACAATTGATAACCTGGGAACAGTTTCTCCTTTATACATGTCTCTGAAGCCAAAAAAGACTAAATGGCAACTGGTATACATTATTCATCACAAAGAATAAAACAATCTAGATATACTTTATTTCATTATTAGACAAAATGACTTCACAGACAGACGTAAGGTTATACTTGGAATATTGATGATGGTCCAGCCTTCAGCAGTTTTTCCCTCCTTTGCATCACATACTCTGAGTTGACAATGTCTGCATGGGCTTAGAAGCCTGTTCTCTTCGAAAAGGCTTTGAAGGAATGTGGTTACTTCATTGCTATATAGTAGCCTGCACCACAGGATATCCTAGAGATGAAACAAATAAATATTGGGATTTGCTATGTCATGTTTGATCCCTCAGTGAGAGCATAATGACAGTGCAGAGCCTGCTCCAGACATCCTCAGTGCTGTAGCTTTCCCTCCCCAAAAGTAAACAAATGTTTGGCAGAGAATCAGTTGGTCCATATGCTTGTAGGTGGCAGAATATTTACACAGAAACGTGTTCCAACCTTTATTTTCACCTCTCTCTTTTAAAGTGTTTGTTTCAGCTTTCATGAGAAAGGATTTCCAAAATAAAAATACTTTCCTACAAAGGCTTTAGCTGTCACCTTAAATTATTACCTTAAGAGCCCTTAAAATGTCATGTTAATAACAGCAGAAATATAGGAGGAAAAGACCTGCACTGGACAGTAAAATATATTTTGGAAAATTTGTATTTTCTAGAACCTTGTCTACTACTAGAGGTTTTGTAGAGAGGTGGTGAAGGTGGTATGTGGGGTTGCGGGGGAGGAATGGAGTATATCGCTGGGGCTCAATCAGTGAAAGAACAAGACTAATAGAACTTTAAGAAACAATGTGCCTGATTTTACAGATGACTTCTGTACAAGCATCCTCTTGATTTTTGGAAATGCAGTTGAAACTTGAACAACACAAGTTTGAACTGAACTGGTGACTTGTATGTGAATTTTCTTCAGTTTCTGCCATCTCTGAGACAGCAAGACCAACCTCCTCTTCCTCCTCCTCCTCAGCCTACTCCAGGTTAAGATGACAAGGATGAAGACCTTTACGATGATCCATTTCCGCTTAATGAAGAGTACATATAGTTCCTCTTCCTTATGATTTTCTTAATAACATTTTCTTTTCTCTAGCTTATGTCATTGTAAGAATACAGTGTACAATACATATAACATACAAAATATGCGTTAATCAACTGTGTATGTTATCAGTAAGGCCAGCAGTAGGCTATTAGTAGTTATTTTTGGGAGCCACAAGTTATATGTGGATTTTTGACTGCTTAGGGCCAGAGCCCCTAAGCCTTGTACTGTTCATGGGTCAATGGTGCACCTTTTACTCATGCATGTATTTTATTGTAAATAAAAGATGAAGGGCACGGTGGAGTGCACCTGTAGTCCCAGCGACTTGAGAGACTGAGGTGGGACCAGGAATTCAAAGCTACAATGAGCTGTGATTGTACCACTGCACTCCAGCCTGGGCCACAGAGCAAGACCTCATCTCTGTTAAAAAAAAAAAAGATTAATTAAAAAAAATTAAAGATAATGAATGCATCAGGAAAATAGGATGATTTATTCTAAAGCACATTATATGCCCCAAAATGGCCAAGATTCTGAGGCTGTTTAACTGATTTCCATTGAGCGAGTGCCTCTGAATAACTGAAGTCTAATTGAAGTCCAGAATTCAGCCTACCTAAAAACACTTTGAACATTGATATTTCAAAGGCTTGTATTCCCAAGAGTTTCTTTGAATTTGTAAGAAGTAAATTACTAAATCAGATTTATATTATGAGGTGATTTTATTCCCACCTGAGGATGCTGAAAAACAGATATAAATATTTGTCTATAGAGAATGGTATGCATATTTATTGAGATCTTTAGTTTACTTTTAACATACGTGTTCAAAGAAATCACAGGCATGCTGCTGTCAGTTTTCCAGCAGTTCTAAACATCAGTAAAAGTAACCAAACAGGGTGCATATTTTTATTGGAAGCCTGGTTTAGCAACTTTAGAAATATTTTAGTAGGAAAATATCATAAAAGTATCACAGCCATTCTGTTACAAATTCGGCTAATATATTATCTAAGGGAAATAACCCAAATTTCTCTCCTACTCACAGAAATTCCATAGAAATTTGTGTGTGCGTGTGTGTGTGCACACATGTGTATGTGCACACATTTCAGGCTTGTAAGCTCAATCTTATTTCACAGGAATGAACACTAGTTCTTTTAGATTTTAAAGCAGATTAATGATATTAATATTGAAGTTTACCAGAAGATTCCTGAAATTTTCTAGAACTGATTACAGAATGTTTGAGATGGTACACTTGACTCATTAACTTATTTAAATACTGAGTGATCCCAATTCCTTTTTAAGACCAAGACAATGCTGGTTTTCTAATTTCTCAGTCAGGAAAGGAAATAGAACAAGACCGGCTTTGTGATTTACCTCCAGCAAACTGCATGGTGAAAAGAAGTTTTAGAAACCCCACTGTAGAAGACTGTATGGAGACACAGAGAAAAGGAAGGAGCATGTAAAACAAGCTGAGCGTTCCTACCCCTGCTTGCATCTCAGGGACTCATAGTGGAGACACAATCCGCAGATAGCGGCCCCCAGAGGCCTCTTTTGTTTCAAGACTTTCTTGAGCTAAGATTACTGACCCGGCCTCATGGAGATAAGAGAGACCTAAGATACGTCTCGTCTCTTGTCTCCACTCATTTTATTACAATTTATTTTGTTACCGCTTGCTATATAACATGAGTCTTATTCTTCCCCCTTAAATAGGGGAGATCTCTAGGTAACAATGTGAGAAAGTAGAACAGGCAGTTTTCATAATTCTGCTTGATAAACCTTTTCCTGAACAGAGTTTCAATGCAGAGGAAAGAAGTAGATGGCATTTGAATATGGAATTCTTATTTTTAGGGACAATACGCAGGTTATGTTAGACTCCTATAAAATCAAGTAATTACCTTCTCTCTGGCTATTAGGTCCCTTTCTCATTTTTTCTTTCTTTTTGTTCAGTTAATCTTTCAGAGAGACTTCAAGGCCCTAACTGTCTTCCTAGAAAACCCCAAAACTAACGAGGAGTAAGCTTTTCAATCAACACTTTCATATAAAAGCCCAGGTCAAGGATCACATTACCTAGAGCTTTGCTGACAGACTGGCAAACTTTTCTCTAGGAAGTGTAGCAAGATTCATTTCCCCTGGTTCTGGGTCAACAGGTATAAAACAATATGATTCGCTTCTCTCTTCGTTCCTATAGTATTTCTCCTAAGACCTGATCCTCATGCTTCCAAACAGGAAACAGGAGGACTGTTGGGATTAGCCTGTCACCTGGTCACTTAACCCCACTTTCAGCGGCCTCTAGTTGTGACAGACGGACCAACCAGGAACACCCCACAAGCTCCCTTTCCAGGGCTTCTACCCCAAACCGTTGTCATGAAAGACAATCAAGTCCAACTGCACTTGTTTATCACAGCGCTCCTACCTCATTTGGAAAGAAAAATGAACAAGAATTAGTCAATTTTTATAAACTGATTCTGCAGGAGAAAAATTAAATAGATAAATTATTACCACTTTGTTCTGGAGTCTTCCATGATCCCTCAGATAAGAAATTCCACGAAAGAAAGGAAAACTTTCTTATCAAGTCATAATTTTATATTTTTTTAAATAAAATTTTCAAAAAAAAGTAACATGTATAAAGTGTAAAAGCTTAAAGAAATATATCTGGGCTTTGAGACTCCACTGAACATATCAACATATACTTTCTATTTTGTGAAATAGATATTATTAGAATTTAGAATTAGAATTTAGATATCTAGGGGTGCCAAGACTACAGATGTTTCCTTCGAGACCTTTTAAAAACAGAAGTCTAATTTTATTAAAATCTAATGAAAATCATAATGGCAATTTAAAAGTTCCAGATGTTAGAGTCATCAACATTGTTCATCTTTTCTTTGTTTTTTTTTTTTTTGGAGACGGAGTTTCGCTCTGTCGCCCAGGCTGGAGTGCAGGGGCGCGATCTCGGCTCCCTGCAAGCTCCGCCTCCCGGGTTCACGCCATTCTCCTGCCTCAGCCTCAGGAGTAGCTGGGACGACAGGCGCCCACCACCACACCCGGCTAATTTTTTGTATTTTTAGTAGAGACGGGGTTTCACCGTGTTAGCCAGGATGGTCTCCATCTCCTGAACTTGTGATCCGCCGGCCTCGGCCTCCCAAAGTGCTGGGATTACAGGCGTGAGCCCCCGCACCCAGCCTGTTCATCTTTTCTTTCACCTTTATCACTGTGAGTGACCTTGTGATGCACAGTGTGGTCAAGGGGTGAATTTAAACAAGTATTTCCCATTAGTGTACAATACAATACTCAGAATCATAAATCAAGTGCCACACATGGTCACATCATCAAAATTCATCCATTTTTTCTGCACATTTAATTTTAAAATCACTTACACAAAAATTTAAAAAATTCAAAATTGTTATTATTTTTGTTTCTCCAATGTGTGACTGACAAGCTTTTTCCCTCAGTCACTCTCTCTCTCTCTCTACCCGCCACCTCTCTTTTTCTCTCTCTCTCCCCCCCCCAAACACATATACGTACACACACGTATATATGTACATATATATGTACTATATATATATAGTGTCAAATGAACAAATGAAAGAAAATGGCTCCTCTAACTCCCTCCAGCTCAGTGCTTCTAAATAAGGATGTCGCTTTTTGACTTTCGCCCTACCCTCCTCTGGGACGCTGGGTGCCAGTTGGATAGCATATCCATAGCTCTCACTTGAGAAAGCAGGAAAACTTAAAAATATTTGCCATTTTTCAACATTCTCTCCTTTCCTCTCCCTCTGCACATCTGGGGTAGATACACCAAGTACTCATGGTACTGCTATTAGGACTTTCTAAATGCTGCCTACACATTAGTACTTTCTAAATGCTGCCTACACAGAAAGATGCCTGGCTGTGTGCTCCAGAGCTTAGCTTAGACCCAAGCTTCCCTATCAGAGTACTAGCAAAGATCTACACTGAGGTGGCTTCAGGCTGCTAGCCTACCCTATTTCCTGCAACACTCTTCCTCAGCCAGAACTTGGTACTCTGTCATATTGTCTGAGGGACACATGCCCCAGCAAAATCACAATTTTTTTTTCATTTAGATACTGTTATTCTAAAAAGTGGCATTATGCTATGGAAACCAAAAGTAACAACAATGTATTGAAATCAGATGACATTAGAGATGTAATGAGGGACATTTGTCCCATGTGAACCTTCACGGCCATGTAATTACAGAAGACCAGCATGACTGGCGTGTCTGTGTGGCCACAGACAGCTGCAGGAGGAGTGCCATATGAGCTCCAATGCTTGCCCCACATGCATATCTTTTACAAAACAAGCATTTGTTATTTGATTTTTCTCAGATGTGCCTTTCCCTGACTATCTAATATGCCAAAGAACCAGTGCAGAAGTTACTTCTTTTGACTACAAATATGGCCGTAGATTTACTGAGAGTTTGTCTAAAAAGTGTAGAATTACACCAAAACAACGTTGATCTAACCCAAGGTTCTCTTGGAGACAAAGTAGGAGAAGCTCCATATCTGCTTCCTTCCCACAGGAGCCACAGATCTGCAGAGCAGCTTCAAGAATCCTTTTTTTTGTTTTTTTGTTTTTTTGTTTTTTTGAGACGGAGTCCGGCTCTGTCACCCAGGCTGGAGTGCAGTGGTGTGATCTCGGCTCACTGCAAGCTCCGCCTCCCGGGTTCACGCCATTCTCCTGCCTCAGCCTCCCGAGTAGCTGGGACTACAGGCGCCCGCCGCCACGCCCGGCTAATTTTTTATATTTATAGTAGAGACGGAGTTTCACCGTGTTAGCCAGGATGGTCTCGATCTGCTGACCTCGTGATCCACCCGCCTCGGCCTCCCAAAGTGCTGGGATTACAGGCGTGAGCCACCACGCCGGCCTAAGAATCCTTCTTAGAATGTTCATCCCATCTGCTCCAACCTCTTGCCTTGGTCATCTTGTGGATTTCCAATACTCTGTAGCCAATTCTCTGAACTACTTTCCTAACTTCTTCACACTTTGCCTTAGCACTAGTTTGGAACTAGTCCAGGAACACTGTGGATTCTTCTCACGCAGGCAGAGATCAGCGGGAAAAAAATGAGAGTAAGAAATGAGACATCCTTGGCCGGGTGCGGTGGCTCACGCCTGTAACCCAGCACTTTGGGAGGCCGAGGCGGGCGGATCACGAGGTCAGAAGATCGAGAGCATTCTGGCTAACACGGTGAAACCCCGTCTCTACTAAAAATACAAAAAATTAGCTGGGCGTGGGGTGGGAGGCGGAGCTTGCAGTGAGCCAAGATCGCGCCACTGCACTCCAGCCTGGGCGACAGAGTGAGACTCCGTCTCAAAAAAGAAAAAAAGAAAAAAAAGAAGTGAGACATCCTTGAGGGGCACTTCTCTCTGTAGATGGGAGCTTAAGTTTCCATGTGACCACTTGTTCCAGGTGGTTTCTGTCCTCCAGGAGACCCTGTCCCATCTGAACTCAGAATCCCGGGAATGTCAGACAAAATTTCTTCCTTCTGAAGAAACTTGAGTAAGAGAGGGAGTGTTCTCTGTATCCAGAGCCCACCAGGGACACACCCCTGGTTAACAAGTTGGTTTTATACCAGTTGCTATGAGGGGGAACACACAACATTGGCAGGTGTCAGAATGGCTTGACCGTGGGACTCGGACTTGTTTGATGATTTTGGGGAGACGGTGAAGAGCTGGGGATTTCCTCTAGATCGGATGTTGTCAGGAAATGGAGATCCATAATTAGATATCTTAGTAAATTTTAACTGAGAGAGAAAACCATTCAAAGGTTGAATATTCAATTGGTAAAAAGCAGTAGTCACTCCTAGTGGCCAGGCTAGGGGGATGTTGGCTCACTCTTGTGGCTTGGACAATGCTAGTGTCTACCTGGATTCAGACATGATTACAAAGTGATCTTGCTTTTGACTTATCTGCCGTGATCACAGTAGCCTGGCCTGAAGTTGAAGTGGTTTATGTTCAACCGAGGCACACCATTGCCCAGCTGTGTGTGCCAGGCCAGCTCCTGGATGCCAGGGGCTGCTTTTCTCTTCCTCAGTCCCCTTGATTTGGCCAAAAGCAAACAAGTTAGCCCACAGGGTCTTAATCACTCCCTTCAGATTTTCACCATGCCTGATACTTTTCTGAGCAGGAAGTTGTTTAGAGAACACAGTCTGTGGTTGGACTTGGATTAATTTCTCCTGCTTCAGGAGATTTGTGGGATCATCGGACATGGCAGTAGCTGCCTAGTAGCACTTTAGAGTCTGTACAGGACACTTCAACTTATTGCAACAAAAGCAGTTATCAGGGAAAAAAAAAAACAAACAACTCTTAGTCCTTGAAACAAGTTTTGAAGCCAGGGGTCGAGATCGTAAAACCCAGTGAATCCAGCTGAATCTGTTTTAGAGAACTAGGTGACTTTCTTTTTTCTTAGTTTCATCATGAGCTTATTTGTCCTGCAGTATGTAGATGTAATGAAAAGTGTTCCCTGTAATGTGGATTTCCTCTTGGCTAGTTAAGGGGAAAACAAGCGCTATGTGATTATCTGTAAGAACAGTGGTTTGTCGGATTTTTAGGCTTTTGTCAGAGTCGAGGAGAGATTTTCGACTAACTTTCCATTTCAGTATTTCCAACACGACAATTGCTGTTGACTACTGCATGCATATAGATTTATCACAGTTGTCACTTCTGGAAATTTTATAAATAGACTTGTATAGACCTCACTTTAAAAGTTTCTGGGTAATTTTTCAATGAAAATATTATCAACTGGAGGTGTGATAACTTTAAATATTTGCAGACCTCTAACAATTATCCTGAGCACACGGAATGCTTCTGTGTGTGATGGGCAGGTGTCAATCTGTTGTCAATATAGGAAAGAATGATCTGGTGATACACGGACTGCATTAGGAATGAAAGTATTGTTTACTGCAATAAGAAGGAGCCTGTTTTGTGTCCCTTTATGAAAACAAAAAAAATTTTTTTTGAGACAAAGTCTCACTCTGTCACCCAGGCTGGAGTGCAGTGGCACTATCTTGGCTTACTGCAACCTCCCACTCCCAGGTTCCAGCAATTCTCCTGCCTCAGCCTCCTGAGCATCAGGGACTACAGGCATTCACCACCATGCCCGGCTAATTTTTGTATTTTTTTTAGTAGAAACAGGGTTCCACCATCTTGGTCAGGCTGGTCTCAAACTCCTGACCTCGTGATCCACCCGCCTTGGCCTCCCAAAGTGCTGGGATTACAGACATTAAGACACCATGCCCGGCTGAAGACAAATTTTTTTTTTTTTTTTATTATACTTTAGGTTTTATGGTACATGTGTGCAATGTGCAAGTAAGTTACATATGTATACATGTGCCATGCTGGTGCGCTGCACCCACTAACTCATCATCTAGCATTAGGTATATCTCCCAATGCTATCCCTCCCCGCTCCCCTCACCCCACAACAGTCCCCAAAGTGTGATGTTCCCCTTCCTGTGTCCATGTGTTCTCATTGTTCAATTCCCACCTATGAGTGAGAACATGCGGTGTTTGGTTTTTTGTTCTTGCGATAGTTTACTGAGAATGATGATTTCCAATTTCATCCATGTCCCTACAAAGGACATGAACTCATCATTTTTTATGGCTGCATAGTATTCCATGGTGTATATGTGCCACATTTTCTTAATCCAGTCTATCATTGTTGGACATTTGGGTTGGTTCCAAGTCTTTGCTATTGTGAATAATGCCACAATAAACATACGTGTGCATGTGTCTTTATAGCAGCATGATTTATAGTCCTTTGGGTATATACCCAGTAATGGGATGGCTGGGTCGAATGGAATTTCTAGTTCTAGATCCCTGAGGAATCGCCACACTGACTTCCACAAGGGTTGAACTAGTTTACAGTCCCACCAACAGTGTAAAAGTGTTCCTATTTCTCCACATCCTCTCCAGCACCTGTTGTTTCCTGACTTTTTAATGATTGCCATTCTAACTGGTGTGAGATGGTATCTCATTGTGGTTTTGATTTGCATTTCTCTGATGGCCAGTGATGGTGAGCATTTTTTCATGTGTTTTTTGGCTGCATAAATGTCTTCTTTTGAGAAGTGTCTGTTCATGTCCTTCGCCCACTTTTTGATGGGGTTGTTTGTTTTTTTCTTGTAAATTTGTTTGAGTTTATTGTAGATTCTGGATATTAGCCCTTTGTCAGATGAGTAGGTTGCAAAAATTTTCTCCCATTTTATAGGTTGCCTGTTCACTCGGTTGGTAGTTTCTTTTGCTGTGCAGAAGCTCTTGAGTTTAATTAGATCCCATTTGTCAATTTTGGCTTTTGTGGCCATTGCTTTTGGTGTTTTAGACATGAAGTCCTTGCCCATGCCTATGTCCTGAATGGTAATGCCTAGGTTTTCTTCTAGGGTTTTTATGGTTTTAGGTGTAACATTTAAGTCTTTAATCCATCTTGAATTGATTTTTGTATAAGGTGTAAGGAAGGGATCCAGTTTCAGCTTTCTACATATGGCTAGCCAGTTTTCCCAGCACCATTTATTAAATAGGGAATCCTTTCCCCATTTCTTGTTTTTGTCAGGTTTGTCAAAGATCAGATAGTTGTAGATATGTGGCATTATTTCTGATGGCTCTGTTCTGTTCCATTGATCTATATCTCTGTTTCGGTACCAGTACCATGCTGTTTTGGTTACTGTAGCCTTGTAGTATAGTTTGAAGTCAGGTAGTGTGATGCCTCCAGCTTTGTTCTTTTGGCTTAGGATTGACTTGGCGATGCGGGCTTTTTTGGTTCCATATGAACTTTAAAGTAGTTTTTTCCAATTCTGTGAAGAAAGTCATTGGTAGCTTGATGGGGATGGCATTGAATCTGTAAATTACCTTGGGAAGGATGGCCATTTTCACGATATTGATTCTTCCTACCCATGAGCATGGAATGTTCTTCCATTTGTTTGTATCCTCTTTTATTTCCTTGAGCAGTGGTTTGTAGTTCTCCTTGAAGAGGTCCTTCACATCCCTTGTAAGTTGGATTCCTAGGTATTTTATTCTCTTTGAAGCAATTGTGAATGGGAGTTCACTCATGATTTGGCTCTCTGTTTGTCTGTTATTGATGTATAAGAATGCTTGTGATTTTTGTACATTGATTTTGTATCCTGAGACTTTGCTGAAGTTGTTTATCAGCTTAAGGAGATTTTGGGCTGAGCCAATGGGGTTTTCTAGATATACAATCATGTCATCCGCAAACAGGGACAATTTGACTTCCTCTTTTCCTAATTGACTACCCTTTATTTCCTTCTCCTGCCTAATTGCCCTGGCCAGAACTTCCAACACTATGTTGAATATAAGTGGTGGGAGAGGGCATCCCTGTCTTGTGCCAGTTTTCAAAGGGAATGCTTCCAGTTTTTGCCCATTCAGTATGATATTGGCTGTGGGTTTGTCATAGATAGCTCTTATTATTTTGAGATACATCCCATCAATACCTAATTTATTGAGAGTTTTTAGCATGAAGGTTGTTGAATTTTGTCAAAGGCCTTTTCTGCATCTGTTGAGATAATCATGTGGTTTTTGTCTTTGGTTCCGTTTATATGCTGGATTACATTTATTGATTTGCGTATATTGAACCAGCCTTGCATCCCAGGGATGAAGCCCACTTGATCATGCTGGATAAGCTTTTTGATGTGCTGCTGTTTGCCAGTATTTTATTGAGGATTTTTGCATCAATGTTCATCAAGGATATTGGTCTAAAATTCTCTTTTTTTGTTGTGTCTCTGCCAGGCTTTGGTATCAAGATGATGCTGGCCTCATAAAATGAGTTAGGGAGGATTCCCTCTTTTTCTATTGATTGGAATAGTTTCAGAAGGAATGGTACCAGTTCCTCCTTGTACCTCTGGTAGAATTCGGCTGTGAACCCATCTGGTCCTGGACTTTTTTTGGTTGGTAAGCTATGATTATTGCCACAATTTCAGCTCCTGTTATTGGTCTATTCAGAGATTCAACTTCTTCCTGGTTTAGTCTTGGGAGGGTGTATGTGTTGAGGAATTTATCCATTTCTTCTAGATTTTCTAGTTTATTTGCGTAGAGGTGTTTGTAGTATTCTCTGATGGTAGTTTGTATTTCTGTAGGATCAGTGGTGATATCCCCTTTATCATTTTTTATTGCATCTATTTGATTCTTCTCTGTTTTTTTCTTTATTAATCTTGCTAGCAGTCCATCTATTTTGTTGATCCTTTCAAAAAACCAGCTCCTGGATTCATTAATTTTTTGAAGGGTTTTTTGTGTCTCTATTTCCTTCAGTTCTGCTCTGATTTTAGTTATTTCTTGCCTTCTGCTAGCTTTTGAATGTGTTTGCTCTTGCTTTTCTAGTTCTTTTAATTGTGATGTTAGGATGCCAATTTTGGATCTTTCCTGCTTTCTCTTGTGGGCATTTAGTGCTATAAATTTCCCTCTACACACTGCTTTGAATGCATCCCAGAGATTCTGGTATGTTGTGTCTTGGTTCTCGTTGGTTTCAAAGAACATCTTTATTTCTGCCTTCATTTCGTTATGTACCCAGTAGTCATTCAGGAGCAGGTTGTTCAGTTTCCATGTAGTTGAGTGGTTTTGAGTGAGATTCTTAATCCTGAGTTCTAGCTTGATTGCACTGTGATCTGAGAGATAGTTTGTTATAATTTCTGTTCTTTTCCATTTATTGAGGAGAGCTTTACTTCCAAGTATGTGGTCAATTTTGGAATAGGTGTGGTGTGGTGCTGAAAAAAATGTATATCCTGTTGATTTGGGGTGGAGAGTTCTGTAGATGTCTATTAGGTACGCTTGGTGCAGAGCTGAGTTCAATTCCTGGGTATCCTTGTTGACTTTCTGTCTCGTTGATCTGTCTAATGTTGACAGTGGGGTGTTAAAGTCTCCCATTATTAATGTGTGGGAGTCTAAGTCTCTTTGTAGGTCACTCAGGACTTGCTTTATGAATCTGGGTGCTCCTGTATTGGGTGCATATATATTTAGGATAGTTAGCTCTTCTTGTTGAATTAATCCCTTTACCATTATGTAATGGCCTTCTTTGTCTCTTTTGATCTTTGTTGGTATAAAGTCTATTTTATCAGAGACTAGGATTGCAACCCCTGCTTTTTTTTTTTTTCCATTTGCTTGGTAGATCGTCCTCCATCCTTTTATTTTGAGCCTATGTGTGTCTCTGCACGTGAGATGGGTTTCCTGAATACAGCACACTGATGGGTCTTGAGTCTTTATCCAATTTGCCAGTCTGTGTCTTTTAATTGGAGCATTTAGTCCATTTACATTTAAAGTTAATATTGTTATGTGTGAATTTGATCCTGTCATTATGATGTTAGCTGGTTATTTTGCTTGTTAGTTGATGCAGTCTCTTCCTAGTCTCGATGGTCTTTACATTTTGGCATGATTTTGCAGTGGCTGGTACCGGTTGTTCCTTTCCATGTTTAGCGCTTCCTTCATGAGCTCTTTTAGGGCAGGCCTGTTGGTGACAAAATCCCTCAGCATTTGCTTGTCTATAAAGTATTTTATTTCTCCTTCACTTATGAAGCTTAGTTTGGCTGGATATGAAATGCTGGGTTGAAAATTCTTTTCTTTAAGAATGTTGAATATTGGCCCTCAATCTCTTCTGGCTTGTAGGGTTTCTGCCGAGAGATCCGCTGTTAGTCTGATGGGCTTCCCTTTGATGGTAACCTGACCTTTCTCTCTGGCTGCCCTTAACATTTTTTCCTTCATTTCAACTTTGGTGAATCTGACAATTATGTGTCTTGGAGTTGCTCTTCTCGAGGAGTATCTTTGTGGCGTTCTCTGTATTTCCTGAATCTGAATGTTGGCCTGCCTTGCTAGATTGGGGAAGTTCTCCTGGATAATATCCTGCAGAGTGTTTTCCAACTTGGTTCCATTCTCTCTGTCACTTTCAGGTACACCAATCAGATGTAGATTTGGTCTTTTCACATAGTCCCACATTTCTTGGAGGCTTTGCTCATTTCTTTTTATTCTTTTTTCTCTAAACTTCCCTTCTTGCTTCATTTCATTCATTTCATCCATTTCATCTTCCAGGGCTGATACCCTTTCTTCCATTTGATCGCATCGGCTCCTGAGGCTTCTGCATTCTTCACGTAGTTCTCGAGCCTTGGTTTTCAGCTCCATCAGCTGCTTTAAGCACTTTCTCTGTATTGGTTATTCTAGTTATACATTCTTCTAAATTTTTTTCAAAGTTTTCAACTTCTTTGCCTTTGGTTTGAATATCCTCCCGTAGCTCGGAGTAATTTGATCGTCTGAAGCCTTCTTCTCTCAGCTCGTCAAAGTCATTCTCCGTCCAGCTTTGTTCCGTTGCTGGTGAGGAACTGCGTTCCTTTGGAGGAGGAGAGGTACTCTGGTTTTTAGAGTTTCCAGTTTTTCTGCTCTGTTTTTTCCCCATCTTTGTGGTTTTATCTACTTTTGGTCTTTGATGAGGGTGATGTACAGATGGGTTTTTGGTGTGGATGTCCTTTCTGTTAGTTTTCCTTCTAACAGACAGGACCCTCAGCTGCAGGTCTGTTGGAGTACCCAGCCAGCCGTGTGAGGTGTCAGTCTGCCCCTGCTTGGGGATGCCTCCCAGTTAGGCTGCTCGGGGGTCAGGGGTCAGGGACCCACTTGAGGAGGCAGTCTGCCCGTTCTCAGATCTCCAGCTGCGTGCTGGGAGAACCACTGCTCTCCTCAAAGCTGTCAGACAGGGACATTTAAGTCTGCAGAGGTTACTGCTGTCTTTTTGTTTGTCTGTGCCCTGCCCCCAGAGGTGGAGCCTACAGAGGCAGGCAGGCCTCCTTGAGCTGTAGTGGGCTCCACCCAGTTCAAGCTTCCCGGCTGCTTTGTTTACCTAAGCGAGCCTGGGCAATGGCGGGCGCCCCTCCCCCAGCCTCGCTGCCGCCTTGCTGTTTGATCTCAGACTGCTGTGCTAGCAATCAGCGAGACTCCGTGGGCATAGGACCCTCTGAGCCAGGTGCGGGCTATAATCTCCTGGTGCACCGTTTCCTAAGCCTGTGGGAAAAGCACAGTATTCGGGTGGGAGTGGCCCGATTTTCTAGGTGCCGTCTGTCACCCCTGGAAAGGGAACTCCCTGACCCCTTGCGCTTCCCGAGTGAGGCAATGCCTCGCCCCTGCTTCGGCTGGCGCACGGTGCACTCACCCACTGACCTGCGCCCACTGTCTGGCACTCCCTAGTGAGATGAACACGGTACCTCAGATGGAAACGCAGAAATCACCTGTGAAGACAAATTTTTTTGAGTCAATTTTAAATAAAGTGTCTCAAAGAAAACAAATTCAGCAAAATGGTCACGGTAGCCCCAATATTAGTGTTCTCAGGATTGACCAGTCCTTGTTGATAGGACTGTAATGACCTCAGCAGAATCATTTTGATATCACGAATTAAGGTTCATATCTTAGAAGACTGAATGTTGGTAGTAGTAATGTGAAGGAAATTTAGGTATTAGATGGCAATATAAAAAGGGAATCTATTCTGTGAAGGATTTGAAAGAACACCTTTGGGAGTGTGGTCTCAGACCCAGCAAACAGTATTTAAGAACCCATTTTTCCGCATAGGCTTAGAAAAATGTTCAGAGCTTTGGGTTTCCTCGTGTCAAAGAAGAAAACCACAGAAATAAAATATAAATATATTTTTATATATTATTATATAAATTATATATTATTATACAAATATAGTTGTATAATTTATAAATGTATAATTTGTAAATATATTAATATTTATATAATCATATATTTATATAATGTATATTTACATTGTATATATTTATATTTTATATTATAAATATTTATATATTTATTTATATTTTAAAAAATTTGTATGTATATATGTGCAATAAAAAAGAATGATTATTATTAGTGCTCTAAAGGTGGCCAGATTAGAGGTAGAGCAAAGAGACAGAAAAGTGTGTGAATCAGAAATTAATCTTATTTTATATCTCAGGTGGAAAATATCTGTTTCTGCAGTCAGTGTCTTCTGAAAGCCTCCAAGGAATCCTTGCTCAGGAAGCAGTGAGTTATGTCTTTTATGTGAATCTGAAGATCAAAACCTTGAATTTTCCTGATACGTCAGTCATTCACAGTACCTGGTGAGATATTTTTCATTGAGGCTCAAGGGCAGCTTTTCTCTTGACACCTTCACAGTCTTGCCAGGGTCGTACCATTGGCGGGCAGTGTGTGCCTTGGAAACATTGTCTGCAATGCATCTTGCAGTGAGCCCACCAATGTCAGGCCATCAGTCTCTGCTCTTGTGAAAAATATTGTGAAACATCTTTGCTAAAATTCGATTTTCAGAATAGCCAACTTCTTAGATAATCTTAATGCATATCAAGGCTTTTTAATTGGCCATTTATTTTAGAGAGGTTGTTGGAGATGTCAGGCCATCTCTTGGTTTCTGAAGCAGGTTGAAGATACTGACACATCTAAAATCATGTACCTACTGGCCAGGTGCAGTGGCTCACACCTGTAATCCCAGCACTTTGGGAGGCTGAGGCGGGCAGATCACAAGGACAGGAGATCGAGACCATCCTGACTAACACAGTGAAACCCCGTCTCTACTAAAAATACAAAACAAAATTAGCCAGGCGTGGTGGCGGGTGCCTGCAGTCCCAGCTACTCGGGAGGCTGAGGCAGGAGAATGGCGTGAACCCAGGAGGCAGAGCTTGCAGTAAGCGGAGATCAGGCCACTGCACTCTAGCCTGGGCAACAGGGAGAGACTCCATATCAAAAAAAAAAAAATAAAATAAAATAAAATCATGTATCTACTATCAATATAAGTGTGTGTGTGTGTGTGTGTGTTTCAGGATGTCTGGAAAGTGGTGAGGACATTTTTGTGTGTTCATAGATTATTTAATGATTCTCCTTCAGTCAGTTGTTTTCTGTATTCAGTTACTTAATTCTTACCCATATATTCTGGTCTTACCTACGAAATCTGAGAAAAGGACAGGTTCTGGAAAGATTTCTTAACATATAGACATATTCAGTAAAGAAACAGACTTGGGATGACCAGGCTGAAATGTTAATAAGACATGGAATGGCTAGCTTAAGAGCAAATATATGGAAGTTAATACTGAGGGGGGATAATAGGATTGGCTTTATTACTAGGGTAATATACAAGGGATATGAGTTGATTTCTCAGTTTATCTAGTTTACTTGTTTTTTATTGTTTTCTTTAAATCTCTTGGTGGATTTCCTAGTTTCCCTAAGTATAACACTTCAGCATATCTTAAGAGACCTGTAGACATCCTTCTTTGAATGATATAACCACAAGAAGCAGCTGTGGATCTCAAGAAGCGATCTGCGATGGTCCAGAACTGCAAGAGTGGGCCCATTCCTGGGGATCGCGACGGAAAGGAAGGTTTCTATGAAGAGCTGGGCTTGCTTTGCGGAGCTGACGTTTTGTTACTGAAGAAACCTTTTCAAACTGGAATTTGGAGAGGCATTTTCACTTCTTGTAGATCTTGAAGGCATTTTCATTTCTTGTAGAGTGCTCAGACACTAGATGTCTCATAAGCAGCATTTAAAATATGTTACATTTCAGAAAAGTTGACAAGAAGCATTCAGTTTTTGCCTGCCTGTTTTTAATACATCAAGATGTGCTATTGGAATTTATGGTTTCACTTGTCATATTGGCACCTGCGATGGAGAAGATCATTAAAAACTTTTTTCAAGTTTTCATTTATTGTACCCATAGAAAAATTATATTTCTATTAATTTTAGTTGGAAAATTTTGAAAAATGTGTCGTAAGCCATTCCAGATAATATCTTTCTTGTTGTATAGCTATTACTCAGACCTATCTAAAGAAACAGTTGAGTGTGAATTACCTCAAAATCAAAGTAGTCACTTTAAAATTTGAAATGCATTATGCACCTGAGGTGCTGACAGCAAAGCTTGTGCCAAGCATTTGATCCACTGATACCCATTTTCCAAGTACTCCAGATCCTTAGATCTGCGTCTCTTCCATTTTTGCTATGGCCAACTTTCAAATAAGGGATCGGGAAACAGTTTAGTGATCATAAATCACACTGATGGTTGGAAAAATAAAAAGTGTTCCTTTGCTTCTTCAGATGTGGTTCCATACATTTTTACACATCTTTTGGCTAAATCAGAAATCCAGATGCAAAATGATGGTGTTTACAAATGCAGTGTCTATTTGTGACAACCCATGGAAGAACAGAGGGCCGGGAAACCAAATAAGGCTCTTCTCTGGCATAACAAAGGGTAGGTCAATACTGCAGAAAACAACGGGCGACAGTTTGCTTAAAACTGGATGTGGGCCAGGCGCAGTGGCTCATGTCTGTAATCCCAGCACTTTGGGAGGCCAAGGCAGGCAGATCACGAGATCAGGAGTTTGAGACCAGTCTGGCAAACATAGTGAAACCCTGTCTCTACTACAAATACAAAAAATTAGCCGGGTCTGGCAGTGTGCACCTGTAATCCCAGCTACTTGGGAGGCTGAGGCAGGAGAATCACGTGAACCCAGGAGGCAGAAGTTGCAGTGAGCCAAGACAAGATCACACCACTGCACTCCAGCCCAGGTGACAGTGCGAGACTCCATCTAAAAAAAAAAAAAAAAAAAAAGTGCATGTGGTTGCCATTGCTGTGTCCCCCAGATGATTTATTCAGCCAAAATACTGCATTCGCTGCAGTGGATAATATTAAGGAAATATTTTGACCTACTATTCAATGGTACATAGTAACAGCTTCACTTTGACTTTTAAAAATTCCAATCTTTCTGATAGGACAATTGATGATTCTTTCCTTATTTCACCTTTTCTTTATTTCCCAATATATTTTTAAATAATGAAAGCATGTTACTTTTCTAGTCATAAAAATATATTTAAAAGTCCCTATCCTGTCTTGGAGATGCTATTTAAATCCTACTGTTGTCCCTGGTTCATCCCCTCATGACAACACCTTCTCCAGCTCCCCTCTAGCACATATTTGTGGTGGTGGGGACTCCTCATGTGATGCTTACGTGTTAAGTATCAATTTGAGCATAAGTCATTTTTTTCCCGATGTAATTGCAGGAGCGTTGGCTGTCAGAATTTATGCAGGCTTTGGTATGTCTTGGAATAGTAATACAATATTAGCACAAAGTAGATATTTGGTGCACACTAAGCTTTCTCTTCTGACATTTTTTCTCCCTGCTTTCCATAGCCCTCTTTCTATGCCTTTTTAAAGGAAAAAAAAAAGAAAATGTACCAAATTTCAAACCCTTAAACTCTGGCTTAGAACATTTCTATCAGGTTTAGTATCTTTATATTCCTACCACCCATTCTGAACTTCGTCTTGCGTTGAGTAAACACCTTCCTTCCTTCTTGTAGAATAAAGTCTCTATTTATTACCGCCAATCTCCAGATCTCTGTCCCCACCTCAACCTTAATCTGGGGAGAAAAATAGTACTTTTATTAACTTTATGTTGGATAATAATATAATGGTGGTTATTTTAACAGCTGAAATGTTCTAGTTTCTTAGGGTCTTACCTTTATTTTACTAAGCATATTTCCTTTATTTATACTTATAATTAATTGTGCTCATTTTGTTATTTTATTTTACTTTTATTTTTGCTTGTTGTGATGGTTAATACTGAGTGTCAACTTGATTGGATTGAAGGATACAAAGTATCGATCTTGGGTGTGTCTGTGAGGGTGTTGCCAAAGGAAATTAACATTTGAGTCAGTGGGCTGGGGAAGGCAGACCCGCAGACCCACCCTTAAACTGGGTGGCCACCATCTAATCAGCTCCCAGCAAAGCTAGAATATAAGCAGGCAGAAAAACGTGAAAACAGACTGGCCTAGCTTCCCAGCCTACATCTTTCTCCTGTACTGGATGCTTCCTGCCCTCGAACATCAGACTCCAAGTTCTTCAGTTTTGCAACTCAGATTGGCTCTCCTTGTTCCTCAGCCTGCAGATGGCCTGTTGTGGGACCTTGTGATCATGTGAGTTAATACATAATAAACTCTCCTTTATATGTATGTATGTATGTGTGTGTGTGTGTGTATATATATATATTCCATTAGTTCCACTTAACATTTCAACCCCAACCCCTACCTATGCTGACATCCCTTCTCCTTATCTTGATGTGTTTGTTTATTGTTCTATAACGTGTCACCATTTTACGTACCCACTGTGTTTACTGTTAATGTTCTGCCTTCTCATGATAACATGTGAGCCTTAGGATATCTGGGTCCCTTGTCTGTTTATACACAAATGTTACCTCAAACATGTATAACAGCAAGTGGCACATAGTAAAGTACAATAACTTTTTATAAAGTCTGAATAAACTCCACCAAAATTCCAATGCCACTAGACACCTCCTATTTCAGATGGTGA